>NC_047658.1:125864532-126181407 GCF_011762505.2 Arvicanthis niloticus | reverse complement strand
AAGCTTCTGGGTGATGCCATAGTCCCAGATGTTGGGTTAGGGTTCCTTTATGTTCATCTATGAACAGGTGGATGGGCTTAGTCACATCTGGCATCCGTAAGGCTGGGGTTGACAGGAGGGCTTGTTTCAATGCATCCAGGGCCTCTGATGTCTATCAGTCCACGTAAAGCCTGGCTGTTCCTTGGTAGTTTCATATAGGGGCTTGGCCAATTCAGCAAACCCAAGGATCCATAGATGACAGGAGTCTGCCATCCCCAGGAATTCTCTAACTCCCTTTGCATTTTGGGGTGTGGGGATTCTCAGTACTGTTTTTTCCTGGCTTGGGGTAGCCATCTCTTACCTCCTCTGAGGACATAGCCCAAATATTTTACCTCCTTTTTGCAAATCTGGGCCTCTAGTTTCCCTAGGGTCTGTAGAAGTTGTTCAATGCCTATCAGCCATAGTTTCTGTGTGCTAGCTGTGATAAGAAAATCATCTAAATGTTATAAGAGGGTCATTTGGGGGTACAGGGAGCAAACCTCACCCAAGTTCTCATGCTAAGCCTCATCAAAGATGATTGGCGCATTACTGAAGCTCTCTTCTTGAAGCTCCAAAGATGATTGGGGAATCAGGTCCAAGTTAGTTGTCCATTAATTCCTTTGTCAGGGTTGTATCATTGGAAAGCAAAAATATCTTGGCTTTTGGGGGCTGAAAGGAAATTAAAGAAAGCATTATTTAAATCCTGTACTGGTCTTAACATGGTCTGGAGGTAGAAAACTCAGCAACGTGTATGGGTTAGGAATTGTGGGCTGAATGTTCATCACCCATTTGTTAACTTCTTTCAGATCTTTCACTGGATGATACTCATTGGAATTAATCTTGTGGACTGGTAACAGCATTGTATTCCTGGCTGATTTGGAAGCTTGCAAGATCCCCAGATTTAATAGCTGCCTGATGTGAGGCATTATCCCTCTGGGGTCTTACTTAGATATGGGATACTGCTGGACCTGCACTAGATCAACCCTTGGTTTGAGCTCAATGAACATAAAGGAGGCAGTGTTTGGCTAGTCCCATCCTGCCTGGTTCAGCCTGTGCAGACAGGAATTATCATACCCAGGCCTCAATGTCATGGCTTGGTTCCCTGGGAGGCAGAAGCAACCTGTATTCAAATCCTACAGCCATTACTGGAATGAGGTGACCTGTTCCATTCAATGGTAAAATATAACTGTGTCCTCATATTTGTTAACAAGTCACACCCTAATAGTGGATATAGACAGCTTGGGATTACTAGGGAAGAGTAGAATATTCTTTCCACACCAAGGTCCACTTTTTTCAAGTTGTTCTGCGTATTGTTTCACCCCTGTAGCAACCTGTACCCAAGATGTCTTCGTGGACAAGGGTCCAGTTGCTTGTAGAAGAACTGAATCCTGGGTTCTCATGTCTACCATAAATTCAGTGGGCTTCCCCTCTATCTTAAGGGTTACCCTGGGCTCATGGAGGGGAACCAAATCCTGTTATCCCTAGTCACTCTTTTTCTCGATTGCCATAGTTGGCACTGCCTTGCTCAGCCTTCCATTTTTGGGACATTCATTGGCCCAATGGCCCTCTTCTTTACAATACCCACATTGATTTTTGCCTAGCCTGGGATGGATGTCCTTCTTCCTAGGTCCTCTCTTGCCTTCATCTTTAGTCAGTTGCTTGAGGTATCTCCTCTGATCCTCAGGCTCAGCTGCTGCTGCTACCATGATCTTAGCCAGGTTCCGATTCTGCTGCTCCTTGGCCTTTATCTGTTTGTTTGTTTTTTTTTTTTTTTTGTTTGTTTTTTGTTTTTTGTTTTTTTTTTTTTTTTTCAGCACTCTCACAATTGTCAAAAACCTTTTCTAACAGGACCACTACTAAATCCTGGAGACTCTTTTCTCCAAGTCTCTCAAGTCTCTGAAGTTTTCTGCAAATATCTGGAGTAGACCCATTAGTAAAAGCCATGGCCACTGCCGCCTTTGCTTTCTAAGACTTAAGATCTATAGGAGTGTATTGTCTAAATGCCATGGCTCTCTCAAGAAAGTTAGCTGGGCTTTTTTTCAGTCCCTGTCTAATATGATATACCTTGGTCATATTGGGTGGCTTGTGAGCCACAGCCTTGAGAACCCCCAATAGAGTCTGGCAGTAAACAAGGAGTCTTTCCTCACCTTCAACAGTATTATAATCCCAATCAGGGCAAGTGGAGGGGACTCCCTCCTTGATTTGAACCAGGATGGAGGTAGGGACCACAGTGTCACCAATTTCCTGGCCTCTGTCTGGATTCTCTTTCTCTTCTGTTGTAAATAGGACCCGTAATAGTTGCTGACTGTCATCCCAAGTGGATTGATTGGTAAAAAGGACAGTTTCTATCAGGGTTATCAAGGCAAAGGGGTTCTCTGAACAGGGAGCATTCTGAGATTTTTTATTATACAAGTCACTAGTAGCAATAGAGGGCCAATAGAGATGAGTCTGGTTTCCTTGACCATGGGAGGCATGGGGCAACAGCTCTCAGACAGGGCTGTAGAGTCAGGGCCAACTGTTCGTTCTTCTGTGGTGTCCCCTTTCTACTCTGAGTTCTTTGGGCAGGTCCTGGCTCCTCTACTCAGGAGGGCTCAGTGCATGGGGCCAGGGTTTCCAGTGCAACTTCTTCTTCTACAGTAGGATCCTTAATGTTCTGGGAAGGAGATTGATAGGGAGGGAGAAAGGTAGGTCTTTGCCTGTTCCACCATGAAAAACAGAGTAGGTAGGGGTGGAGAGTTTAGCCACAGCCTGGTTCTGTCCAGGCTGCTGTCTCCGAGAGTGTTCTGTCACTGCCAATACAGTATATCTAGGTCTTGTTGGTAAGAAGAATTTAACCCAAGGTGGGGGATTAGTAACTAAGTCCTTCCAGACAACAATATAAAGCACTTGGTCGGGGTGTCCTATTCAATGTGCAAAAACCTTTATGAGGACTTCCTGGATTATATCTAGTTGCAAGGTACCATCCTACATTATAAGCAGGCATTCAGATTTACAAAAGGCCTCCCTTCTCTAACCTTCATTGACAAAACTGTCCACTGGAGCTTGACCTCTTTAAAATGCCCTAAGAACAAATCAATTGGGGTGGAAACAGTGTGTCCCATTTCATCCATCTCCATCACAAAATAGTAAAGTGCCACATACAAAATAGAAAGCCACAAGGGGGTGGTAAAGGCAAGACAGCAGATTCCTCTGCTTGTACAGAGAAGAAAACTAAGATAGAATGGCAGCCATGAGCCTTGTAGTGGGGTTCCATGACCACTCAGTCCTACCCAGAAATTAACATCAGCAGCACTCTGTCTCCCAGGGGCACTCTGTCCCCTGTGCCAGGCTCTGGAACATCTTCTAAGCTCCCATGGCTATGACCCTCCAGTGCATGTCCACTGTAGTGGGGTTCCACATCTGCTTTAATTATCTCCTACCATGAGTAAACAAAAAAATCAGACAGACTATGCATGTAGACACAAATCTGACACAATGACAAACAATGAGATGTCGTCTTACCAGTCAGCCTTCCCACACTTCAGTTGGGAGTCCTGGGGTCTTATGGTTCCCGGTCAATGCACCAGGATGTTATGCCCAAATCACAGGGGCAGCAAAGATCATTGAGGAGCTAATTCTGATGCAAACACATAAGGGTCTTTATTACAAGCTTATGAGCAAGGACTCTCACTGTCACAGTCACAGCTGGTAAAAAGTGAAAACCTTAAGTCTAAAGGTGTAGGGTTTTTTGTTTTTTTTTTTGTTTTTTTTTTTTTTTTTTTTTTTTTTTTTTTTTTTTGTGGTTATAGCAAGCTTGGGGGAATTTCCATACAAGTCAACAAATTAATATTTTAAAAACTGCATTGCTAGAATAATTGCAGGAACTAAACATGGGGGCAAAACCACCTGACAAACAGGATGGTTGAGTCATCTATTTTCTGAAGGATGTCTTAGGCTATCTCCATGTACCCTATGTATGACCCTGCTGTTGTAGCCTGACTGGTTGTTGCTAAGAAGGGAGAGGGAGTTGCCATAGGATGTTTGCTCAAGTGGACTTTGCAGTTTTCCTCCTAGAATTGGAGTTTAGCCCCTAGAGCTTCTTCCCAAAAATGGAGTTAGTTGGGTTTTACAAAACAGTGGGGTTTGCCAAGGCCTTCAAGTCCCTCTACACAAAATGTTCTTTGACCTGTGTGTGCTTGGATAGGCTCAGTCTTGCCAAGCTCAGGCTGAAAGGGGCTCTGGTCCTCCCACTGGACTCATCTTAGAGTTTCTGAGAAGAAGCAAGTAGCCTTGACATCCAGGAACTAGTCAGATGCTGACTGCTGACTGAGTCTCAGTGCTGGTTGATGCTAGCTGTCCTGAACAATGGCCCAGGCTATTCTCTCACTGGACTTGAACAATCACATAAAACCAGTGACAAACAAGATCACACCCAGCCGATGATATCCTAAGGAAACTCAGACAACTTCACAGGTGTATCACAGCACAGAGAAGAAAACATCTGTGAAACACACAATCTTCCATATATTTATACTCTGCTTTCTTGGCTAATTATGAGAGACTATCAGCTCCTTACCAATTACAGCTTTATCTCTTCTCTATTCAGTCTTTTCTAGAGAATGTGCTACTAAAGTAGCTGATTGAATTCTCTTGCTGATAGGCTTCTAACCAGAGAGAGCTGGCTTCCTTCAACCCTCCCCCAAATTACAATGAACTCATTCTTCGATATTTTCTTGACATGCTCACACCATCTAATGTCTCCTTCCGTGCTAATGTGCTCTTGAATGGGTTGAGCCACAGCTATGTTCCAGGGATCTTTGACTAGAGCATTTAGAACCTCCCTGTTTCTACCATGTGATGATCCCACTTTCTGGGAGATACTTCAGGATTTTGATCAGTATTTTCCATAGTTTCTACTGATACACATATCAGTGATTGATAGTATATAGCTCAACTCAAAGTTCACCAAGATTAAAAAGGGCAAATGATCTAATTGATAAAAGGTATAGGTATTTGTTTACTTGAATAGAGTCTATGTTGAAGACAAACATCAGTGTTAAAATTGTTTCTCTCCATCTCTCATTCTTTTGCACACTATATTTTAGAAAGGTTCCTGAAGCAAGGCAACCACGAGGATCAAGAAAAGCTCCTTCTTTCACTGGCCAAGTTAGATTATATGGCCTACTTCTGTGCCCAGCCCATATAGGCCAAGGCCTTGGGCAATGGGAACTGCTGGGCTAAAAGCATTGCTGTCTTCTGAATGGTATGGAGAGCTTCCAATCAGCAGTAACTGATGCTGAGGACAGGAGAGTTTGATGCACATGACCCAAAGCCTCTTAGGTTATAAGACCAACTCATGTCACTGCTTACTTGGAAAGAACTGCTGGAAACTGTGGGGATATTTTAGAGTTGGCAAGAGCTTGTCCAGAGCACTCTAAGATAAGTTCAGATGATTTTCATAATGAAAGGTCTGTGGAATTAAAAAATAATTGCTAAATTGTGGTAACTATGGAAGGTCAATTTTCCTCCCACTGAGAAATAAGCACACAAAGTATGCTTCAGCAAAGCACGGAAATTAGTTTTCCCGTGATGAGACTGCTGTCCAATGGCTCGGCATAGCTTCCCTCCCAGTCATCCTTGGGTCTCAGGTGAATAAGGTATCCTCTGGGAACATCATCCTCAGTGCTTTAAAGCACATGGGACTCCCCAATGGTAATACTTCATAGCAATATTTTGTGCATAGTGTTTGCCAGAGTTTCAGGCTTATGCTTATTTGTATAGTTGCTTACTTATTATTGCCTTCTCTACTGCTACCTCCATAAGGCTCTGTTTGCCCACCTGGTGCTATATTTTCCCCATGATATAAACAGGAGATTGTCTTTATAAATACACTTTATAGCACAGTGCTTTATGTTTCATTCTCCTGAAGAGGGTAGACCAACATTCAAAAGCAAATCAGGGAGAGCTAAAGCGTACACTGCACAGAGGAACAGCTGGCTCCAGCCATGTCTTCTGGAAAACTCTTACGGAATTGTTGTTTGGTGTTTCTGTTCTTAGAGAAGTTCTGATGCCTCTGGAGACACGGGGCAGTTTGCATGTTCCAAGTCAGGCCAGCTGAATAAGAAATATGTGGTATTTGTTGACTGACAGGACATTTCACATGCTTCTCATTGGTACCGAGGGATGTCCTTTTATAAGTTTGTTTGTAGTGAGATGGCTCTTTGTGACAACAAACTCAGGAATTATTCTGTACTTGAGATATTCAAAGTATCATTGGAAAGTATCAGGTTTTAAATTCTGATCTTAACCAGGATATCTTAAAAAAAAATGTACAGCAAAAACTACTAGTTAAAAATAAGGTGGACAAAAAACAAAATATGAGGGATTTTTATTAGTTAGAACAAATTTATTGTCAAATTGGGCAAAAAAAACCCCAAAAAAACCAAAAAACAAAAAAACAAAAAAAAACAACCCAACTTTTAATCACTATCAATTTTGTGTTTGCTGCTTGCCTTTCATAGTGTGGTAATTTGACTGAGAATGGCCTCCATAGGATTATCTAATTGAATGCTTCATCCCCAGTTGGTGGAACTGTTTGGAAAGGACTAGCAGATGTGGCCTGATTGGAGGAGGTATGCCACTGGGGGCTGACTTTGAGGATTCAAAACCCTACATGATTCATTTCCAATTAGCACTCTCTCTGCCTACTGGTTGTTGTATCTCAAAAAAATGAACTCTCATAAACTGCTCCAGCACCATGCCTGCCCACCTGTTACTATGTCCCTGCCCTATGATTGTCATGGACTCTAATTCCCTGAAACTATAAGTCCCAGATAAACTCTGTCATCTATAAATTGCCTTGGTCAAGGTGTCTTACAACAGCAATAGAAAGTTAACTAAGACACATAAGAATCATTCTTAATACATAACTGATACTGAGTATTTGTGATGGCAGGGGAACATTCCCAAGACATCAGCTCCCTGCACACACATGTATGTGACACTTATGACAAGTGATTGTCTTTCCTCTTCACCAAACATTTGCAGCAGGCACAAGAAAACCAGTCTCAACAAGTAAAGCTGTGTTTATAGGATACAATTTGCTCAGCTGACATAATTATTAGAATTTTTAAAATTTCATAGAAAATATGAAGACACAATCAGTATAAAATAGGCAACAGATTGAATAACTGATCAGTATTTTAAAACTTCATACTCATTCTCCAAATGATGATCCTGCTTATTAATTAGCTATCTAATGCAGTGTTTAGCCTTTGAACTACATACACACAAGCAACAAAAACAGACTCAGCATGTTTATTTACATATATTTCTGCATATATACATACATAGATATATGCACATTTATACACATATGTATAAATGTAGCAAATACAATGAAAGAAAAAGTGGCCATCAGTTTGAGAGTGGAGGCGTGTGTGGGGTAAAGGAGGGTAGATGGGTGGGGCTGAAAGGAGAAAAGGGAAGATTTAATAAGGCACATTTCCCTTTTGTTGGGAGCATAGAATTTCATTATCCTAAGAATTTAGGTCAAAAGAAGCAGCCTAACTGAAGATTTGTAATATAGTGCCCTCTTACAGCCAATGTCAGATCATAGGGATGGTAGATGTGACTGGGTGAAGTATTTTTTAGATGAAATGTACCTTGAGGCTGAAATCAGATTTCCTTTGACAATGTAGAACAGATCTGTGAGATAACTGTGTTACCTTAGTTGTGACATTTGGAAGGAAGAAAGGAAGGAAGGAAGGAAGGAAGGAAGGAAGGAAGGAAGGAAGGAAGGAAGGAAGGAAGCTCACTAAACACCCTCCCACTTTTCCAGCAGTGAGAGACTGTAAAACTTGATTATTTCAAAGGTAGACTGGCATATTAATTAAAAATAAGACTGACATTTGAAGCATATTTCAGATTTCATGGCAAATTTCATCATTCTAAATATAGTTTCAAATTAATTATGACACATTTGGTGCTAAGCTATTTTAGAATTCAAAACATTTCCATCTTGGAATGGTTGCAGCAAATTAAGGTACTTGATCAAGGCTGCGGAGAACGAGGGCTGGATTTAATATTCTGTATCTCCTCATACCCTGCCTTCAGCTTTTCTTTTCTCAGCAGGATAAGTTGGGAGAATTATGCAAGGTGATAGCATTTTAAGTGTAAGTGGGATTTGACATTTTAGGTGTAAATAAGAGTGGCCTATCTTCTTACAGTGTAAGTCACTCATGACCAGTGATTAAAATAAAGTCAAGACCAGAGAAATGTGTGTGTGTGTGTGTGTGTGTGTGTGTGTGTGTGTTTCCTCCCATGTACACCAAGGAATTACATATGCACTTACTGTTACCAGCACTATTTTACTCCTTTCCACTTTATTGTCTCATTACAGGAATTGATAATGTTATTTTGTGCAAATGATTACTGCATAAGTACTATTTTTCAAATACAGCTAGGAGCTGGGGGATCTGTCACTCCTTTGTGACTGTATAACAGCCATACCTACTCTATTGAAGTACAGCTAGAGTTGAAAACTGAGTTTTTGGGTTTTTTTTTCACTTTTTTATTTTCTAATTGATCTATTTGTCATACTGAACAAAACATAACATATGGTAGACGAATGGATTATTTTCATAATGTTAAGCTGAAGAGAAGTGGTGAGAGGGTTGGCTGGGAGGAGGGAGCTGACTGAGAAAGGAAGACTTCTGAGCTGGAAAGGATGCTTCATTTCAGCAAAGTTTAAATCATGCCACCAAGAAGTGAAAGCCACAGAAGGTAGCTCAGGCATACCCAGCAAGGTAGTTATAAAGCTAGCCCAGACAGTTTAAATAGATGTGTTAGTGTCTTAGTTAGGGTTTCATTGCTGTGAAGACACACCATGACCAAGAAAACTATTATAAAGGACAACATTTAATGGGGCTGACTTACAGTTTGAGAGTTTTAGACCATTATCATGATGGGAACCATGGCAGCGTCTAGGTAGACATGGTGCAGGAAGAGCTGAGAGTTCTACATCTTGATCTGAAGCCTGCCAGGAAAAGTCTCTCTCTCTGCACTGGATGGAGCTTGAACATAGGACCTCAAAGTCCACCTACACAGTGACACCCTTCCTCCAACAAGGCCACATCTATTCTAAAAAGGCCACACCTCCTAATAGTGTTACTTCATGTGGGCTAAGCATTCAAACACATAAGTATGAGGGCCAAACCTCTTCAGACTGCTACAGTTAGGTCTGTTATTTTTTTTTTTAAATCAGTGTATTATTTTGTTTGATTGTGAAACCAGCCTGTTTGAGAGATCACCTTGAGTTCCTTCTGTTTCTAAGATTCGGGAATTGGTAAACTGAATCAATAGATTAACTCTGAGTCTTTGCTGTTTGAAGGGAGGGTCCTTAATTTAAACACTGCAGGCCTCTGATTCATCTCCAGAAGATAGAAGACTTGATTAACTTAATACAAATTCACTGGATTTCTGTCTGGAGCAGGTCATGGCAGATAGATGAATAAAGAGTTTCTGCTGTCATGGAGCAAAGTGTCCATCTTATCCACTTGTTCAAGTTTTTTATGTTCCAAAAAGTGTTTATCAAATGCTAGCCATTGACAGTGCTATAGTTACTATGGAGATACCAAAACATATTTCTGGGGCCTATAAGATGGCTCAGTGGGTGAAGGTACCTGCCACCAAGCTAGAAGGCCTGAGTTAGACACCAGCTGTTAGAGTATAGGGTTCACATTATTCTACTCCATCAATTAAATAATTACAAGACAGGGAGGAAGTTCGAGTTAAAGCAAAAGGAAAAAAGAATTGGCAGATGAAATAGACTCCTGGGGCAAGGAGAGCCCCCAGGCCTGGGAGTCTGCTGACTTCAAGAGCAGCTGTATTTTCTTGTGTTTAAGTACCCGCTCTCAGTAATTTTCCTCCTTTTTCTCTATTGTCTCTTGTAGTTCATGGGTCTTTTCTGGCACAGGAAATATATCACTGTTCCACTCCACATTTGGTCATTTACTTTTTTTGTATGGTCCCTGTCTCCAGAATTTAGAAACAGCTGGTGGCTGGTTAGAATTTTGGATCAATCAAGGTGGGTCCTTGGCAGCTATTTGTTGATATGGCAACAGGGAAAGAGAAACTTGCATCAGAAGAGAGAAAATAGAAACATTTTTTTATCCTTTCTTCTTCTCTTCTTCCTCAGGACCCATGTGACAGAGGAGTATCAATTCTTGAAGGTTATTCCCTAATTATGTATGCAATGATACAGATTCAAACATGCATATACACATGCACACATACATCACACACATACACACATATACCACATGCACTTTTGGAGTGGAGACAAGCAAACAACAGGCCAAATAGGAGTATTAAAAATGAACCAGAAAAGCAGAGTATTTTATCTTGAAACCCTAACTAAGGAGGGAAGGGAGTGGAAAAAAGTGCTGGGGGCAGGACCAGGTATAGGAAGAGACAGGATAGAAGTCTTGAAGGCTAGGAGAAGTATAGAAATAGGTAGCTGTGGTGTGTGTGTGTGGAATGGGGACTGGGGAATCACTAGAAAGTTCCAGATGCCACGGATTCAAGAGGCTCCCAGGACTCAATAGGGATGACCTTAGCTGAAATACCCAATAGCAGGGAGATTGAACCTGAAGAGATCACCTCCAGTAGATAGACATGGCCCCCAAGTAGAAGGATGGGGACACCCCTGAATCTAAATATTTGTAATTGTCCCTGTCTAAAGAAAATGTAGGGACAAAAATGGAACAGAAGCTGAAGGAAAGGCCATTCAGAGACTACCCTACTGTGTGATTCATTCCATCTGTATACACCAACCCATAAGACTATTGGTGATGCCAAAATGTGCTTGCAAACAGGAGCCTGGTGTAGCTGTCCTCTGAGAGGCTCTAGCAGCACCTGACTAAGACTGATCCAGATACTCACAGCCAACCATTGGACTGAGCCCAGGGACCCCAATGGAAGAGTTAGGGGAAGGACTGAAAGAGCTGAAAGGGATTGCAACCCCATAGGAAGGGTAACAGTATCAATTAACCAGAGCCCTCAGAACTCCCAGAGACTAAACCACCAACCAAAGAGTAAACATGGGCCAGCCTATGGTTCCCACTATATATGTAGCAGAGGACTGCCTTATTTGCCTAGCATCAGTGGGAGGAGAGGTACTTGGTCCTGTGGAGGCTGGATGCCCCAGAGATTGGGAATGCTAGGGGGTGAGGTGGGAGTGAGTGGGTGGGTGGGTGAGCACCCTCTTAGAGGAAAAGGGAAGAAGTATGGGGTGAGGGGTTTGCAAAGGGAAGACTGGGAAGGGGGATAACATTTAAAATGTAAACAAATAAAATGTTTAATAATAAATAAAAAAGAAAATCAGTATGGCTGTTAGAAACAGATGACTAAAGGAGAAATATTTTAAAGCCAGGCAGACATGCAAGGGCATTAAGGATGTGGTGTGCTGAGTTCAGTAGATTCTCCATTCCTGGTAGGGGCAACAATGCTGGAATCTGATTCACATGTGGAGCATCTTCTTGGCTCTTTGAAGGAGTACTGATTGGAGGGGCAGAAATGAAGTGAGAAAACCAGCCAACAGTTTGTTGCAGTAGCAAAGGCAAGAATTCCCAGCATTTGATGAAGGCAGGGCAAGTGGGAAGCCTCAGTTGACTGGGGGGGGGGGGAGGGGCGCGGACATTTTGATTTTAAAATAACCAAATTTGCCAAGGAATTGTATCTTGCTTCATATCCCTAGTATTATAGCTTGAATTTTTCAATTTTGAAAAACCATACATTGAACTTTCAACCCATGGCACTTACTCTGTGATGGTATTTGGAGGTAGGGGCCATAAAAAAAAAAAAAATCCAGTGTGATCACAGAGTGAACCCAATCCAATTATGACACAGATGATAGACCTTAATCTTGTTTGAGAAATTAGGACACAGAAGGATGACCTTTAAAAAGTACAGTGAAAAGACATCTGTGAGCCAGGAAGAGTGAACACTAATCAAGGCCAGCTCCTTGTCAGACTTACAGCCCCTAAAGATATGAGAAAATAAACTATTGCTTAAGGAATTCAGTGTATTGTGCTGTGTTATGGCAGCCTTAGAAAAGAAATACACATTGTATGTAGGGGTTTAAGGAAAAGGATAAAACCAAGGCTGACCCCAGTGTTGGGGGCATACAGTTGGATGGAGGGATGTTGGCCATGTTCTACTTGAGGCATTGGAGCAGCAGAGCAGGCAGCCAACTCCTTGGTTCGCTTTGTGCATCTAAAGGCTCAGGGGAGGCTGTTTAGCTGGAGAAAAAGTAAATATGATGTCATCATGCAAGGCTAAAGGAGTAGATGAATTGTCTAGGGAGAGAACAGACAGAAACAACAGTTTAATTCTGAGCTCACAGGAACTAACTCGAATAATCAAAGCAAACTAACAAGAATCACTGGAGGAATAATGGACACCAGCATATTTGAATTGTACCAAAGGAAAATGGCCACATCTAGAGGAATGGACCAAATTGTGTTTTCTGCTAGTGATTTTGAACAATGGACTGTTGTTTGAGGTTTTAGAGTGGAAAGATATCCCAGGAAACATTTAGGTATGCAATGAAGACAGGAGGTAAATACAAGGCTTTTGAAATTTTTGAAGTGGGGGGGAAGGGGGAAGGGAGGAAGAAGGAGACGGAGACAGACACACATCGAGACAGAGACAGAGAGACAGAGAGACAGAGAGCACAAAGAGGGTTTATTTATTATTTTTTAAGACAAGAGAAATTACATAACAGGAATATGTAGATGTTAATCAAGGGCAACAGAGGAAAGACAAAAATTGATGCTTTAGAGTATACAACAGGGAATCAGGAAAAAGAAACCTTTCAGCAGTTGTGAATGGTTGTAACTTGCTTAGCCCAGTGCCAGTACCTAGTTAGTCAGAAAAGCAACCCAGAACACACCATCTGACCTACACCACTCCAGCATACTACTTGGTAAAGCTGATGTATGAACATCACTCTGGCCATTCTTCCTTTCCTAAAAACAGGAGAGGAAACACTAATATAAAGTCTGCTCACACCAGCATGGAAGCACCAAATCAAGACCTAGGAAAATCTGGGCAAGAAAACCTTCTAAACTCATATTCCTAGTTAGCCACTACTTTATCCAAGTAACCACCCTCATTCCAGCCCCCTTTCTAGTGACATTTCATTATTCACCATATAGTCTAGTCAGTGCATAAGTGTCCCTGGTTTTCATTTTCTTTTGAAACTCTTATGTTATATAAAATTTGAATTAAATAAATATATGCAATTATTTTTCCTCCTGTTGATTTTCTAATAGTTAAAGCATAAGGTTATATCTATAGAAAGCAAACCAGAGAAAGCAAAGATACCATTTTGCTTCCTCTATACCAGTAAAGGAGAACACTGAAGACGGAGATCACTCTGGAGAGCTTTTCCTTAAATATATTGGCCTAACCGGGGAGAGGCTGAAGTCAGAGGGAAGATTCCCAGGATGGTAGAACAAATGTGAACTCACTAGTCTTTTCAGATCTAATCATCAGTGGCTAGTGGATGCTAATTTGTGCTGATCTGACAACAAAGCCCTGACAATAAAGACTTACTGTAAAGCTAACTTAGAGCAAAGATGTTGGCAAAGAAATTAGAAAAAAAATATTCTCCTTTTGGCCCTCCTATTCTTATCACACACACACACACACACACAAACACACACATACACATACACATACACACACACACAGTGCAAAGTTTAACAAGTCTACTAGAGAGAATTGCCAATGCTTAATACAAATTGCTTGTTGTACTTACCTTTCCCCAAAGCTTTGTCTGGGGATTTTCCCCAAGAAATACAATATGATAAGCAGAAACAGAAGCACACGCACAAGATTTCTAGTTGTGGCATTATCTGTACAAACAAAATATTGAAAACAATAAATGCCTTAATAGTAGGCTAATCGAGCAAATTATGTTTTCAAACAAAGTGTTTTAAACACAGTTTAAACAGAATGAAGGAGGAATAAGGAGGATCTTTAAGATATTTTGTTGTTGCTACTGTAACAAATTCTTGAGATAACCCTTCTTCTAAGGAAGAAAGACTTCAGAAGTTTGAGTCTATGGTTTCTTGGCCATACTGCATTAGGCCATACTGTGTTACTTTGGTAACATCAAGGCCAGTATAAAGTGGAAGAGGAACTCTTTTAACTTTGGCTATAAAACAAGGAAAAAGGAAGATAAATGTTTGCAGTTCCAATATTTTCTTTGAGGACATCGCTCATGAACTTGGGAATCTCTGACCTTACCTTCTATAGGTTTTACTGTGTCTAGACAATGCTACAGGTTGAGAAGGAACCTAGTCTTCAAAACACGAGACTTACAGGGACATTTCACATCCAAAGTTTATCACCTTGACATTGAGTAGCAACAAAGTCAGATAAACAATCGAGTAACAGCTTCATAACATATCTATACCAAATGTAAATTAGGTCAGTTTGTCCTTCCCCAATGAGTGTCTTAGTTACTTATCTTGTTTCTGTGATATAATATCCTGAAAAATGCAAGTTAATTAGGAAGGGTTCATTTTGGATCATAGTTCCAGAGTATGGTTCATCATGGTAGGAAAATCACGGTTATAGGCTTGAATTAAATATAGTCAAGAATCCCAGGAAGGTGAATGTTTGTGTATAACTCATTTTCTCCTTTTTGTAGAGCTCAGGGTCCCACCAGTTTAGAACTTTTCAGTCAAGTTATCAAACGTGTTAACAGCAACTGTGGCTAGGCCAGTGTATGACAGGTCACCTGATAAGCTGTAGCCGAAGCTGTAAACAGTGTCATGTAAGCAGTATCCTTACCTAAAGTGTTTTACCTGGCAAGTCTGTGCAAGAACAAGAAATTATATATGCTGATAGATATTTTCAAATTTTCCTTCAAGGTAGTAAGCTATTTTAACTCTCAAAGTTTGCCTATTCTTCTATTGCATCATTTTTAATGATCCACATACATTTTCATTCATCTATGTTTAAGCATTTGTTCTCAATCAGTGCACCAATAGGCACTTATTCTATTTTTATAATCTGTCTTTGATTTTACCTGAATAATTTACACATATCTCAAATTTTTGTTTACTTATCAATCCTTTCTTCTATGGTTTATAGAACAGTGATTTATTAATGTGAGGATGCAGAAGGGCAGAGTTTCTACTGTGTCTTACAGGGTGCAGAATCATCTGACATGTGGATACAAACAGCCAGTGCCTGATCTGGAATGCCCTGGATTTATGCTGTTTCCATGCACGTTGGCTGATCTCTTCATACTGTCTACTAATTAGTTATTGTCGCCCTCACACTTAGATTATTTCTCCTCTCCTCATCTACTTACATTAAGGCATCAAGGACCAAACTGAGTTAGGCCACACTCTAGTTAATTTATAGAAGAGAAAGTAAGTATGCAGGAAAGCATGTGCACACCATAACAAAGGCAATAAAAAGTGTCAGAAGAGTTCAAAGAACTTTCTTTTGGCTAAGGTGACTGGGGAACACACTGAGGAAAGGGAAGTATTTAATGTGGATCTTTAATTCTAGATTGATTTTGCACGTACAACAAAAAGGGACAGAGATCTTGCAGCATGGAGAGAACAAAGGAGAGTATGCAAAGGAAGTCTCCAGAAGGAGCCTAGTCTGAAGAGAAGGATGAGCACATAAGAACACACCCTGGTAAAAACAAAAACAAAAACAAAAACAAACAAACAAAAAAAAGAACACACCCTGGTTTGGGGGTTTGAGGTTCTGCTTCTTCTAGTCCTTCAGCCTTTTTTGGTGTTTATCCAGACCATGAAAGGGAATGTGGATACTGAAGAGTGTTAACAGACACAGAGAGAATGCTAGGCTGTGTCAGCACTGCTATAGCTAGCTGTCTTCTCTTATGAGTTTTCCTTCTTCACTATTATAGCCCATGCTCCAGGTCAGTCCCTCAGTTTCTCAAATTATATGTACTGTATCCTGACCAGTTTGGCAATCCCCAAACTGTAAGATACCACTTATTACCTCAATTTACCTAAAGTTTATAGAGTCACTTAAAACAGTTAAGTAGATTAAAGCATCTTCTCTTCGGTGACACTTGAACTTCTGGGCCCATAGCCAGGTAATGACATGGTCCTATGCCTATAATCTTGAGGAAACCTAGGAGAGTGGCCATTAGAGGGATTGACACTCATTAAAGTGACATATAATTCTCTTAATGCAGAAGACCAATGTGCTTCCTCTTTCTGAGCACTGGCCACAACTGGTCCATATGACAGTTTCCTTCTTATCCCAAAAGCATTGTCACTTGTCATTGTGACTAAATCCTGTTCCTCTAACAGCTCTAACCCTCAGGTCACTGTGATCAAACCATAGGATTTAAACTCTTTTTAGCTTTTGGGTAGGGTTAGTGAGTGGGGATAAATAGAACCTCTTCGCAATTTGTATATATCCCAGCTTTGATGTAGGTTTAGATTCAAAACCTCTAAAATTCCCCCAGAAATGACAAATAAAACAATTGGGAGAAAGGTACAAACACCTGCCTTTGTTTAAGGACTGCGTCTCAGTTTTTCTCCTGGATGGTGTTTGGGGAAATTATCTTCATGAGGGTTTTATTGTCACTGATTGTTTGGAACTGTTCCTTGAGCATTTTCAACAAATTGTTCCAATAAAAGGACTTGCAATAAATCCCCTGTGTTCTGTGGATTCATTGCCTTGTAGGTGTGATCCTTCTTGGAGATATTGCAGCCTGGTGATTCAATGACTTTGTAATTTAAACTCTAACTCTAAACTCTAGAGGGAACTGAACAGACTTGTATTCTTAAAGTAATGACTTAAAACTACAATTCTGAAGATGCAAGACTTTCATGACTCCTTTGTCTCTATCGTGCATCTGTGCCGATAAGCATGTGCTCAAAACTGGGGAAGGGTAACCAAGTCTGAGAGCTGTTTTCAATCAGGAACTAGTGAAGCAACTCTGTTTGTTGTTATTGGAGAAGAAAAATCACAGGAGACACATGCTAAAAGTGAGGGAAAAAGAAGTTTCAGATGCAACGTTAGAAGCCAAGGCAGAGGAAGCAGAAAGGTTGTGAGAATGCAGGTCAACAGGCAGGCTGGGTAACAACATTGGTCTGCATCCTGAAAATAACATTAAGTTCTTATAATTGATAATTCAAAGTGAGAGGATTCCTCTTAGGCTTCTATTTAATGTGTGAATGATAGAATTTTCCATATACTTTGGAGCATGGCAAGTAGCCATCATTGGTGCTGAGGAAAACAGTGAACTGAGGAGCCATGTGCTGGAAAATGGTCAAGTTGATGGGAAGAACTGAGGTTACCCTTTTGGAGTAGTGGTTCTGGATTTGTTAGGTAAAATTTCTTGCTACTATTTTTATACATAATTTTAGTATACAAACATCTTATCAAAGATAAATCCCAGTAGCAAGTGTGGGCCCAGGTTGAGTGTGATAATCTACAAAGACATATAGAGGTTTGGGATGTTGACTACACTGTTGATTTAAGGCAGAATAGTATATTTTTGCTTACCATTTCAAAAGATTCAGCCCAAACATGGAATAGTGTTTCATATTACAATATGTGGGGAATCAGAGGAGAGGGAAAACCCAGGTTCCTAAAGGAACAATGTTTACATCAAGGATCACGGCATGCCATTTGAATAAGAAGATATAGAAAGAAAGGAACACACTGGATTGAGGCTTAGCATGGAAGGCTTAGTACATAAGAGGTTCTGGCGAGGCCAAGTGGAAATAGTTAGAAGCCATCAGTAAAGAGGCATTGTTACATGTGGTTGATCCATAATTTGGAGATCAAAACATTTGAAATAATATCGAGGTTCACTGAAATATGAAGTGAATGTAAGTTTTCTATATTAGAGTTAGAAGAAAAGGTTTCTGGGAAAGGTGCACCCAAGAAAGTGAGAAATAAAAGCTTTTCATTCCTACTAGTGTGACTTGAAAGGGTTAGGACTAAGCATAGAAATTGTGTTTGTGTCTCAATGACCTTCTGTGTGCTTGTATTTTGGTAGCTGGTTGTGAGGATGTCTCTAGGCCAGAGAGTAATGCAGGATGTGGAGGCCAGTTTGAGTCATTACCAAACACGGGCTTTGTAATTTTCACATCAACTATCCCTACTCAGAAGGCTTGCTTCCCCCTGGTTCAATTATTTTGAAAAGATAATTAATTCAATTATTATATTATTAATTAATTATAAAATAATTAATTCAATTATTTTGAAAAGAAACATTACGAGGCAGAATTTAACTGGAGGTAATAGGTCACTGCTGATGGTGGTAACTGTAGGGACAGGGATCTCCTGTTCCTGTTCACTTCCTGCCTCTCTGTGTTCTCTTTGTCACGAATTCTTTGCAGCAGACAAATTCTTTGTCACCAGGACATGCTACCCATGGCCATGGAACCAAGACTTTCGGAGTTCGATCTCTGAATCCTTGAGTTAAAGAAGATCGTTCCCTCTTCTCTATTGTTACCTCATGTATTTTTGTTGGAGCCGTGAAAACTAACACATGGGCCGGGCGACTCAGAAGGGAACCAACAGAACCAGAAGGATAACAATAATACAAACCAAAAGGGGCAAGTGGCCAAAGTTAAGGGAAATAATGAACCTGGGGGAGCACTGTAAACATTGAGAAAGGAGTAAAATAACATTGAAAATTAAGCACTGCACTGCCAGGCTTCATGGAGTGCATGGTAGCATGTACCTTTTTAAAATCAGTATGCAGGAAGCAGAACAAAGCAGATTCCAGGCCAGCTAGAGCAATAAAGTCAAACTCTGTCTCAAAAACCAAAACCAACAACATGTCCTAGAAAGTCGACCAAATTTGATGGCTGAGGTGAGAAGCTAAGCTGAGGAGCAGGGACAGCATCTCAGAAGTGAAGGAGATACCTTGCTTGGACTCAACCTAGGCAATGTTATTTTCTTGTGGGCCTGATAAAAACCAAGCCAAGCCAAGCCTGGCTTGCAGATGGTAGTTAATGAAAACAACCACTTGATAGGAAAATGTTTGCCTGGAAGCAATGCTTGAAAACACATGGTCTTTTGTCTTTGAAGATGGGCTTATTACACTTTAGACTCTAGGTTGGGATTAGCAGCCAGAAAGAAGAATCTCTTTATTTTCCTTCTCTGGTGGTGGTAGCTGATTAGCCTGCATAGTCTTTGGAAAATAGAATTGCAATGCTTTGCAAGTCCAGAAATAACATTTCTTTAAGGGCCCATCAGGTGAGGACTGAAAACTAAATAAACATATTTATCCTAGGCTAACAGCAAGCCTGTGCATCTGAGGCTGGTATGCTACAAAGCATTTCGGGAGGATTCTTCTTGAGAAAAAAAAAAGGGGGGGAGGGGGGACAGCTTAAGCAATACTGTGTTTTGACCCAGGCACAAGGATGATGGTGTTTCAGGTACCCTCTCTCTCACATACTTGTCTGGGCACATCTCACATTATAGGATAAGGCGTACCTGGGCCAGCAAATCTAGAAGTAGCCCCCTCCTTTATCAAGACCATGCTCTGGCATCTAGGACCCTGAAACCTTTGTTCAAATGGTCTTGATGCTACATTCAGAGCCTAGTTGTATCTTTTTCTTTTGAAAAGACAGGAGACTCACACTAGGCTGACTGGGGAGCAAGTGGCAGCTGTGAAGGCACATGGCAGAGTTTACATGCTGTTGTGACTAAGACCATAGATCTTCCCATTCTGCTCTCCCCCACCCCCTTCCTGCTGCCATCTTCTGCTCTCTCCGGTGGCTTGAGACAATTAGCTACAGAGACTGTCTTTCCAGTAAAAACTACTCTTAGTTTTTAAACTTATGTTTTTAATCCCCCTTGAGGTTTATCTCTGTTGTAGAGGACACTCCTTGATATATTTTCAATTTATTAGAGCTTTGCAATTGCAAAAATAACATAGTATAGAGAAAACTGACCACAAAAAATGTCTACCTCTTGGCCAGGACACTTCGACAAAGGGGAGTTCTTGTCTCCAGAAAATACACATTTCCATTACCAGAGCCCATGGGAAGGGATTTGTGAAATGAGAACTTAAGGTGTTCATTATAATTTTCCCCACATCACTCTATCATTGATATTCAGTTATGGCTGCACAGAGCAAACTAACCTTTAAAAAGTGCAGTGTCCTCTGGATATGGATGTCAAGACCTGTATGAACATGGAAAATTATTGTAGTATTTTCGGCCTGCCTATTTTAAATACAGAACTTTGAGTTGGCCTTGTTTACCTAGGGTTTGCTGACCCTGAAGCTTCGAACACGGCCCTTGCTGCTTAAACAGTAGTGAAAACTAACCTTTGCCCTAAGCCCTCCTGATCTGAAGCCAGTTCCCTGGAATAAATAATAGTTTTCAGGTGGATGGAAGGAATATTGATGTTGTGTTCTAGTTACATGATGGGACTCAATGTAAAAACATGTAGTGCCTGGCCATTTCCATAGTGACAACTGGCTTATTGTTCTCACCACGGGCTGGCTCCTTACCTACTTTATCTCTACCCTTCACTGCAGCCCTAGCAGCCAGTCCCTGCTAGCCCACAGAGACACAGAAATCGAGGGTCAGCAAATGTTAACCATTTGGCCGGGGTCTCATAAGTCTGAGTTAGGCTTTGAAATCCTATCTGTTTAACCACAACCCCTTGTCTCTTTCTAGGTTTCACACAGCTTCTCTTAGCCTCCTCTTAGTGGATCTGCTTTGGCCTCCATCTGCAGGTTTCTCATATAGTGTGTACATACATCTACCTTCAGGCTTACATGTGAAACATCCCTGACAGCAAAGGATGGTTCTGATTTAGCATTATGTTATTACATCATTGTGCTTCAGATAAAAATCAATGTTATTTTTTCTTAGTACCCTATTCTTTCTCTGTACACACCCCCTCTATGCAACCACCTACATTTATACCAATCCATGGTGGTCTAGATTATACAGATATTCTTGACTATTTGGGCTTTTATCCTATTTTGTTTAAGATAAGATCTCCTTAATCCCAGCCATGCAGGACAGACAGGCTTGAAATCAACGGTTCTCCTTCCCCAACTTCCTGACCATCAGAAATATAAGCTTGTGCCATGTGAAGCTCTTTCTATTTTCTGATGATAAAATTTCCAAAGCTAATCACTCAACAATCTTAGTATAGTAAGTATCTGAACCAAAGCATCAGGACTCTAAATGACTCCCCCTTAAGTCAATGAATGGAATTAGAACGTAAAATCTAAAAAGCAACTTCAAATATTCATTCAATAATTGTTTCAGTTTTGGTCATGTACCCCAGGAGAACAACTGCAGGTAAAAGGTCCTGAAAAACAAATACTTATGACAATAGCAAAGGTTTTACGAAACTAATAAAGTTTCATTCCATACAAGTCAAGTAGGTTTTGCGGAAATTAGAAATGAGATGGGTGAGGTTAGGGATGAAAGATGTGCTAAGGGAAGCTAGAACCACAGAAAGGTAAAATAGACTCCTGACCTTGTGGTCAGATCAAAGGTTGTGAAGAGAAAGACTACAAAGCAGAACCAGAGGGGGCAAGGACACAAGGTGGGTTGTTTGTGAATTATCCATAGGAAAGGTGTGTTCGTAGATATACTTGAATTCTAATTTAGACTGTGCCCTTGTCTCTCATTTGACATAATATATATAAGAGGCAAAGTTTGAATGGAAAAATAAGAATCAGAATTGAGGACTTTAAAAAAAAATATTAGCCAGATTCCAAATTTCTTATAGTAGGCATAATGTTTTCTAAGTGTATTTCTCTGGAATTTGTTTATAAGGATGGACAATTGGTAAGTCCTATAGAAATGAGTTTGTATCATTGCTCTAAGAAGCAACTGGTTCAATTGCCTTAGTTTATCTAATTTTCAATTTAGGTATATATTTAAGTTTTTAAATCTATGTGTTAAAGTCTTGCTTTTTCTGATTTATCTTAACTTCTAAAAACTGCTTTCAATTTCTCATATAAGGATTTGATAAAAGTTTATTTAAAATTTGCAGTCTCAAGTCTCTTTCTTGGAAAAAAGTCTAAATCACTTGTGTAGTGGTATAATTGTGTATCCTATATTTTGTAAGTAGATACAGGTGATTCAGGTGCAAGGCTGCAAATCTGTAGAAAATACTAATTTTTGTAAAAATGTCAATAATATGATTAGTCATCCAGATAGAAAATATTATAAAATTCATTTTAAGTCTTTGAAATTTCTGATTTTTGGATGACCTATATTTGTGGATATGATATAAAGTAGAGGCTGTCCTAGAAAAGTCTAGATATACTGATGAGAAAGGGTATATATAACTTAGAATATATTTTTGAGAAGAACTTACCTATGTTGGGATGATCAGAGAGCTGTGGTCCACCTCCTGTGAAAGAGAAGATGTGCTCTTCCCCCAGCCAGGAGCAGGCCTGAAAGACCTTGTTTACCATGACAGACCAAGTGATAGGATCTAGGTGGAGTTACCCACCTTGGCTGCACACAACTTAAGAAAAAGTATTGCCCCTGGGCTTGCCTTGAGATATCTGGGCCCACCAAGAATGGATTACCCTACCCATCTCCAGCTTAAACCAGAACGGGTTTTGGTGGAGCCTTTTCCTTTAAATTGAGAGCTGAACATTAAAGCTTCTAGACTTGATCAGAGAACTTTGTCTTGGCTTCATCTCTTCTCATTCTCCATCCCCTTTTCATTCCCAGCTCCCCTTTCAGGGAACTCACTTGATCCATGGCTGCAGGCAGCTACAGGAAGAGATCTCTATGATTTCTATTTCTTTTTTTATTTCATTGCCCCCTCCTGGTCTGCCCTTCCATAATTTCTCATCCCATTACTCTTCCCCTCTGTCTTCAAGAGGATGTCCGCTTACCCCTACCAGGCCGCCCCACTTCCTGGGGCCTCAAGTCTCTTGAGAGTGCCTCTTCTCTCACTGAGGCCAGACCAGGCAGACCTCTCCTGTATGTGTCAGGGACCTCAGACCAGCTAATGTATGCCGCCTGGTTGGTGGCTCAGTGTCTGAGAGATCTCAGGGGGGCAGGTTAGTTGAGACTGCTGGTCTTCCTATGGGGTCACACTCCTCCTCAGCTTCTTCCAGCCTTTCCCTAATTCAACCACAGGGACCCTGTACTTCAGTCCAATGGTTGGGTGTAAGTATCTGCATCTGTTTCAGTCAGCTGTTTGTTGGGCCTCTTGGAGGATAGCTATTCTAGACTCTAAAAACACCATAGCATCAGTAATAGTGTCAGGCTTTGGATCCTCCCTTTGAGATGGATGCCAAGTTGAGCCTGTCACTAAACTTCACTCAGTCTCTTCTCCATTTTTGTCCCTGCAGTTCTTTTTTTCCTTTCCTTTTCTTTCTTTCTTTCTTTTTTTTCTTTTTTTTTTTTTTTTTTTTGGCTGTGAGATTTCTATTTCTTTTATATTGAACTGAGGCATGGATATAAAATATTTTTATAAGTCCTTTTCATAGGGAATCTCTGTGGTTCTGCATTTTCACCTTACCTCTAGGGTGTTGACACAACACTCTGGAAGGGTAACCACCAGGATGCTACCTCACAGCTAGGGGGTTAGGGGAGACAGGCTCAGGGGATGCCTACATGACACTCAGGAGAGGCAAAATACAGCCTAAAATAGCAGTTCTAGCCTTTGTTTCTCTGGATGATAAATGGACAGGGAGCTGGGATGTTCTCAAACTCCTGAGCTTTAAGATGATGCTGGGAACCATGTAGAGTTGAGAACTGGGGTGAGGGTTGGGGGAGTTCCCATCCTCCTGTGTTCCCAGACACCACAGAGGATCTTGAGGACATGGGAATGGTTCCACCAGCCTTCAATGAGCCCGGAGTAGGGGAATCCAGTTTAGCTCAAGGTAAACTCAGGAGTGAGGAGGGGCCTTCTATGAGAGACTTAGGTGCAACTCAGTATGAGGAAGGCTGCCCCTTATGTCAGTCCTTGATGGAGACAACCTTTTCTTATCCAGACTGCTTTATTTATAGCAGATGAGGATACATGATTTACTCAGGGTAAATCAGAGATTAAATACCTTTTGGAGGAATGAATGCCAAGGCCGGGAAGCTCATTGGCTAGACACTTGGGGGTCTATGTAGACACCCCATTAGCATGGAGAACTCTGGGTTTCTATGCTACATGACCAGTTGTCATGGTCCTCTTAGTGGGGTGTTGCGGTCATGTGCTCCAGGACAAGAACCTGGTCAGGAATTGATTTAATGATTTAATGTCCTACCATTCTCAATGATGAGATTTATCAGAGTTTTGAATCTGTTTGACCTTACCCATTCTTCTGTCTGGGCACAGTTCCACTTGCCCCACAAGGCTCTAAGTGTGAAAATAGTCCTTAACTTCAGCAATTTTCCCTAATAAATTCACTATAAACAAAAATTGCTATCAGCTTAATCTGACTTTCTTAATCTTTTCTTTATGCTACCCAGAGTTCAGATTCTTAATTAAATAAGCTGATACTTAATATTTATATACCATGTAACAATCTATAAACTACTTCAAATATGCTAAGCCTAATTCAAGGTATATAAAACAATGAAGTGTTCAATGAGTTATGTACCGGTCTCTTTTTACCTCTTTCTCAGCTACCTAAAATATTTTCTGCAAGTTGCCTATTGCAAGCAACTAATCTTTGTTCCATCATCGTCCAGACGTTTCTTTCAGCTTCCCTCCTGGAACTGTTCTTGCTCTGTTGATGTCCCTTCTTCACAGGAACTCAGTCTCGCACTACCCAGTCCCTTGTGTCTTTATTATGAACAATACCCTGCCTTACCTTTTCTCACTCTCTTAATGACAAGCTTCTTACCGTGGCCAAGCCCAAGCGTCCACTTTGTTTGGTCTGTGCCAGAGAGGAAGAACTGTGTGATGACAGCTAACATAGGTAATTGTATAAAACTAAAGCTAGGAGCCCTGCAGGACTTTTGTCTATACTCTGCTTCACTGGTTTCTCCATGTATGGCAAGTTTAGCAAATGGTCTTCTCAACATTGGAAAGAAACGGGAAGAATCTTCTCTCCTATCTAGCCACTGCCTTCCAACACAGTAACACGGGTTTCCATCTGCCATGCCTTCATAGAATTTCTGGAATATTCTGTGTGTCTTATCTACTTTCAAACATAAACAGACACAGTCTCTGGTGAAAAAAAAGTTCAGTGCAATCCAAATTCTGAGCTCCCTCGGACTGACCTCTGTCTTGAGGACAGGTAAGTGAGACAACACTACAGGCTATTCTCAATGTCTCTCCCTCAGGCTTCTGCATTAGCCTTTGCCCTCAGCAGCTTTCCCCTTTATTATATTACTTCTGGCTCCTTTCAGAAAGGCGGATAATTTTGAAAATTGAGGGTAACAAAATCCTTTTTGTCTTAGCTGAGGCTTGTCAGTGCAATACAGAGCTGTAATCTCAAAGGAATAAAAGAGTTTACTCCTGAATCCAATGCAGAATTAGGTTATCCTGAAAAAGCTGATTTCACTGTGAAAGTGCTAACATGTAATTTTATTAGTTAAAGAACACAGACTTTTTTTTTTTAAGTTTACTAAGTATGTTGCTGGGGGCCCACAGACAAGCAAGTCACAAAGCAAAGCAGGAAAGTGGCTATCACAGGTTTCATATGCTAATTGACACCATTGTTATTGTTTGAGGTGGTGGAAGTCAGAAGTCAGCTATGAATGCATTTTAACAGTTTTCGTAGTCAGAAAGATGCTTAATTAGATCAGACACTGAGGCGAGCAATAAATTGGTTTCAAGGGACTAATAATAGCCTCAGATAATTTGGTTTTGTTTCCAGTGTTCCACGATGCTGGAATTCAGTCATCACTAGTCTTTAACACAGGTGTAGCTTTTTCTTTTTCTGAGACCTTGAGGATATAACATAAGGTATCCACTTTCTCACCTGTATCCAGATTGATATGCAAATGCTGGCTGTCTCCTTGAGTTCTTGAGTGACCAGATTTCAGTCTCCTTAGTGGCTTCCTCTTGCAGCAGAGTTGTCGCTACTCTGTTAGAGATAGGAAGCTCATGTGACCTACCATAGACCCTTCTCCCATGGCCACAATGTTTCAAGCAAGCCCACCAGAGACCACCATACAGATACCCTCCAAGATCTGGAGAGGCCCTATTGGTTCTAGGTCCATTTCCTGAGACTGAGATACACAGAGAAGCAAATATTAAAGACAATCAGAGATGGTCTCCACATAGACATCTGGTGATATCTCACATTGACCAGAATTAGATCAATGTTCAGCCTTTCCTAAGTTCAGAAAGAGCTATAAACAAACTTACTCCAGAGGCAGCAGATCCAGGTGACTTTCTGTCATTTCTTGTTTCAGGTGCAGGTGTCAGGAGCCTCTGGGGTAGCAGGGCTAGAGGCAGGAGAAGTTTGACCCTGAAATATCTCGGGTGTACACTCCCGAGGAAATG
The DNA here is from genome assembly GCF_011762505.2 of Arvicanthis niloticus. Taxonomy (NCBI): domain Eukaryota; kingdom Metazoa; phylum Chordata; class Mammalia; order Rodentia; family Muridae; genus Arvicanthis; species Arvicanthis niloticus. Next base: position 126,154,932 of record NC_047658.1, on the reverse strand, counting down.
TCTCTTTTCTCTGCTATCTCCCCAGAGGGGGCCCTAGACCCAGGAATTACAGTGTCTCAGTCTCTGTGAGTCTTTCTGCAGTCTCCAGAATATTTCACATTAACCCACTAGAGACTATCACTTAAACGCTTAAAAAAATTGTTATTGCTGACCAGCAGCTACACGGGGAACTTGCCCCAATTATGTAACTCTGAGCTTTATATCCCCTTGTCTTTCACGCGCAGAAACCACATCGTGATTGCTACACTTTAGTATGAATAAGAATTTAAAGAAAAATCACATTCTGTGTTTAGCTGTCAATGTTGGGATCCACATTTAATAGGATCCACACTTAATTATAGCTTTCCCCTGCTTTTAGGGGCATTTTTGTTTTGTTTTGTTTTGTTTTGTTTTGTTTTTTGTTTTTTTGCTTATGTGTTTGTTGATAAGAAGTTTAAGAATGTAATGTTAACAAATATCAGTTTAGTTCTTTAATGTTAGGAATTTAAGCATTAAAATAATAGATTAGTTTTAAAGAAGAAGAAGAGGAAGAAGAAGAAGAAAAAGAAGAAGAAGAAGAAGAAGAAGAAGAAGAAGAAGAAGAAGAAGAAGAAGAAGAAGAAGAAGAAGAAGAAGAAGAAGAATTAATTACAGAAAAAAAAAAAAAACCCCAAGGTTAGTACACTTAGGGACTTTCCTGGAACTGTGAACTAGGTCTTTGTTCCCATTTTGGAAATTGTTGGGTACCTGTGTCCTGCATTTTAAAGTCAGATTATTGCTTCTGCCGTGGCGTCAGTTGTGCTAGATAAGGTCTTCGAACCTGCTACGGGAGATATAGCAACAGTCCTTTAAACATGGAGTCTCCTCAACATTAAAGGTAAATAATTCCTTGAGCAAAGATATGATAAGAATATTCAGGTCTGACTCTATTCCCTGTGGCCATCTTTGTCTTTGTGCAAACAGTACACATAGTAGGTGTGCTAAATCAACGAATTTCAGAATGATCCTACTACACTCTCATACTCTCAGACGCAGCAAGTGAGAGTGGAAAACAAGCACTTGTTAGTGCCCTCTCTTGTTGGTTGTTTGTGTTTGGGGAGCCTTCCTCCCTCATCTCTTGGAACCTGAGCACTCTCTAATGTTTTCAGAAGGCAGCACTCTGCTATGTTTTTCTAAGTTCATTTCCAAATAATTATCAGACACAAATTCTCACTCCTTTTCTTTCTTTCTTTTTTTTTTTTTTTTGTGATTTAACTGTGTTTAATGAGTTACAGAGTAACATCTGAATAGTGCTTAACATTTTATATACACTTTATTATTTTTTATTAGATATTTTATTTACACTTCAGATGGCATCCCCTATCCCCATTCCCCCCCACCCCCCTTAGGAAACCCCTATCTCATGCCCCCTTTTCCTTTTTGCATTTATACATTTTTTTTAAAAAAATGTTAATCATAGGCTTTATAAGTTTGGAATTGTTCAATCAGAGGTGTAACCCACTGACTGACCTAGATATAACAACTATCTTTGACTGGTGGAGATACATGAATATCTGCCTCCCTGTCTCCCCCGTCTTTCTCTCTCTCATCACCTAGCTTCTCCTCTCCTTCTTCTCCTCCTCTCCTTACTCCTTTTCTTCCTCTCAGTACTCCTTTTCTTTTTTTTTTTATTGACTATTTTATTTATTTACATTTCAGATGCCATTCTCTTTCCCCATTTCCCCTTCCTAGAAACCCCCTATCCCATCCCTGCTTCTCTTTTTTGCTTATATACCATTTTAATAACATGCAAGTATTAAGGTCAATTCTAGGTTGAGGGAGAGTAATACAATAAATGCAAACAGTCAAGGAACAAGCAAGACAATAAACACAAATAGTCAAAGAACAAGCAAGGCAATAAACAAAGTTCTGTGAACACTCCTGTGATCACTGTTTCTAAGGGCCTATCAGGATGACCAAAATATCTGAGCCAACTTCCCTGTCCTAACCCAAAGCTGTTTTGATGTCTGAAGCCTACTTCTTTGTTGTAGCCTAATATTGTGATTCCTGCCTGAAATTACTTCTTTGTTTTAATCTAAGATTTAGATTCCTGCCAGAAATCTCACTCCTTTTCTCTTCTCTTCTCTTCTCTTCTCTTCTCTTCTCTTCTCTTCTCTTCTCTTCTCTTCTCTTCTCTTCTTTTCTTTTCTTTGTTTTTCTTTTCTTTTTTCTCTTTTAGGGAATGCAAGGATTTATTTTAGCTCTCAATTCCAATTTTTATAGTACATCATTGTGGAGAAGTCATAGCTGCAGGAGCTTGAGACCATGGCTCACATCACACCCAAAGTCAAGAGCAAAGTGAATGAATATATGCATGTTTAGTGCTCAGCTAGTTTCTGTACTCTCATACAATCCAGGACCCTAAACCAGGAAATGGTGCTGCCCATCTTAAAGCTGGGGATTCCTACAATAATTAAGGCAACTGGCACAATTCTACATAGACAAACCTATGACCAACATGATCTAGATAAGCCTTCCCCGAGACTCCAGGTGAATCTAGGTTGTGGCCAGATGACAGCCAAAGCTTAATGCTTGTGGCTGATGCTCAGCTAACACTGAATTTTAAATAAGCAGTAAGGTCTATTTATTAGTATATGTATGTCCCATATACATAGAGTATCTTTATGCTTAAAATTTATTATTTATCAGCAAAATATGACACAAAATCACCTATTTCTGATGTCTGTATGTGAGTGTATATGTGTGTATATGATGAATATGTATGTTTGTGTAGACCTGTGTGTGTGTGTGTGTGTGTGTGTGTGTGTGTGTGTGTGTGTGTGTGTGTATTTAAAGACCAGCAGTCAACTTTGGTGCTATTCTTCATGTCCCAAACACCTTTTCTTATTTTTTTTATTAGATGCCATGGCACATGTGTGGAGGTCACAGGACAACTTTAGAGAGTCTGCCCTCCATGTCCCATGTCTGGAATGTGGGTCTCGGGGATTTAACTCAGGTTATTAGGTTTGACTGCAAGTACCTTTATCCAATAAGTTGATTCACACCTTGTTTTTATGGGATAGGGTCTCTCACCAGCTTGGGGCTTAGACTAGGCTGCATGGATAGTGAGCCCCATGGATCCTCTTGTCTCTGTTTTCCCAGCATGAAGATTACAGGAATGCCCTATTGTGTATAGCTTTCCCTCCCTTCCTCCTGTGGATATGGGGGAATTGAACTCATGTCCTCATGTTTGCATGGCAAGCACTTCACCAACTGAGCCACCACCACTCCTTCTTATACAGAGTGTGGAGTGTAGTTGTAGTCTGATATGACCTTTGAATGGATCCTTTGTAGGTCAACCTGTCTAGTGAAAGGTGAGACATGGTAGCTTATATCAACACTCCCAGCCCTAGGCAGGAAGATTTCCATAAATTCAAGGTTTTGTTTACATAATAAGTTCTGGAAATTCTGGGATAGCCTGAGATACATATTAATAACTCATCCCTGATACACCACACACACAGGGAGAAGAAGAAGAGGAAGAAGAAGAAGAAGAAGAAGAAGAAGAAGAAGAAGAAGAAGAAGAAGAAGAAGAAGAAGAGGAGGAGGAGGAGGAGGAGGAGGAGGAGGAGGAGGAGGAGGAGGAGGAGGAGGAGGAGGAGGAGGAGGGAGGAGGAGGAGAAGAAGGAGGAGGAGCAGGAAGATGAGAAGAAGGAGGAAGAAAAAGAAGGAGAAGAAGATGTAGAAGATGGAGGGGGAGGAAAAGGGGAGAAGGAGGAGAAGGAGAAGAAGGAAGTGAAGGAGAAGAAGGAAGTGAAGGAGAAGAAGGAGGAGGAAGAGGAGGAGGAGGAAGAGGAGGAAGAGGAGGAGGAAAAGGAGGAGAAGGTGGAGGAAAAGAAGAAGAAGGAGGAAGAAGAAGAAGGAGATGGAGGAGGAGGAGAAGGAGGTAAAGGAGGAGGAGGAGGAGGAGGAGAAGGAAAGGAAGGAGAGAAAAAGAAAGAAAGAAAGAAAGAAAGAAAGAAAGAAAGAAAGAAAGAAAGAAGTCAGTCTACCATATCATTCAACTTCACCCAGCTTTCAGCTTCTAGCTGAAATTGTGCCAATAAAAGAAAATAGCCTACTCTTTTATGTCTGCGTTTCTTCTGCGTTTGAAAGGAGTCTTGTATGCATTTCCTACTTTTCACTTTATTTCTTATACTCCTAGTCTTCCATCATTTCACAGATGTCAGATTTTCTCTCATGTTTTGATGAAAAATTAAATAACATGTTAAGAAATTGAAATAGGCAAATACAGCTGTGTGCAATCTGCCCTCTTTGTTTTGGAGGAGTTACCCTTTAGCTAGAGTTTACATGGCAACATTTCTGAGGTTTTTCAAGTTGGAGACAATGAAAATTTGAAGTTTGTCTCAGAAAACAAGAAGCAGCAACACAGGAGAAGGTGGCTGGGCTTTGGAACAGGGCCACCAAAATTTAGAGGATGCAGCACCTTAACAGATGTTTTTAAGGCTAGTCTGCAATCGAAATACGATGTATAGCTTACAATATTTAGTCTGTATGAACACTAGTAGTATACCCTGGTATTTAGAAACTAGATAGATTTTTATCTGTTATTCTGTTTAAGAAGCCCTCAAATCAACCAACTGAAACAAAGAGGTAAATTGGCCTCATACAGTGACATACTCAGACCTGATTGTTTAATTGAGTTGAGTTTGAGGACATCATTAAGGACCCCAATTCTCCCACATACTGCCATTCTTTGGGTATCAGTTTGCTCAACCTCTTCTCAGCAATAAGACAGTTATCAGTCCATGCATAAAATTCAGAGCTTCTAATTTTGAGAGAAAGAAGTGATCTCTTCTTCTTTCTTGTTCTTGGCCATGAGGAGAGCACAAGATGGGTGATCCTGTCACATGTGCTGTGTCAGCATAACCACAAAATGATTGGGGCCAATGACTGGGAGCAAAGATACAACATTTCTTTTTCCAAAAAGAGAAATGTGAGACAGATTGACGAGCATTTTAAGAAACAAAGTATGGGGCTGGAGAGATGGTTCAGCCATTTATAACATTTGTGGATCCTATAGAGAACCCACCTTCAATCCGCAGCACCATCTGGTAGCTCACAATCATCTTAAGCTCCAGTGCCATGTGACCCAATGCTCTCTTTTGACTTCTATTGGTAATGGGCATGGTATACAGACATATATATGCAGGAAAAAATACTCATATATATGAAATAAAAGAAATACATGTGAAAATATGAATTGAAGGACAACAAATGCTGGTAAGAATGTGAATGTTAAGACCTAGGTAGCCTCTGCTTTTTTGACATTACCATAGCCTTTTTCTTTTATGCCTGTAGCCAGCCATCTTCTGTCTTCCAGAGGACCTTTCTCATGCCTGAGTTAACCATTAACTGCATACCCTGTTAAGTTCCATGCTTTGGTGGCTTGGAAATTTGTCAGACCCTTGCCCTCCTTTAAAGTCAGTCATAATAAAGGTCAGTTAGAAGTACTGTGTATAGCTAGCTACAATAAGCTTGGATCTAAACCAACAGCCCCAACAGCCTGGCAGCACTTCCTGCACCTATATGAGCTTTTTTGACTGCAATTAGCCTTTGTGGTTTTTATCTTTATAAACTGTCCCTGGGAAACAGTCAGGGTTACAATCTCAGCTCCCAAGTCTGACCTGCATCCCTGATTGATCAGTTCCAGGATGTGTGTTCAGGAAACTGTATCTGCTTGACTGAGATCAGCATCTGAATGATCTCTGGGATGATTCCTGAACCTCAACATGAGGAAGGAGTAGTACTTACTCACGGTTGATGTCCCTATGAATTGGTCAGCCAGCATGGAAACCAGTATGGAGGCTTCTTAAAATAAATAAATAAATAAATAAATAAATAAATAAATAAATAAATAAATCCCTAAAACCAGAATCATTTGACCCAAATATACCACTTTGAAGTGAGCTCACAAAAGATACCACAGAGATATTTGCATAACAGTGTTTATTATTCCAGCTATATTCGCAATAGCTGGAAAATGGAATGAGCGGAGATGTCCAACTGATGAATGGATAATTGAAATTTGCTAAATATACACTAAAAGACCAAAAGAGGACCCAAAAGGCCTTTCCTTTTTCTAGCATGATTACCTCAGATTCTTTTTTTATATATTGGAAAACAAATTAGCACTGTCTTACTTTTTAGGGATTCTTTTCAAATTATTTTGTAAAACATACTGGGAGGTAAGAATTCCATGTCCTCCACTTCTCTAAATATCTTCTATTCTGTCTTTATGCCAGACTGGTGGATTAGCAGAATGGGTCAGTTCAGGTTTTCCACAGCATTGTTTATCGTTCTGTATGCAGCCACTGAGGAAGTGTAGAAGTGGCTGTTATTCCTGTTACCCTTATTTCCATTTACTTAGGTGAGCCTTGAGAGACTCATTCAATCAGTAACCAATGTTCTTTGTTCTAGAAATTTCACTTCTGTTTCTCGAAGTTTCTCCATCCACCTTCTCTAATCTGTCTTTTGAGAACTTTTGTAAGACAGAGATATTGGATCTCCTAGATAAATCCTCATTGGCATTCTTTTCTATTCTATTTTAAATACTTTTATCTCTTTTTTCTGTACCCCATTAGTTCCCACCTTTTTACCTTGCAAATATAGCTATTAATATCCAACAGCTAAGGCCTACTTTCCCCAAAATCAAAGGTGTCTAAGAATCATGCTGACTCTAACTACTAACCCTAAATCAAAGCCTTCTAGGTAGCAACACCCATCTGTGGGAATAGATCTTTCATATCACCTCATTCTTAAATGAAAGCAAACTGTCAACAAGCTAACTAAAACTGAACTCAGGTGAGACATCCAGAGAGTTGGCTGCAATGTTAAGAGATTATAAAGAAAATACTGAAATTAGAAAAAAAATAAGTTTTATTTCTTTCATCTAGAAAAAAGCAGCAGGACAGTAGTGTATGAAACAGATGCGTTATCTTTTATTCCTCTAGAATTCATATTTCTTTGGGATTGTGCCTGACTTAATTCCCTCCTTGAATACTTGTGAAACTAACTTTCTCTGAAAGTTTAGAAAACTTACCTCTTCTAATACTTCCAGGACCCTTTTCTTCATTATTTTGTTTTGTTTGAGATAGTCTCACTATGTATCCTTGACTGTTATGAAGACTAGACTAACCTTGAACACATAGAGATCTGATATTTCTCCCTCCCAGTGCTGAGGTTAAAGGTGTGTTCCACCACATCAGGCTCTTTCATTGGTTTTGGGATAAAATGTCTTTAGGCATTTCTTTCCCATTATTTAAAGGCTTGTATGGGAGAATACAATAAATGCATGTACTTAGTACAAGGCCTGAGCAGTAAATCAGCTCTGATTTCAATATTTGTGCTAGTTCTTTTCCATTTCATTTACCAGTTGATGGCCCATCCATTTCCCAAGAGAGAATTTCTTGTTTCCAAGAATTATTAATTAAAGTGCTAGGATACCAAATGCCTCATAGTTAGTGAGCTCCAGCTGGAAACTACATTCTGATTTAGTCAGTGTAAAGCTGACTGTATCTTGCTCTAGACAGCCTCAGTATTTACAATATCAAACAATTGACAGCATCAACTAAGTCTAACCTGGGTGAGCTCACCTGTATCCAACTAGATATATTGTTAGGAGATTACATAAAAGGGGAATCAGGTAAAATCCAATGTTCAGATCTATACTATTGCCGTGAAGGGACACCATGACAATGGCAGCTCTTGTAAAAGAGAACATTTAATAGAGTGTGCTTTCAGTTTCAGAGATTTAGTCCATTGCTTTCATGGGAGTATGGTGGCATGTAAGCAGGCACAGGAGAAGTAGCAGATAGCTACATCCTGATCCAAAGTTGGGGAGAGTTGCTGGGCTTAGCATGGGCTTTTGAAACCTCGAAGCTCACTCCCATCCACAGACTTCCTCTAATAAAGCCACATCCTCTGATTCTTTCAAATAGTGCTAAACCCTGCTGGCTAAGCATTCAAATAGAAGAGCTTATGGGGGGGGGGGCATTGTCATTTAACCCATCACAGATAAGAAACAGGAACTTAATGATCTATTCTATTAGAAATACACACAGAGAGAGAGAGAGAGAGAAAGAGAGAGAGAGAGAGAGAGAGAGAGAGAGAGAGAGAGAGAGAGAGAGAACAATCATCCTGAAATGGTATGGATCCATCAACACCCTTGCACCAGTCAGGACTCAGGCAACTTTGTGGCAGAGAAAGCAGAAAGAGTGTAAGTGGCAGAGGGGATAGAAGACACCAAGAAAGACAAGACCATCTAAGTCAACTTGATCAAAGCTCATATGACTCAGAGACCAAGGCAGCATGCACAGGGCCAGCATGGGGTGTACCAGGTCCTCCGTGTATGCATTATGGCTTCTAGTTTAGTACTATTATAGGATTTATAACGCAAATGGGTGTCTCTGTTTCTTGTGCCTTCTCTTGGGCTCTTTTTCTGTTTTGTTTTGTTTTTGTGAAATTCTGGTTTATTAGGTTTTGTTTGGTCTTACTTTATTTTATTATTATCCCTAAGAAGCTCGCCCATTCTTTCAGTGAGAGACAGAAGGGGATTGGATACAGATGGGAGGGGAAGTGGAGAAGAACTGGGAGGAGGAGATAGAAGGAAAACCATGTTCTTTCTGCCGCCATCTTGGTTCCGTGGTCTCCGTACAAAATGCCCGGTGAAGCCACAGAAACCGTCCCTGCTACAGAGCAGGAGTTGCCACAGCCTCAGGCTGAGACAGGGTCAGAAACAGTGATGAATCCGTGCCGGAGCTCGAAGAACAAGATTCCACACAGACAGCCACACAACAGGCCCAGCTGGCAGCCGCGGCTGAGATTGACGAAGAGCCTGTTAGTAAAGCCAAGCAGAGTCGGAGTGAGAAGAAGGCGAGGAAGGCTATGTCCAAACTGGGTCTTCGACAGGTTACAGGGGTTACGAGAGTCACTATCCGGAAGTCTAGAAGTATCCTCTTCATCATCACAAAGCCGGATGTCTATAAGAGCCCAGCTTCAGATACCTACATAGTGTGTGGGGAAGCCAAGATTGAAGATTTGTCTCGGCAAGCACAGTTAGCAGCTGCTGAGAAATTCAAAGTTCAAGGTGAAGCTGTTTCAAACATTCAAGAAAACACTCAGACTCCAACTGTCCAAGAGGAGAGTGAGGAGGAGGAGGTTGATGAAACGGGTGTGGAAGTTAAGGACATAGAATTGGTCATGTCACAAGCAAATGTATCAAGAGCAAAGGCTGTCCGAGCCCTGAAAAACAACAGTAACGATACTGTAAATGCTATTATGGAATTAACAATATTGTAAATGCTATTATGGAATTAACAATGTAACTATTTGACAGCAAGGACACCCTCCTCCTCCTCTTTCCCCCCCTTTTGGTGTTTGAAAAGTGGAACTACATCTTGGTTTAAAATTTGTACTGTTTCTATCCCTAATAAAGTTGTGGCTTCTTGTTGAAAAAAAAAAAAAGAAAAAGAAAAACCATAATTAGGATAAATTATGCGAGGGGAAAATCTATTTTCAATTAAAGGGAAAACATCATTTGATGAAAAACAGAACAAAACCTCGCAGCACAAGAATAACCACTCACTACTGAGCAAGGATCTTCAGTCTGAAAAATACTGCTCCGGTGCCCTTTGAGAAAAAGCATGTCTGTGCTAAATTTTTACTTTAAAACACTCATGAATTAAAGGAAGCGTATTTACCTCATTTCTGCTTAAGAGACACCAAGCCATTCACATTTCACCAAGTAACTTGAACCCATTTGGTGCCTCCTACTCTAACTGTTGGCATAGTGCCTAAGGTTAAATTGTAGTAGAGAATGGTAGTAACTGGGGTGGGACAGGGATCAGCCAGAGAGCCAAAGTCCTCTTAAGCCAGCTTTTTAATTGATGCAAACCTTCTGTTCTGGGATGATAGAAAATAGGAGGTGAAATGGGAATGGAAGAAGCAAGGTGTTGGGAAGAAGCCAGACTTACAAGAATGGGTGATGTAAGTGAAAAGACTGTCCCTGGATCTTCTTCACACAAATGATTGTCCCGATAGAGCGATAGATTATCTGTGTGCTCTGCATATCTCACAAACAACAGCTATCCTCGTTTGCCCCCCTCTCTCTAAGAAGAGAAGTATGTGCAGTTAAACAAGATATCAACTTCCTAAGAATGTTCAACTGGGGCTAGCTCCAGCCTAGGAGGGTAATGAGAGAATAGACAGGCCATTAGGGCACAAGCCAAGCAACACAAGGAAGTGAACACAGTAGATGTGGTTTGAGAGAAGGCTGCTGCTGACAAGGAATATATATATTTTTTTTAAACTACAAGAAAATAGAAATTTCTAAGCTGTCTATCATGGTGAGAACATATTTTAGAAAAAAAATTTGTCAGTAATTTTTAAATGTTAAAAGCAAAATTAAAAAAAAAATATGAGACTCACAATGTTAGCACTTTCAAGTCTAACTACAAACAGAAGATCAGACAATATTTATCTCCCTGAAATGGTTTTGGGTTGAAGACAAGACCAGAAAGTTTAGTATTCTGAAAATGTGTAAACCCTAGAACTGTCAGTAGATAATTCATTGAGAAAACCAAAGTTAGAAGAAATATGTGAAAAATTCTTTTGGAACCCACTTGAGAGACAATGGACGTGTAGTCTCAGATGGGTGCTCAAATCATATAGAAGCTAGTTGAGTTTTTTTTTTTTTAGCTCCAAAACAATCAAGATCTCCGGGGAAGAGACTTGGGTAGAAATCAACATGGTTCAGAGCTAATATCCAGCCAGACTTGAGGACCACTGCTAGGTCCTTGCTTTTCACAGTGTGGTCCAAGGTTGAATAGCAGAAGTGCTACTTGAAATGTAGTTGAAATATCATAAAACTTCAAACCCTTCCTTAGGTGATCTCTGTGCATAGTAAATTAGAAAATCACCGACTGGAGTGAATACATATACTATTAAATTCTGAATCATACAGCTTTCTAAATAATTCCTTCCCCTGTGATTTTCAGCGATAGCACAAGGTTTACAAAGGCTCAAACAGCTGTACCTGCCTTAGCTCATGACCTCCGTCTTCTCTTAACTGTTCTGAGTTAATGCCCTCCTCATTCCTCAAAGCAAAAGCCTGGTTCCAATCTTGATCCCGATTGTGAACATCCTTGATACTGACCTAGGAAAACTGAACATTACCACGATCATATTTATAAATTTAGTGTCCTTTGATAATCTGATGCTGGAAATTTTTCTTTATGTAGTCTCTAGGTTAGGTATCAACAATTACCCTTAAAAGCCATTCCTCACTGTTTGTCTCATTTCCTTTGTTTGGATATGTAATGCTACTTTACATCGGAACCCAGCTCTAAATTTAGCAGAGTGGTTATGATGACAATGGCTTTCTATGAAAAGCCAATTCTTTGATTTAAAAATTCATAGAGTTCTGAACACATGGGTAGAACTAGATGGTGATGCTAAGTGACACACAAGCACTGACTTTTCTAATTAGCCAGCTACTTCATGGCTTCTTTTCCCACCCGCTTACTGGAATAGACCTTAATCCATTAAAAAGACTTCTAGAGCAGAATTCATCCTCTATTCCACTGCAGTCATCGAGAGAGCCCCACAACAGCACCCTTTCAGACCCTGGATCTAAAACCGGACTTCATAAATTCCCTGCTCTGGTCTTTCTTCTTTCAATAGTAGGAAACTTCATGTCTCATGATTATGTGAGCTATAATATTTCCCATGGGGTTTGGATTCACAACTTGGTCATTGCAGAAACAAAAGGCTTGTGAGAGAATCTAAAAGATCTTAGTGTATAGGGACAAGCAAATATGTCCAAGAAAGACCATTACTGAACTAGAGAGTTTTTCTACTATATTATTATTATTACTATTATGCTGATTGTAACTTATTTGTATTCCTACCATACTTATATAGATATATTCTGAGTCCTAAGGTAAATTTACTCCCAACAGAGAGTGGAATTTCTACAACTCATCTGGGTAGTCATAGATTGAATTTAAGGAAATATACAACTTTGGTTTACTAAATAATTCATTTCTTTTTTGGGGGGGAGGGGTTCGAAACAGGGTTTCTCTGTGTAGCCCTGGCTGTCCTGGAGCTTACTCTGTAGACCAGGCTGGCCTCTACCTTCCAAGTGCTGGGATTAAAGGCGTGTGCCACCACTGCCCTGCAAGAATTCATTTCTTGAAAGAACAATATGAAGTCCCCTCCCCCAAACACATAAAACAAACAAACTAAAAAAAACCCCAAACCCCAAAACCCCAAAAACCAAAACAACAAAAAAGAGCTAAGTAAAGTTCTCAATGGAACTCAAGTCACTGGACTGAGGCATGTACTTGCTTTAGAACTAGAGGTTTTGAATTGAACAGCTGTAACCCATTTGGGCAGTTGTGCAAAACAGAAAGTTGGCAGACCAAATACTATTTTCAGACATTCAAACATAAGATGTTTGTGGCCAAAGCTTGTGATTAAGAAATCAAATGTTTTCTTTTCCCCTTTCCAACCTGTTCTCAGAATGTGGAAAGTTATGCCATTTTTTTTCTCTGAATCTGTTTGTGGTTATTGGGAATTGACTGTCTCCTCAGCCACTGGAGATTGATTTGATTCAATTCAGTATGTTTCGATCCAATCCAATCTAATCCCAACTCAGCCTCATCCACCTTTCTTTGAGGGGAGAGAGCGACTTATATAAAGATAATGAACTCCAATACCTTGGAGCTGACATACCTTTGTCTGCAGCTCAGTTTATCAAATATACCAACTTTTGTACAATATCACTGTTTTTTTTGTTTCCACTCTGGCCTTATAGATCCTTTCTCTAGCCTACCCTGAATCTTAGCATCTTCTTTCTCTATAAGCCTGAGATAATACACAGTATATATAGTTCTAGTCTTTTTGGGCAGGACTTGCTTCTTTTGTGCCTAACTCCAGTGTCCATCTCTTCATCCTAGCTCTCATGGGAACTCCTCTCCTGGATGCCTCTCAACATTATCCTTTCCTTCATTCTTTCAGGTCTCATTTTGTCCTCCTACAGCTTTGGCCTGACAAGCTTTGGCTTGACCTTGTCCAGGTCCTCTCCAAAGGTTTCTTTTTACATAAACATGCTGATATATGCATGAACTTCTGGAGTGAGAGTTTTGTACTACTTCATTTCTTTATGAAATATGGGGAGATGAGAGAGACAGGCAGAGAGAGAGAGGGAGAGGGAGAGAGAGAGAGAGAGAGAGAGAGAGAGAGAGAGAGAGAGAGAGAGAAAGTGAGCAAGGTTAATGAGAATAAGCATCAGAGAAAAATGCCTTCATGTTTCTTGTGTTTCTAAAATATTAAGAACCTGCTGTGGTCCCATTTGAAGTGTTGGATATCTGGATTCTATCCCACTTGTTTTATTTTCTACCTGCACTCACCCACAATTCTAAATGGCCTGGCAGCAGCAGGCTGGCAAGGGATACAGTGGGGGATGACTAATGAAAAGTGGTTGCTGTTGCTCCCAAATGTGAGGAGCAAGAGGGTTAAGCTCAAAGTTCTACTAACCATGTAAATATCCAAGATGGCCTTAGTGATGTCTAAAGTACTGAAATACAGTGAGTCTTCAGTGTCTGTGGGTTCTGTTTCAATAGATTCAATGAGCCACAACAGAAATACTTACACACACACACACACACACACACACATATATATATATATATATATATATATATATACATATATATATATATATATGTGTATGTATATATATATATATATATGTGTGTGTGTGTGTGTGTACATATATATACACACATACATATACATACATATATATACACACACATAGACATACATACATATACATACATACATATATATGCATACATATACATATATGCTGTATTAAAAGGTAAGACTCCTTTCCTTGTCATTCCCCGATGCTCTCATTGGGATTCTGTTGCTGTAATAAAACCACAAGCAAAATAAATTTGGAGAGGAAAGAATTTATTTGGCTTACACATCCATATCACAGTCCATGATGAAGAAGAGAAGTCAGGGAAAACACTCAAGGCAGGAAAATTGAAGGCACAAACTGAAGCAAACGGCATGGAAGAATGCTGCTCACTGCCTTGGGCTCCATGGCTTTCTCAATCCACTTTCTTTTACCACCGAGAATCATCAGCTCAGTGGTGGCACTGCCAATAGTGGGTTGAGCCCTACCACACCAGTCATTAATCAAGACAAACAAAACAATACAAACAGAAAACAAACCAACAAACAAACCATCACACATTTGCTTGCAAGCCAATCTAATGGGGTCATTTTTTTCCCCATTGAGGTTCCTTCTTCCCAGGTGATTCTAGCTTAAGTCAAATTGACAAAACACTAGTCAACATACATAGCAATGCATACAGCTGCTATTTAGAATAATTACATTGTAATGGATATTATGTACTCACTGATAAGTGCAAATGCTACAGTTTATTTTTTTTAATGGTATGTATTTGAGCATCCACTAATAATGTTAGGTATTTGATCTCTATAGATATTCTTAATATCTATAACCAGGACATTGTGTTACTTTGTCAGTGATGAAGAGTTACTTCCCATCCCTCCTTTCCACCTTTTTTCTCCTCCAATATTTTTTTTATTCACTTTACATTCTGATCACAGCCCTCTCCCAGTTCAAATCTCTCCTCCCACTGCCCTGTACCCTTCTCCTTAGAGAAGGAGGAGCCCCCTTTGGGTACTACCCTACCCTGGGACATCTGGTTCCAGCAGGAATAGGGACATCCATTCCCAATGAGGTCCAACCAGGCCGTCACGGTATTGGGAAGGGGATCTAATGACAAGGAACAGAGAGACCAAGACAGCCTACACTTCACCTGTTAGGGGTCTCACGTGAAGACCAAGGTTCACATTTGCAACAAATGTGTAGGAGGCCTGGATCTAGCCCCTGCATGCTCCCTGTTTGGTGGCCCAGTCTCTGTGAAGCCCCATGAGCCCAGATTAGTTGACTTTATAGGTCTCCTTGTGGTGACCTTGACCCTTCCAGGTTGCTCAGTTCTATCCCCCACTCTTCCACAAGACTCCCAAGCTCCCCTGATGTTTGTCTATGGGACATATCCCATGTGAGAGAGCCAACCCACGACACTATTAATGACATTCTACTATTCTTGCAGACAGAAACCTAACATAACTGTCTCCTGAGAGGCTTTATGCAGCAGTGGATGGGGGCAGATACAGAGATCCATCCTCCCTTTCTGACATGCTGCTCTGACTACCACTATTGGTTCCTGTCATGTTTTCACTTACTAAAAGTCAGACATTCTGATAAATGAGTTCCAGGCTTGGTACCATGTTAAATTGCCGGGGTCAGCTCCTGCAGTGAACAGGTTCCAGAGAGGATGTAAGGATCAGGAGAAGAGAAGGTACAGTCATACACCAAGATGGGGATGCATTGCAACTCTGACTGACTAGCAATCAGAAAATATCTTTTATTTATACAGATTTTAAGAACATTTATGATTTCAAAATATTCAAATCATATCATTTTGTTTCAGGGATACTTACTTTTCTATTATGCACAGGGTTACAGGTTAAGCACAGGTAGAAAGATTTTACTATCATTAACATCATATCCTTATTACTAAAATTCTACAAATCATTTTAGCTTAAGCAAGCAAGAAGCAAGGAAGCAAGGAAGCAAGGAAGCAAGGAAGCATATAGCATCCTACTCTCAGGCTGTCAGCACTTTGTGGTTTCAAGATGCTTAGATAGAGAATAGACCGAATCCAAATTAGTCCTGGCAAATCACCCTGTATATTATTAACATTTAATGGTCAATCATGTTCCTTGAAAATTAACCTATGTCTGAGAACTCATGCTTAGCCATTATAGCTGCTATTTGTATTTATAATCTTATAATAATTTGTTTAATAAAAAGAATTTATTTGTTTCTAAAGTAAATAATATGGCAACCTGGTAAACAGCCTTTCTGAGCATGACAAATCCTAACTCCCTTTTTCTTCTTACACCACCTACACATGCTGTTATAGTATCCTAGTCATTCTAGTATTCTAGCTTCCATTGCTGAGTTCTTACTAAGAGCTAGTATATATGGCCCTCTATCTTAAAGGCTCTATTTCTAAAAAATTCTAAATATATTGTAAAAGGAGTTCTGTGCTCTGATCTGCTGTCCTTTCTCCTTATTCTGCTGAACCTTATCAGTCTCCTCTGAGTTCATACTGTTCTAATTATTTTGTTTCATGCGTTTGTTTAGATAGCAATCTCCAAGGCACAGAGAAGACTCCCAAATAGGGTCAACTGAGGGAACTGCCTTGAAAGCAGGCAGTAATGCATTCAGGACTTCCTCAGGGGAATACAGAAACAATTTTTTCAGAGAAGACATGGGTGAATCATTATGCTAATTGTCCCCCAAGAGTGTAAGACTCAAAGACTCAAACCAAAAGTAAAGGGCATCAGGTCAGTGATTGCTGCATGTGGTTCAACTTTGCTGGTACTTTGTTAAAGACTCTCACCCTTCCCCTAAGAAACTGCTGTGCCATTAAATACTACATAAATTACTCCACACTGATCACTGTTAGCTTGGAGTCTCTTAGGAGCCCAAAGGAAAGATAATACCTTCTTATGATCATTTTAGGAAGCACTACTATTATATAATATTCTATAAAATGAATTTTTTTATATAAATGTAACCAATGAATTAATCTAGTTGCTTTATTTCTTTACCTTTTATAGTCCTCAATAGCCACATAAAGAAACTAAGATTTATTTACAAGTTTCTACAGCAATACCTGGGCAATATTGATTCATATTAACCCCCTAAACTAAATGGCTACCTCCCAGCCATGATCCAATGATACTTGCATATTATTATTGATAGGGCTCTTTGGGGTTCAGATATTTTTCTTATAGTGTCTTTTTGGACCCTTTCCTCCTCATGGCCCTTAATCTTAAACTCCTTTTTCCTCTCTCTTCCCCTGGCTGGCGGAAGATACCGCCCTATTCTCTCTTCTGCCCAGCAATTGGGTGATCAGCATTAATTAACAAGGCAGATAATAAATGATAAGAACTGTTTACAAAAACTTGAGACAGAGAATTCTTGACCTAAGCATCACAATGCTGCAATGTCCAGAATGAAACAAGATATGAGGGCAAAAAAACCAGCAGTTGGATAACATAACACAAAGATAATCTTTGCACAATGTACAAAAACATTGTGCCTACAATAGCCTACAATTCTCTCTTTCTCTCTCTCTCTCTCTCTCTCTCTCTCTCTCTCTCTCTCCTCTCTCTCTCTCTCTCTCTCTCTCTCTCTCTCTCTCTCTCTCTCTCTCTCTGTTTTTCTGAGTTTTTCAGTCTTTGAAAACCAATCTATAAAGGATTCATTATGGTCTAATGAGAAACAGGTACTATCACTGAGCCTACCTCAAAAGCACATTCTTTCCTCTCTGAACCCCATCCCCAACAGATCACAAAGATCTTCTCCTCCAGCCTTTTTTTCCCCCAACTCATCCCATTATCTCATCTTTCAATATCAGCAAGCATTCATTTGGAACATGCCAGTTAGGCAGAAGAGCAAAACAGGTAAGCTAACCTAAAACCACCACCATTCCCTCTTCCCCTACAAGTCCAATCTCCCAGTCTCATTCCCAGTGCTACAATAGTATACCAACTGCAGCATGTCTGCCTTCTACCCCATTCACAACTCCTGTGGACCCACAGTCCATGTCCTCCTAGCCACCCTATCACCTATTTGATCACTTTATTCTAGCCTCCAAGTCCAATAGGCACACTCTGCTAACTCAAGCATCAATTCTCCCAGAGCAACAAGTAGGTTGAAGGCAGATATACATCTCTCCTGCTGCTCCTGAGACCTAATCCTCCCAGTCTAATTCCCAAGTCTATAGCAAGAAACCTGAAGCAACATTACTTTTTTTTACTCCATACCAAATGGATCACAAAACCTCCACCAACCTTCCTTCTTATAACTCATCCTAATATCCCAGCCTGTAACACCAGCAGGCATTTCTTGTGATCTCAGCAGCTGAGCAAGGCAGTAAAACAGGCAACACATAGCCATCATAGTCTCTGAAAATCCAAAGAGAAAACCAAAATCAAGGAACAAAATCTCACTCAAGAAAGACCAAACCAGAAACCAGCACTTAGACATATAAATACTTCAAACTTAGACACCACTGTAAAATCACAGTAACAACCAGTGCAATATATCTCGCCACTAGATCTCAGCTGACCTACCACAACAAGTTCTGAATATTTTAATATAGCCAGAGAACAATCAAAACACCTTGAAACGAAGTATATGAAGACGATATAGAAAAGAAGAAAGGAAATAAACAAATCCTTTAAAGAAATTCAGAAAAACACATGTGAACAACTTGAAGAAATGAATAAATCCATTAAATAAACCCAAGAAATCACAAGCAAAAAATTAGATGAAATTAATACATCTCTTTTTTTTCAGTTTCTTTTATTTATTTATTTATTTTTATTGGATATTTTATTTATATTTCAGATGCCATCCCCTTTCCTCATTTCCCCTCCCTAGAAAATCCCTATCCCATACCCCCTTCTCCTTTTTGCTTTTATACATTTTTTTAATGTTAACCAATGGCTTTATAAATTTGGTAATGCTCAATATCAATCAGAAGTGTAACCTAATACCCAACCTAGATATATCAACTATCTTTGACTGACAGAGACATGTGAACATCTGCCTCCATGTCTGGCCCCCCTCTCTCTTTCTCTCTTATCACCTAGATCCTCCTCTCCTTCTCCTCCTCTTCTCCTTACTCCTCCCACCTTAGCTCCTCCTACATATCACCCTTCCTGTTAAAATAAAACTTTTCTCTCAAAATGCAGTTAGAGCATAACTATACCAGTTTATGTCAGTAAGGTGCAAGATAGACCTAATACCCAGTCCATCATTTTGTTGACTAAGCAGAACCTCTGTCATCTCCCCTAAATAAAAGACTTTGTTTCTGAACCTGGCTTTTTTTTTTCTTTTTTTTTTTTTTTTGGCTTTAGAATGAGTGTCAGCTGAAAACCATCCTCTCAAATCTTTTCTCTCAAAGTAAATAGCAAGGATTGGCTATAAGACTATAAGTTTTCAACCCCATCAGAAATCCAGAATGACTGAGTTAACTGAAATTATGGGAAACACTAAGCATAGCTTCTAAAACATAGCCAATTTATAGAGACCACTGAACACCTGGACAGTCCCTATACTACAGAACGTTGGAGCATCAGATCTTCAGCCTTCTGGCCCAGGATCATCTGACAGATCTAGTGATGCAGAGTTATTAAGGGCTTATTACTCTGTCTAGGCAGATATAATCAGTCGACTATTCTGCAAGTGTGTCCTTTTCTGGACAGTGATTTGTCTGTAGATGGAAAGAGGCAATTCTTGCCTAGTGGCTGACTCACCACAATTGGAATAACTCCAAAGATGCTCAATTTCTTCTTAGAATCCAAGACTGGAAGCTGTCAGGAGCAGACAGGTCTCTAATCAAAATGAGCATTAATACAGAAATGTTTGTAACATCAATTCTGTGGATTTCTGATGTTTTGAAAACCAACTATTTATGTAAGGCAATCTGGACTGTTGTCTGTAACGCCTCTCAGCTATTTCTAAAGAAAATATAGAAAACACTCTAAAAATAAACTCCAAACCATGAATTTGGTATAGGTCCTTAACTCACAGGCTAACCATCTCAAATCAGTTAAAAAAGTTAAAGAAGGACTGGGTCTAAGCCTTGTATTCCTAAATGTGTTATACAGGCGCAATGCCTATGATAGTAACAATATTCATCTCACTTTTATATTAATAAGAAGCTCTTACCAATGAAAATCTTAAATTTGAAATCAAACTAAATGTTGTACCATTTAAGAAATTATAACTTCATCTTAATAACAATTATACATATTTCTACTAGTAGGTTATGGCTATGCAATAAATCCTAGATAATCCTCCCTGTTCCACCAAAACCACTACTTTTCCCTAGAAAGACAGCCCAATATTAACCACCTCAGTCCCCAAGCCCAGGGAATAGGGGCACCGACTCTTCATTAACTTCTTCAAGCTGATTATGGGTGTTGAGATATTAGAAGAGGGGTTGGGGGGAGAGTAAATTGATAAGCCTCTGACACTGTGTCTTCACTGCATCCAGCTGGAATTCCAGGACATCAGAGGTTCGAGCAGGTCTGCTCAGCTTGCCTGATGAGTAGATACACCAAGGCTATGTATTCTGCAATATATAAATTCTCAAAACAAATTTTAGTATCAAGATAATTATTTGTATGAATTCTGGAATCTAGTCTTCTGGCGGTCTGCCTCTGTCATGTCTAATCCAATTAATTCTGGGAGTTTCTATGAGGGTGTGCTCCCACCATCCTCTCATTTTTGCCTTCCTGCTCTGAAATTTCCCAACATCAGGGAATCCAAACTTTCAGGTACCAAGGCTGTCCACTTCCACTGATTCCTGGCAAGGCCACCCTCAACTACCTATACAGGTGGAGCCATGAGTCCCCCCCCCCCCCCTTTGTGTTCTCGGGATGGAGATTTTAGAATGGCTATTCCAGCTTGTTTCTTAGGACCATTTGCTTGAAAAATTGTTTTCCAGTCTTTTACTCTAAAGTAGAGTCTGTCTTTGCACTGAGGTGGGTTTCCTGTATGCAGCAAAATGCTGGGTCCCGTTTATGTATCCAGTCCATTAGTCTATGTCTTTTAATTGGGGAACTGAGTCCATTGGTGTTAAGAGATATTAAGGAAGAGTGATTGTTGTCTCCTGTTATTTTTGTTATTAGAGGTGAAGTTATCTTTCTGTGGCTATCTTCTTTTGGATTTGTTGAAAGAGGGTTACTTTCTTGCTCTTTCCAGGGTATAATTTCCCTCCTTGTATTGGAGCTTTCCTGCTATTATCCTGTGTAATGCTGGGTTTGTGGAAAGATATTGTGTAAATTTGGTTTTGTCATGGAATATCTTGATTTCTCCATCTATGGTAATTGAGAGTTTTGCTGCGTATAGTATCCTGGGCTGGCATTTGTGTTCTCTTAGGGTCTGTATGACATCTGTCCAGCATCTTCTAGCTTTTATAGTATCTGGTGAGAAGTCTGGTATAATTCTGATAGGTCTGCCTTTATATGTTACTTGGCCTTTCTCCCTTACTGCATTTAAAATTCTTTCTTTGTTTTGTGCATTTGGTATTTTGATTATTATGTGACGGGAGGTATTTCTTTTCTGGTCTAGTCTATTTGGCGTTCTATAGGCTTCTTGTATGTTTATGGGCTTCTCTTTTTTTAGATTAGGGAAGTTTTCTTCTATAACTGTTGAAGATATTTACTGGCCCTTTAAGTTAGGAATCTTCACTCTCATCTATACCTATTATCCTTAGGTTTGGTCTCCTCATTGTGTCCTAGATTTCCTGGATATTTTGTGTTAAGAACTTTTTGCATTTTGCATTTTCTTTGACAGTTGTGTTGATATTTTCTATGGTATCTTCTGCACCTGAGATTCTCTCTTCTATCTCTTGTATTTTGTTGGTGATGCTTGTGTCTATGATTCCTGATTTCTTTCCTAGGTTTTCTATCTCCAGCATAGTCTCCCTTTGTGATTTCTTGATTGCTTGTACTTCCATTTTTATGTCCTGGATGGTTTTGTTCAATTCCTTCACCTGTTTGGTTGTGTTCTCTTGTAATTTTTTAAGGGATTTTTGTGTTTCCTCTTTAAGGGCTTCTACCTGTTTACCTGTGTTCTCCTCAAATTCTTTGAGAGTGTTAATTATATCCTTCTAAAAGTCCTCTATCATCATCATTAGAAGTGATTTTAAATCTGAATCTTGCTTTCTTAGTGGTATGGGGATTTCAGGACTTTCTAGTGTGGGAGATCTAGGTTCTAATGATGCCAAGTACCCTGGGTTACTGATGCTTATGTTCTTGCACTTGCCTTTTGCCATCTGTATCTCCTTAGTGCTACCTGCCCTGTCCCTGACTGGAGCCTGTCTTTCCTATTATCTTGGTTGTATCAGAACTTTGTGGGGTGGGTGTAACTACTGGGGTAAGCGCTGGGGCCCAAAATCTGCTCAGTGCTCAAGTTCAGACAGGATTCTGTCCAGGTTAGAGCTCTGGGAGCCCCGTTTCCTCTGGGTTCTTAGAGATTGGGGGCAGAATTGCCAGAAGGAACCAGTACTCTGGGCCAGGAGTGACTTCCTGGGTCCTTGTGGGTCCCAGTTAGTCCCTGTTTGGGGTGAACATTGCTGTCTGCTTACCTAAGATACTGCCTGGGTTAGAGTTCCTGGGAGCCCCGCTTCCTCTGGGTTCTGTGTGGTTGGGGGCAGAGCTGCCGTCTTGGATCTGCTCAGTTCCTGGGCCAAGACCAGAAGGAACCAGTGCTCCAGGCCAGGAGCGACTTCCTGCTAATACATCTCTTAAAGAAAGCGAATAAAACAAAAAACAAACAGTAGAAGGAAACAAGTAAAACTGTTTAAGACCAGAAAATGAAAATAGAAGCAATAAAGAAAAAAATCAAAGGGAGGGAATTTTGTAAATGAAAATTTTAGGAATTTAAATAGATTCTAGAGAGGCCATCTTTAACAACAGAACACAAAAAATAAAAAAAGATAATCTCAGGCACTGAATATATGATAGAAAAAATGGATGGATCAGTTAAAGAAAATGTTAAATCTAAAAAATTCTTAAAACAAAACATCCAGGAATTGTGGGGCAATATAAAAAGAAAAAAAAAATAGGATGGGAATAGAGAAAGGAGAATTCCAACTCAATTGCCTAGGAAATGTTTTCAATAAATTCATAGAAGAAAAATTTCCTAACTTAAAGAAGAAGATGCATATAAAAGTAAAAGAAGTATTTTTAAGATCAAATAGATTGGGCCAGAAAAGAAAGTCCCCTTGCCACATAATAACTAAACACTAAACATACAGAACAAAAAGAATTATTAAAAGTTTCAAAGGAAAAAGACCAAGAAACTTTCAAAGGCACACCTATTTGAATTATACCCAGATTTTTGATGGAGACTTTAAAATCCTGAAGGGCCTGGGCAGATGTGTTACAGACTCTAAGAGACTACAGATACCAGCATAGTCTACTATATTCAGCAATATCTATTTATACATCTAGCCTTTTACAAAGTTCTAGAAGAAATATTCCACACCAAAGAGGTTAAGTATACTCTTGAAAACACAGGAAATAATGTCATAATAGCAAAATCAAAAGAATAGAAGCACACACACACACACACACACACGCACGCACGCACACACACACACACACATACTGCCACCACCACCACCACTACCACCACCATCAACAACAACAACAACATTACCACCACCAACAAGAACAAAATTAACAATCATTGGTTATTGATATTTTTTAGTATCAATTCTCTCAATACCCTCATAAGAAGACACAGGCCAGCAGAATGGATACAAAAACAGGATCTATCATTCTGCTGCATCCAAGAAACACAACATCAAGGATAAACATTATATCAAGAGGAAGAGTTTGGAAAAGATATTCCAAGAAAATGTACCTAAGGAACAAGCTGATATAGCAATTTTAATATCTAACAAAACATGCTTCAAACCAAAATAAATAAAGAGATAGAGAAGGGACACTATATACTCATCAAAGAAAATAATACACCAAGATGATATTTCAATTCTTAATATCTATGCCTCAAACACAAGAGTATGCACTTTTGTAAACAAACGAACAACTCCCCAAAACAAAAACAAATAAACAAAAAACCAACCAAACAGAAAAACCCTAATACAACTCAAATCACATTTTGACCCTAACACACTGATAGTAAGAGACTTTAACACCCAATTGTCACCAAAGAATAAGGAATCCAGATAAAACCTAAACAAAGAAATACTGGAGCTAAAAGATAATATAAACCAAATGAACAGATATTTATAGAACATTTACTATGAACACAAAACAATATACCTTCTCAGGACCTAATAGAACTTTTCCCAAAATTGACCACATATTCAGACACAAATCAAGTTTCAATTGATACAAGAAAATAGAAATAACCCCTACCTACTATTAGACCACCATAAACTAAAGCCAGATATCAACAACAAAAACAGTAGAAATTTTACAAATTCATGGAAACTAAACAACTTGCTACTGAATTTTAAAAAAAAAATGAGTCAAAACAGAAATAAAGAAAGAAGTTAGTCTTTCTAGAGAAAATGAATACACAGTTTACCCAAACTTATAAGGTACAATGAAAGCAGTTTTAAGAAAAAAGTTCTTAGAACTAAGTGGCTACATAAAAAATTGGAGTGATCTCATACTAGTAACTTAGCAGAACACTTGACAGTTCTAGACCAAAAAGAAGTAAGCATACTCAATCAAACTGAGATTTAAAATCAATAAAATAGAAATAAGGAGAATAATAAAAAGATCAATGAAACAAAGAGTTGGGAAAATTAACAAAGCTAAATATTGTTTTGACTTGCATTTTCCTGATGACTAAGGATGTTGAACATTTCTTTAGGTGCTTCTCAGCCATTCAATATTCCTCAGTTGAGAATTCTTTATTTAGCTCTGTTCCCCATTTTTAAAATTAGGATTATTTGATTCTCTGGAGTCTAACTTCTTGAGTTCTTTGTATATATTGGATATTAGCCCTTTATGGGTTGTAGGGTTGGTAAAGATTTTGTTCCAATCTGTTGGTTGCTGTTTTGTCCTATTGACAGTGTCCTTTGCCTTACAGAAGCTTTGCAATTTTATGAGATGCCATTTGTTGATGTAGATCTTACAACATAAGCCATTGATATTCTGTTCAGGAAAATTTCCCCTGTGCCCATATGTTCGAGGACCTTCCCCACTTTCTCTTCTATTAGTTTTAGTGTATTTGGTTTTATGTGGAGGTCCTTGATCCACTTGGACTTGAGTTTTGTACAAGGAGATAAGAATGGATAGATTTGTATTCTTCTACATGCTGACCACCAGTTGAACCAGCACCATTTGTTGAAAATGTCCTCTTTTTTCCATTGGATGGTTTTAGCTCCTTTGTCAAAGATCAAGTGACCATAGGCGTGTAGGTTCATTTCTGGGTCTTCAATTCTATTCCATTGATCTACCTGCCTGTCTTTGTACCAATACCATGCAGTTTTTAATCACTATTGCTCTGTAATACAGGTTGATGCCAGAGATGGTGATTTCTCCCAGAAGTTCTTTTGTTGTTGAGAATAGTTCTTGCTATCCTTTTTTTTTTTTTTTTTTTGTTATTCCAAATGAATTTGCAAATTGCTCTTTCTCACTCTATGAAGAAATGAGTTGGAATTTTGATGAGGATTGTTTTGAATCTGAGAATTGCTTTTGGCAAGATGTCCATTTTTACGATATTAATCCTGCCAGTCCATGAGCATGAAAGATCTTTCCATCTTTTGAGATCTTTGATTTCTTTCTTCAGAGACTTGAAATTCTTGTCATACAGATCTTTCACTTACTTGGTTAGTGTCATACCAAGGTATTTTATATTATTTGTGATTTCTTTGAAAGTTGTTGTTTCCCCAATTTCCTTCTCAGCCTGTTCATCCTTTGAGTAGAGGAAGGCTACTGATTTGTTTGAGTTAATTTTATATCTAGCCATTTTGATGAAGGTGTTTATCAGGTTTAGGAGTTCTCTGGTGAAATTTTTGTGGTCATTTAAATATACTGTCATATCATCTGCAAATAGTGTGATATTTTAACTTCTTCCTTTCCAATTTATATCCCTTTGACTTCCTTTTATTGTCTAATTGTTGTGGCTAGGACTTTGAGTACTATATTGAGTAGGTAGGTGGAGAGTGAGGAGTCTTGTCTAGTGCCTAATTTTAGTGGAATTGTTTCAAGTATTCAACACCCCTTCATGATAAAAGTCTTAGAAAGATTAGGAATTCAAGGCCCATACCAAAGCATAGTAAAAGCATAGTATACAACAAACCAGTTGCCAGCATCAAACTAATGGATTTCTAATGAGAGATGGAGAGGGAGTGGATTCAAAGAAGAGAGGGGTCATGGGGAAATTAGGTGAAGTAGCAGGAGGGAAAACTATAATCAGGATATATTGTGTGAGAAAAGAGTCTATTTTCAATAAAAGAAATTTGAGAAAAACTCGTATTTGTGCTTGTGTCTGAGTGTATGCTCATGGTGATTGACACTTTGGCTAACATCTGGAGATGGGTGGTAGTTCCTAAAGAACATTTGTCAAAGAATTTCTGGGAAGGGATCCTGGGCAAACCAAGATAGTATCTTCTAATGATGTCATCATCACATTCCTCCTCATCCTACTGTTCACTACTATTATTCATTATTTCATTATTTCTGTCAAAGAAAATGATAAACAACTTTGACTGGCTGTCAGGTGGGTTTCTAGGCATGGACAGAGGGGGAGCTAAGGTGTTACTTAGTGGATTGTAGTTACATTGCCTAGGTTGTATGAGGCTCTCATTCTAATGCCCAGAATGGAAGGATTGTAATTTGGGAGCAGAAGCGATAAGGAGAAAGGCACAGATATACATGTTTGGTAAGAGTAGTTCCATCTGGCCTGTTTGACAATAAAACAAGAAACAAAAAACAACAAGAAAAACAAAAACAATGACAATAATAAACAAAAAAGCCCCTGGCATCTCAAGCAACAAGATATATTGATAGCAATTCTTTATTGAACAGTAAAACAACTTCATAACAATCTTACCATGAACATTATTTCCCATTTAAAATTATTTTTTACTACATGGTGTTAAAACTTCATAGGAAATGTTTTAGACATGCAGAGAAGTCAGGAAGAAAGCAACTCTACAAATCGCATTTTTACCTCCAAAATTGCACCCTGTACAATTCAACTGTACACTCTCTGTGGTCATGTCATGAATATGTAATATGTGTACATATACATAATGAATACATACATAATATATATATATGTAATGTATATACATATCTATATGCAATGTATATGTATATATACATATGTATATGTAATCCATATATAGTGCAATTCTTGGACCAAGAGCACAAAGACATCTTTTAATAATTTATTTTTATAAGTCACAAAGCTGTCAACAAAGATATATGTTTTTTGGTTAATATAACTTCATATACATTAAAAAAATCCAGAATACTTTCCTAGTTCCCTATTTTCTGGTAATACTTGTTGGTGTTTATTATATAATTGGTTTTCTTAAAAAATGATAGCTCAATAAAATCACTAGGATAGTACATAAAATTTCACATGATAATGGATCCTTTTAGTTGATTGTAGACTTGGGAACTCAATGAATGCAGGTGTATACTTAGACAGATTCTCAAAGAACATCATAGAATTCCTATGGGCATATAAATTCCCATTGTATGTAAATCAGCAAGTCATTGCATCCTGGTGATGTTAAACTATCTGTGAAGACATACATTTTTATTCTCCCAAATTGTATGCATACAGCTGTCATCATTTCATGTTTGTTTGACACTCCTCATACCAATATTCATTATTTAAATAATGGACAAAAATTCATATTCCCTTTGACATCATTTTTAATAAATAAAAAGGACTATTGGCAACACTGTAAGAATTATGGTCATGATCAGATGAAGAGGTAGTGCTAATGTCCACCTCTTCCACACCTTTTTCCCCGTTTATCTTTATTTTCACCCTGTGATAGAACTGATGAATTTATCAACAACAAAATTCAGTAACTTTGAATTTTGGAAGAACTAATTTTAATATCTATCCTATGCAATCTATTAGATATGCAAAAATTATTTGTTATTTATATGAAGTTCAAATTTTACTGGATTATTTCCTTGATTTTTCTAAATCTGACACTCATTTCAGAAACTCAGAGTTGACTCACGTATTCAGCATCTGTGCCCTCATCTCCCTTTAGATGTGTCTCAGCTAAAATACCCACAGGCAGGGAACACATCTCTTCAATCTAATGTGGAGGCCCATCTGCTGGCCTGAAAGCTCTTCTCAGATACCGCTTTACACAGCAGAAACACATGTAAGACTCAAAACCAGCCAGTGACATCAGGAAAATCCTTCCTGGTCATCCTTGAGGTCATACAATATAGCACACAAGTGTTAGCAGTTCTCTTCTTTTCCTGTCCCCTTCCAGTCAGGTTTTCTGTCTCCTAACTCCTTCATGAATCTCTTTCTCCATTATGCTTATTTGCCTCATCCCCGAGATCCTGCTGTTTGACTTTTCAGCCATTTCCCAGAACTACCACAAAATGTAAAGGAAGAAGGTAGAAGATAAAGAAGCAAATGTGATGAGAGAGTGCGTGCCTAGAATGGACGAGGCCTGGGTTGATCTTCAGTATGTGAAAAAAATTAACATAATGAAATGTTATGAAAGCAGCCTTATAATTATGCATACCACAACGCTACTAAATAAAATATTAGTTTATCAACAGGGAGGTTGAATTAAATTGAACTTTTTCTAATTTTGGGTCCCAAATCATGACAGCCTGGATTTCTAAAGATGTGCCTTTCTCAACATTGTTTATAACTGTATTGTCCTCAGTGTCCTGTGGGGTGATTTCTCATAGAAAATGTAACATAAGAAAGCTCCTTTTCTTTATTTTTAATGTTTAGGGTCATAGGCAAAACCCCAGAAATTATTCCTTATAGGCAAAATTCCATCTGTTGAATCACTCTGGATAAGCCAAGCATGTGTGCAGTAATTCCCGATAAATTTCTACACCACACACTTATTACAATTGCCGAGGCTGGTTATGCTGTAACAACTCCTCATCATAGCAGCTTACGGGTATTTGATGGGATTAAATACAATCAGCCCCATTCTGTCATCTAGCAGCTGACGTCACAAGTCCAGGAATCAATACATAATGGAACAGTGTCCAGAAGCTCACTCATGCTGATGGTCATCTGCATGATGTGTGGGTGGCCCAGTATGGTTTTACCTTTGGGAGGGGGTCAGGGAGATCCACTGTCTATCCAAAAAAAAAAAAAAAAAAAAGATGGAGAAATGATATTATTAGTTAGAGCTCTTCATGAAGAAAGTTATTTAAAAGAGAGTTTTACCCAGCCCATACCTGGTGACAGGCAACTACAGATTTGAGAATAGCTGCTCACTTTTTCACTTACTCAGAGTAAGTGAGGATTATTTCTGGGTGTAAAGAAAAATGTTTGCTCACTTAAATGCCTGTCAATAACACAGTCAAAGCCCTAGGGGGAAAAATCAAGAAAAGCAAATCAAGGAAACACAGGACTAAAACCACATTTTTGTTTCGGGGTAGATAATAACAGCCACAAATATGATAGTTTGATATTAGCAGGTAGTATATCCAGTATTTCAAATGATTAGCCTGTTGTTCTTTGAAAATAACTTAGGAGAGAGACAAATGTGATATTTAAAAATATTTTATTGTTGAAGGTTAGGCAGTATTTATCTGGGGACTAAAGAGATTAGTGATTGTAATTGAAAGCAGAAGCAAGCTATCTGGGACCTTTATATCCAATTTCTCATTTTGTAATGATGTGGCTCTAATTCTGCAGATGAATTAGGTAGCATCTACACAGCAGAAAAACATCCAGTTGAAAAATTGTTAATTTAGCCAAATGATATTTAAAAACACAGTATAATGCCAAATTTTTAATAGATTCATTTTTATTTCAGGGCCTCGATGCACATTGTTGATCAACTATTTCCCTGATGACCAATTGTATTTGGCTTGTCCTATGGCTAAACCTTTCATCTAGAAGATGCATTTGTGTCACACAAAAATATCATTTAACTCTGATGATTTTCTCTTTCTGGAGTATATTAGTAAACTGTTTTGGTAAAATGTTGAACCTGTCTATGTCAATAAAAAATGTTAAGCCAAAAAACTTTTCAAACCTAGACCTTAAGAAAAATATACATATTGTATTCAAGTGTATAAAAGTATAACATTCACATTAGCGAAGACTAAAGGTGAATTTTGAGGATGATTCTGTAATATTCCTTAGGAGTATATGCATGAAAGATATGAATGAAGTCTGGTTTACTGTAATTTAAGAAATAAAAAAGATCCTGGAAGAAAAACTGTTCTTCCAGTACTAGTTTTATGCTCTAAAAACATGCATATGCAGCCAAAACAATTTATTACTAGGGTGGGTTGGGGATTTAGTGACTGTACTCTTGCAGGGAAAAAAAAAAGCAAAGCACAAGATTAATATTTTAAAAGTTTACTTAGAAACAAAGCACTACTAGCCTCCAAGATACTCTGAACCAGTCTTCCCCTCTGAACAATTTTACAGACAACTTATAACCTCCCTAAATTACAGGTTTTGGGGAAAATAGGGGGTTATTGTATAATAAAGAATCTATCTGACAGATGTTTAACTCTAGCTAGGCTGGTTGTTGTGACTGTAATTTATGCATAGATACTGCTTCTAATTAAGTAATAGCAGAGGTTGCCTTTGAATTTATGAGGCTATAATCAGCTCCCTTGTGCTCAATAAATGCCACAGCTACAGTCTGTGGTGTTAATTTCACACTACAGTGGGAACTAGTGCTTGTTGCCAAATATACTCATAAGTCACAGGCAATTTGGATTATTACTGTAGTGTGTGCTGCATGGAGAAATGAACTAATCATGACCACTTTCTAAAGTCATTATTGAGTGTTTGTGGATGAGAACTCTTCCGACATTGATGAGGCATGGTGTGATAGCTGGTCTTTTCCCCAAAATCAATTCCAGATAAAATGTACATGCTCAATTCTCTCAGAAAATAGCAATATAAGCAACCCCATGCATCTTTAGCTATCTGGCTACTACAGTACAGGTAAATTTGAAGTTTTCCCTATAAACTACTTCTTGTGTGGTGGTCCTCAAAGGATGATGCTTGTATGGGTCATTTCATTGTGGATATTTCATGAGTCAACATGAACAGACTTGATCAATGTCATGAGCTTGCTGAAACTAAGGTGTTGCCTCAGGCACTTTCATTGATCACTTCCTTAATGTCACATGTACAAACATCAACAAACTATATCAAATAAACAGAGTAGCTGTCTGTGGGGAGCTGACAGAAGAGTTCAGTACAACTTGGAGTAGGAATTAGGCATTGAGGAAGAAGACACTTGGACTAGAGAACTCAGAAGAAGGATTATTAGGTATTAGGCACTTAGCACTTGGAAGAAGTAACTTGGAACTTGGAGGCACTAGGGACAAGGAACTAGGACTAGGAACTCAAGACTTGGGACTTGGACTAGGAAGAGAGACTGAAGAATAAACGGGATTGAATACACTCTGTCTGGTCTCCATTCCTCATATCCATCCTCACTCTCTCTCTTGCTGAACCCCGCCCCTCAGACCGGAGCTGCTTGGGGTAGTACGGGCTAACACGTTAGTCCCCCAAGGCTTTTGGCAGTGCGGGTCCCAACATTGATAGAGTGGTCCGGGACATTTCTGGCCCCCAAACGTGGGGCAGCTCGGGCTGCAAAATTTTTGGCACCCAAAGTGGGTCAGCAAGAAAGAGAGACTCAGTGAAGGACGTTACTGGAAGAAGGATCTGCTGAAAACTCAGAAGTGAAAAGAAGGTGATCACCATGGGAATCTGCTGCATTGAGAAAGGTAAGTCATGTTAATGAAAATGGGGCAAGAAATAAGTCAGCCTGAACTCAACTCACTGTTTTTATTTTGTTGTTTGCTGCTCACGTGTTAATTGTCTGCTTTTGTTTCATTGTTT
Organism: Arvicanthis niloticus; assembly: GCF_011762505.2. Lineage (NCBI taxonomy): Eukaryota > Metazoa > Chordata > Mammalia > Rodentia > Muridae > Arvicanthis > Arvicanthis niloticus. Next base: position 126,123,176 of record NC_047658.1, on the reverse strand, counting down.
GAATGCTGTTTTTCATGTTCAAAATAAAAAAGAAACGTAAATTAGAATCTAAAATACAAACAAAGGATAATGATGATTTGTCAGAGCCAGATTGTGCTGACCTAGAGGAAGAGGCAGCCGAACATTATGACCCTGAATGGCCCTCTTCCCAAAGACCCCCTCCCTATGCACCTCCACCTCCAAGGGCTCCCCCAATGGAGATTGTGGTTATATATTCCAGGTGGGAGTTACAGGAAAAAATATCTGTTCTTAAACAAAAAATAGAGTTAGAAAAAGAGTATCAGGCTTTAATTAATCAGCTACAAAAATTTAAGACAGGGAAGATGTCTCAAGAGGTAAACTTCAAAAATCCCCCCCCCCCTTGTCTTCCTCAACCAGGAGTCCAAAGGCAGTCCCTATCACCTAGCTTAAGATTAGCCTCAGATCATCCAGAGAAGGGAGATACTGAGGCTTTCCCTGTATCAGAGACCAGAGACAATCAAGGGGTTGCTTGGAAACATCACACAGGGTTTAATTTTCAAATTATTAAGGAATTTAAAAAATGCAGTATCACAATACGGTGTCACTGCTCCCTTTACTCTTGCAATTTTAGAATCTGCTGCAGAGGAGTGGCTGACTCCTAGTGATTGGAATACGTTAGTGAGAACAGTTCTTAGTGGTGGTGACTATTTTATTTGGAAATCAGAGTATCATGAGAATTGTAAAGAAACAGCTAGGAGAAACATTCAGGCAGGCAATGGTTGGTCCTTTGATGCTTTAGTAGGAGAAGAGCAATTTGCTTCTAGTGATAACCAGATGCAATATGATCCAGGCTTATTTGCTCAAATTCAAAATGCAGCCATGAAGGCTTGGTGTAAACTCCCGGCAAAAGGAGACCCTGGTGTGTCCTTAACAGCAGTCAGACAAGGACCTGATGAACGATTTTCTAATTTTGTTCATCGATTAATGACAACAGCAGGGAGGATTTTTGGTAATGCAGAGGCAGGAGTAGATTATGTGCAACAACTTGCATATGAAAATGCCAATCCTGCCTTCCAAGCGGCCATTAGACCCTACAGGAAAAAGACAGATTTTACAGGGTATATCAGACTCTGTTCTGACATAGGTTCCTCCTACCAACAGGGCTTAGCTATGTCTGCTGCCATGCAAGGACAATCAGTAAAGAGATGCTGTTGAGAGCCCTCAGCAGGTAAAGGGGCTTGCCTTAAGGCTGGTGAGCCCTTTTCATCTCCAAGACCTATGTGATAGAAGAAAAGAACCAATGCCTGTAAGTTGTCTTCTAACTTCCACAGGCATGACATAGCACATACAAGGTAGAAAGGAAGGAAGGAAGAAAGAAAGAAAGAAAGAAAGAAACAAAGAAACAAAGAAACAAAGAAAGAGAGAGAGATAAAGAAAGATGGATAGATAGAGATAGATGGAGATAGATGAATGGATTGATGGATGGATAGATAGATAGATAGATAGATTAAATTAAAATGAAAATAAAGAAAAGCAAGTTTCTCTAGAGAGGGCCAGTTGTTTGCTGCTCATGTCCAGTACCTGTCAATGTTCCAGTGTGTCTCCCGCTGCAGTATAAGCTCCCCCAGAGGAATCCTGCTTTCATACTTGTTAGAGTTCCCAAGCCTTTTTTTTTTTTTGTCCCTTTGTAAATAGTGTTCATTTGCACATTGACCCAGAGTAAGGAGAGAAGGAGGCAAAGAAAGAAGAGAAAACCACATGAGGGCAAAGGCAAACATTGTGGTAGCACTGGAAGGAAGGTGGGAGGGGTCACTCCAGAGCCTTCTTTCCCTGGCTGAGTTTGACCATCTCTAGTCCATTGTTTCTTCTCTGGATTTACTATATTTATCCTTTCCTTTTTGTCTCCATCTCCCGCCCTCCCTTCCTTCCTTTCTTCCTTTCCGCACAATTTGTTTGTTGAGCAGTTGTTCATTTATTATACCCAGAGTCATGAAATCCTCCTGGGATTTGGGTTTTGGGTTTTTGAAGCCTCTTTCCAGGCAACAGCTGGCTGCATCTGTCCCTCCCTAATGACTGACAGCAGCTAGCCATCAGACTGTGATCTCAGACACTGGGCATTGCTCTAGAGTGAGTTTTTTTCTTCTTATTCCTTTTTAGACTAAAAATAAAGAAAGAAAAGGAAAAACTATTCTGAATAACACCCATTCTTAATGCAGAAGATAAACAAGAATGTCACCATCCAGTCCCAGTCCTCTCCACACACTGCTCTTCCGAGGGCAATCAGCAGCGTTCCCAGAACCTTTAGACATGCTATTGTTTGATGCTTCTCAAACAATATAATAGCCTGGGAGATTTGGAAAGGCATTTATTTGCTTACTAAAATTATTTAAGACTCAGATTAATCAGAAGGAAAACAATCATAGGCACAAAAAGAAAGAGAGAGAAAGAGAAAGAAAGAAAGAAAAAAAGAAAGAAAGAAAGAAAGAAAAGCAAAAGCTTGATGTGTGTCTAGCTCATTTTTGCTTTTGAACCCTGATTTCCTCTGATTTTGGAGAGTGGATGCACCAGAGGTTTGTTTAGTTTTGTTTTTTATTTTTATTGCTGAGCAACAATAGGATACATCCCGAGTTTACACACGAAATACTTCTTTAATTCCCCTAAATCTGTTCTCTAGATAGAGGTTTGCAAAGCTTTAATTTTTTTTTAACTTCTAGAGGTTTTAAGCAATATTTCATAGTCTACGTAAGGGCTAAAAATACACTTGATGCTTCATCTCTGACATCTCAAACACTTTGCTTCAGTGACCCAAATTGAGTTTCATGGAATTCTAAATTTGTCAGGGGGAAATTAATGATTAAACTCAGTAATTTCCAAAGTTTAGTTAATAAAATATCTACTGAGAGTACTTGTCAAGAAATCAAATTCTGATGAAGGTTAGAAATACACAAAATTTACACATTGTTAAGTGTAGAGTAAGTGCTACATGGAAAATCCACTCCTCTGTGGGCTACAGATCAGTGAATTCTGGTACCCAACATAGACTGTTATCATGTGCGCATATCCAAGATACAAAACAGTCGCACAATCTCAGGCACACATGTCCCTTTGCAACTCTTCTTTTTTCTTTATCTCCATCCCCAGGGCGCACTGCTTATGCCTATTTTGACTCTAACTTTGTCTTCTATATAATTTTGCAAGAACAAAACCATAAAATACAGAGCTTTTCTGTTACTGTCTCTTCTCTAGCATTGTGGTCACGAGCCTTCTCTGCAGACTTTGCCATTGAATTAGCAAGCATTGGTGACCTGTGCAGTTTCTTGTCCATGTGTTGGAAAGCATTAATCTGCTTCAAACTGGGTTTCAGAAGTGGAGGAGTCAGGTACAAGGAATGTAAATGTCTGATTTGAAGTGAAACATTACTGCTCTACTTGAAACTTGTGTCTTTTGGAAACATTCCTTTGAGTAACTTCATTTTTCTCTAATCATCTGCTGTGAGAGATCGGATACTGAGGAAGGAAACATCAGAAAATGCTTCTTATTTTCAATTCACTGAATAATGATGGGTGATACAGTGCATGAATAGCTCTGGAATTTTCTTCCTTGTTATAGGAAGTTATTATCAGGGATTCCCTTAAACTCAGAAAAGTTTACTAAAAGAGGAATTCTTAGAGTTAATCTGTGAATAGCGAATAGCGTGAGGGTCTTGGAGCTTGTGTTAGAGGAATTTCAGCACCATACAAGCAGCTGAGCAAAAGGAAACAGGATCAGTAAACCATAGACATGGGATGGTTTGGAAGGTCCATGTAGAATCCGATGCATTCCAAGGAATAGTCCAGGATAACCAGGGATGTTTATAGCCACATTACTGGCTAAGATTTGTAACTTTGGAGACTCAAAATCTGTCCCATTAAATATCTACCAAGGTGAGGAAACAGAGCTACTGTGAGAAAAAATAATCTGACTACAGCTAATTCCCACATTAGTCACACAGCCAGTAATCAGCTTAGCACCTAGCTCCTAGTCTTTCATATGCTATCAATCACCCTGGGCTGTCCTCCAGCTGGATGCAAGGGCTTGCCCACTGCTTAGTCTATAACTGCCATTGGAACATCACAGAACCACTTTTAAAGGACTGCTAATTATGGCTTGTGAGTTTATCCCTTGCTTTGCTTCTCTAAAAATTGAAAGTGCATCCAAGGTCATAAAAATAAAGTAAGTTAATATTCATCCAAAAGTAGTAAAAGAAAGGGGAACAGTAGCACGCAGCCTCTAAACAAGCTTATCCAAAGAGGACCCAGACTTTCATTCATAGCTTTCTTTTTTCTGAGCTTCAGCTCTAAGAGTGGGCATGAGGACATTAACTGACCCTGGTGATAAATTTTTCATGCTGTTCTGCAGGAGACCTGTGCTCTCTTGCACCATTGGAGTTCAAGGCAAGATGGGTGATTCTGTACTGACTGATTTCCATAATCCTGCAGAGCTCCCAAGAGCTGAAGGATGTGCATGCCAAGAAAGTAAACAGACTGGAGGTGTGAATTACTCTTATAATTAAATTATATATTCACATATAAATTTCTACACTGCAACAAAAATATAATAACTTGGAAGAATTTCCAAATAACACTCAAGCACATAATAAATACATTTTTAAAAATTGCTAAAATAGACTAGTTCATCAATGTTTCTCAGCTGCTTTTCTCTGCATCTCAGAGCCTAACTACCTAGTTCATTTGCTTTGAATCCTTGTTTCTTCCTCCTACCCCTTTAGACATCTAATCAGTGGCCAAGTTTTTGCTTCAGCATCAGCAATTCCTAGCAAAGTGTACATAGCATCATAAGCCTTTCTACAGTGTAGATTCTTTTTATTATTTGTATGCTTGACTGTGAAGACCTACTCATTTCATGCCTTTTCAGCATCTGGTCTTGGGTTCAGCATGCTGCTGCTTTATGATGCTTTCAGGTAGTAGAATGGCATCCTAATGCCTATCAACCTACCACTCCCTTCCCTACATCCATTGACAACCATGACTTCTCCAATCATTAAGCATCTCTCATCTCTGAGCATCACCCTGTGTAATCTTACTGGCTCAGTGCAGCTAGTATCTTTGGCAGAGAAGACAAATGAGATTTTTATAATGATTCTACTTTATGAACTTACACTTACAACCCAAGAATGACCAAGTGTTTCCTCCCAAGTTAGTATCTTCCACTTATGACTTCCCTTTTCTGTCCTGCAGGATTCCTTTCCATTCATTCCTACAGAACCAGATTTCAGACCTATCAACATCTCTAGCTAATCATCCTTTTCTCATTCCAAAGTCCTTTATTGTTCCCATTCATTTTTTTCTTAACTAAAATCTTACTTGCTTCCCTTCATCTTCTGCCAACGCTATCTAAGAAAACCTTCTTACTCTGAGGTCCCTAATATTGTTGAAGAAAATAACAGTCTTGGAAATGATTGCCACAATAAATTTCTGGAATCCAATGAACCACCAATGCCACTCAAAAATTTACTTGTTCTAGAAATGGACATTTGATATTTGAATTGTATTTATCATTTTCAAGTCAACTTCCTTTGGCAGACACCCATCACACATCATGACAGAACTTGTGGGCTTTCCTTGACTGTGATCTTTCTATGATGTCCTGTGAGTGACTGATGCAAATATCTGCCCTTTGATTCACTATTGTCTTCCTGTGGATGCAATGCTCACTTCCACTCTAGGGTTGTCCTGGGAACTTAAGGCTGCTGAGATATTACAAAATAATTAACACAAGGTAGTTGGTACTCTCTGAGGCAAATCTTTAACCAGCGGAAGTAGGCATGATAAGGAAAATTTCTGTTTCTTCATTCTTCCCACCAGAATGTTCTACAGTACTTCCCAGGTCATCTGCAGATGGTCTTTGGAGGTCACACAACAAGCAGCAGCCACAGCAGCCAGCACAGCAAAACCTCACCTCATTTCTGCTCTTCCTCCTTCACCATCTCCTCTTCTTCTTTACTGTCTCGTGCTTCCTTGGAATTATGCCACATCCCTTCCTGCAAACACAAGAAACCACCAGAAGTAAACTTTGTTGCTGTAGGCTATCTGCTGAATAATCTAGGCTGGGACATTGCCTATCTTTTAGGAAACTTTCTGGAGAGTACAAAAAAAAAGACAATTTAGTTCCTACTCATAAAGAGAATAAATGTAACCAGGTGTGAAAATGTTCACCTTTCTCATTCCACAGATGTGAACTGAATTATCTGTCTCCATGCTTAGCCACAATTTTAGAGAGGAGGCTTTGTTTCTTCAGCTTGAGTCTAGCTGCTTTCAGGGTTTGGATCCTTTCTTTCTCCTTCTGCAGAGCAGTTCTTGGCAATTCTCTTCTCATTCACACCATTTCCTCCTTTCCTATTACTCCTTATATATGGGTTACAGATATGTGTAGATCTGTTATATTACAATAATTCTTCTATAAAAGTGTATTTCTTTTTGACTCTTGCCTTCTATTTACAAGTTAAGAGTCATTAATAATCTTTTCCCACCCTTATGTCCCTGAACATACTCCCCATACCACATGGTTTCCACCTTCATCACTCAAGACAAGGATGACAACCACTTCCTCTTTGCCAATTCTAATGGATGCTCTTCCAAATTGATGTTCCCAAGGCACATTCCCTGAAAAATTTTCTCCTCCCTTAGCCTCTTTTCTAACTTCCTTCCTTCCTTTCTTTTTTCCTTCTTTCCTTCTTTTTTTCTTTCTTTCTCTCTTTTTTTGATTCCAGGATCCTAATCTTTTCTAAACCCATTCCCATCTTCTGACACTTTTTTTCAAGATTGCTTTGCTGGTATCACTTCTGCTTTTAAAGAGAAGCTTCTCAAAAGCATTCCACCCCCTTCCCAATGTCCCTCACTCAATATTCTGTCTGTAGGATAACACCCAGTGGCAGCATTCCCTTAATGCTAGTGATTTTCAAATATCTCTCTCATCTAAATGTATTTCACAAGTACTAATTTTGCATGTCAGGTGGGAAAATGGACATCTTTATATAGCCAATCAACTCAAATGGCAAAAAGGCTTGAGGATGCTGCCTTCTACTCACAATGATCTTCTTTGAAAATTCCACCTGTCAAACTTTTCTTCCTAAAGAGCCCACTTTAATGTCATCTTTTTTTTTTTAATGCCATCTTGGATAAACCTTCTTTGATGCTGAACATCTTCTAAGAAAACCTTTGTTGATAACGCACTCTATACCAGGCCCCAGAAAAAAGGAAAAGAGTGGCCAGCACAGAAGCAGATGTCTCTCCACAGTTACATACTCCTCTAATAATCAAGAGGCAAAAGAATATTCAAATGCCATGGTCCTTAGAACATAGTTTATTCCTCTAAGAGTTTCTGAGCCTCTTTCGGGGGTGGGGGATCCACAGATGCAAAAGTATTTCCGTAATAACATTAAAGCACAGAGTCCTTTGCACCTTCCTGGCATTTGTACTGATGATGCAAAAGTAATACTGGATAAAATTTCTTGACACCTTAAAATGATCCAAAGCAGTAGCATTAAAGCAGTCTTTGGGCTCTTCACTGCCACCCACTCACAGTAAAAGAAATGCCAGTTTCACTTGTGAATGTCCCTGGTGAAGCAGTAAAAAATAATTAATTTAAAATCTCAGTCCTTGAGTATTCATCTTTAATAGTCTATGTGACAAAACGAGAAGTAGATTGTGCAGAGATTATCTCTTCTGTGTCCTGGAGAGGAAGGAGGGAGCCTCATAAGATTCAGGAAGCTAATGAAACTCAAACAGACTCAGGGATCTCAGAAAGTCATAACACTCAGTAGGTCCCTCTCTGAGGTTATACAAGCAGGAAGCAATTCCCAGGGTAGGAGGAGATGATGGTGGACCTATATGCAAGACAGGGGCTTCTAGGATTGCAGTTTTGGGGAGTTGTGAACTATCTGGGCTTTTCAGTGGCACAGCTATCCAATCACCCTTGCTTCTGTTGGCAGCTACTCAATGATACCCCACAAGTAGATTCTGAAAACACACTGAATCACAGAACAAGACTTAGGCTGTCTAGGGAGCCCAGTCTGGGATGAAGAGGCATTTGTTGATGCCACCTTAGGAGAAGTTACACAACAAATGGTTAAGTCACAGTCATGTAACAAATGTTTATCTCTAAAGAAAGGTCCTTATGCAAAATTTTTATGTTGTAAATAGGATTAGCTTTCTTATTGTGAAAAGCCAATTTTTCTTAAAGGGATGATTGATGATCAAACAAACATCTTTTAGGCCTCAGGATCTGGCAACTATTTCCTAAGAGTTAGTGAGCCAGCCTGCTGCTTTGAGAAAAAGATCTCACTAGGTTGGTTGTCAATGATAGCATTTAAACTCTCAGGTAAAAGTTGGAATTTTGGAAGGCTTAAGCACCTGCAAGTTCAACAATTTTCTAATATCTGAGAGATTAAATATGAGACTGGCAGTAAAAATAATGTTTAATACTACATAATGGAGTTTGTCAACCTTTGACAGCTCCATGGACCAAGTCTGTTTGTTTGTTTGTTTTTTGTTTTCTTTCTAGTGAACAATTCATGGTTAAGAGATCATTTTAAAGATGAGAATAAACCAGCAAATTTTAATGTAATAGAATACAAAAGTTTATCAAAATGGTTTCAGATGCATGTTGAGGCTAACTTTCCAAAAGCTAAAACCTGACCAAATTTGATTTACTTATCAAAGAAGGATATTGACAATTATGACAATAGGCTATTACAATACTATTCTTTGTTCCAAATACATATGTGTGAGGCCAAGTTTTCTACATATACTCCAGCTCAGGCTGCGTATCCACAGAGGATCAATTGCAACATCCAATATGAAAGGCCGCTGTTTTATAGCAGACACAAAAATTATTCACTGATATTTTGTTGTTGGTTTAGAAAATATTTTATCAAAAATAATTTTCAAAAAATAAACTAAACATGAGTTAAACATATCATCGTGCTTATTAATCAGTAATGAGATTGAGCAGACATTACAAACAGTTCAAAAAATCAATTCAAATTAAACAAGAGGAAGATGGGCAAAAAGAAGAAATGTAAAAAGAGGCAAAAATAGATTTTACAGAATGATCTGAATCAGATAAGACAATGTAAATGTTTATTGGTCATCAGTAATTTACAAGGTTGTGAAATGCCTCAAAGGAAGGAAAGTCTAGGATCTGGCAACTCAGCGACAATATCCCTTCAAGAATTAACAGGATTTTATTTATTTTTTTATTTTTATTTTTATTTTTTTATTGAAGCAAATCTTTGTAAACAAGTTCACTTTGCCCTTGCAGTACTGTGGATTGAACCTGCACTTCATGCATGCTAAGCCTCTACTTAGAGTCAGAGCTTATTCCCAGTCCTGCAAATTCATTTTTATTATAAAAACACTAGTGTGTTTATAGGAAATGGACTTGGTTTTGTTGTTTTAAATCACGGAAATTAATACTTTTAAATCCTCTTGTTTTTAAATTTTCTGTGACTGACATAAAAGTTGGAGATTTTACTGAGAATTTTAGTAGGGTAAGGCTATGCTCTGATTAAAAGGTTATTTAAACACACACACACACACACACACACACACACACACACACACACACACACACACACACACACTGTGTGTAAGAATTAAAAGCCTTCTTACCAGCAGTGGGTGTGGTTCCTTTGTCCACATTCGGCATTTGTTGTTGGCCAGCGTGAAATGGAAGCTCTGTGTGTTTTCTCTTTGTGTTTCTCCAATGGTTATGAGACTGATTTTTTTTCAGGATTATTGGCCATGTTTATTTCAGCTTTTGAGAATGACCTGTTAATTTCTTTTTTCTCCTTTCTTATTGGGATGTTTGGTTTCTTGTTGCTCAGTTCTTTGGGTCCTTTGGTATGTTGGATATTAACCCTCTGTCAGATATAGTTGGCAAAGATTTTCTACCACTCTTCAGGCTGTCTCTGTACTGCATTCACTGCTTCATTTGCTGTGTGGGAGCTTTTGAATTTCATACAATTTTATTTTTCAATTCTGGAGATTATTTTTTTTGAATGCACAGAGTTTTATTCAGAAAGTTTTTGCTTATTCCTATATCATAAAGTGTTTCCTAACTTTTTCTGATAACACTTGCAGGTCTTATAGTAATGCCTTCGATCTATTTGGAGTTGAATTTTATGCCAGGTAAGAGTTGGGGACAGTCTTCCACATGGGACTATTCTATTTTCCTAGCAGTACGTGTTAAACCGTTTTTTCTCCAAGGTAGGCTATGGTTGTGTTATTTTATAGCCAGGCCATCTATTCTATTCCATTAGTCTATGTATCATAATGTGTGTGTGTGTGTGTGTGTGTGTGTGTGTGTGTGTGTGAGAGAGAGAGAGAGAGAGAGAGAGAGAGAGAGAGAGAGAGAGAGAGAGAGAGAGAGTACCATGTTGTTTTTATTACTATGGCCCTGTAATATAACTTGCAATTGTAAAATAACCTGCAATATAACTTCATATGATGATATATCCAGCATTATTTTCTTTGCAGGGTATTACTTTGGTTATACTCGGGGTCTTTTATTAAATCCAAGAGGATTTAATATCATTTTCCTGTTATAAAGAGTGGCATTTGAATCTCAGGAAAATTACACTGAATATATATGCTGCTTTTGGTAGTAGAGTATTTTTATACTATTAATTAATTCTTTCAGTCCTTCAGTGTAAGAGAGCTTTCTGAAATCTAGTACCATCTTCAATTTCCTTTTTCAGTGTTTTAAAATGTTTACTTATAAAATATCTTTCACTTCTTCCTTGGTTAGGTTATAGCTCCATTGCTTGTTTTTATTAGTGGGATGGTTTTGGCATTTTTCTCAGTGTGTTCATTATTGGTATATAAGAAGGCTGCTGATTTCTGTAGGTAGATCCTGTATCCTGTCTCTTTGCTAAAAATTTTTATTAGCTTTAATAGTTTTCTGGCAGGATCTCTAGGGTCTCTTATGTGTAGAATCATGGTATCTGAAAATAAAGATACTTTGACTTTTTCCCCCTATTTTTTCCCATTAATTTCCTTCTGTAGTCTGTTTGCTCTAGTTAGAAATTCTAGCATTATATTTATTACAAGTGGAGAAACTGGGCACTCTTGTTTTGTTCTTAAATTTAGTGAAATTTTTTCTGTACTTAGTATAATATTGGCTAAAGCCTTTATAATATTGAGATATGTTCCTTCTATTCTTAGTCTGTCCAGGGCTTTTATATGAAGGGATGTTGAACTTTTGTCAAACACTTTTTCTATATTTATTGAGATTACCATATCACCTTTGCTTTTACATCCTTTTAAATAATATAATTGTTGACTTGCATATCTTGAATCATCCCTGAATGTTGGGAATAAAGCCAGCTTGACTATAGTGAACAATCTTTGGTATAGTCATGAATTTGGCTTGCATGTATTTTACTGAGAGTTTTTACATGTGTATTCATCAAAAATGTTTGTATATAAGTCTAGCCACTATGGAAATCAGTATAGAGATTCCACACAAAGCTAAAAGATAGACTTACCATATGACACAGCTATACTACTACTTGGTATTTACCCAAGTTCACATACTGCTAGATACTTGAATATCGGTGTTTACTGCAATGCTACAGCTATGTTATGGAACACCCTGGGTGTCCACAAAGAAAGAATGGATAAAGAAAGTGTTTCATAGATGTACAATGGAATTTCTTCAGCCATTAAAACTGCACTTCTGTCATTTTCAGGAAAATTGATACAAATGGAGAAAATCACTTTAAGTGAAGCAAGTCAGTCTCAGAAAGACAAATATTGTATGCCCTACTCATTTGTCTTTCTTATATTTTATATAAAAATAAAGTTAGGTATGTATATACAAAAAAGAAGTATTCATCAATGCAAATGTGCCCAGGAGAACAAGGGACAAAAGGCAGAAGGCACCCCATGTATGTTATACTTATATGAAAATGTCCTTATGTGATGCGACTTAATGCTATATCCAATAATGATACACAATGAAGTATCTTTAAATCAAGAAATTAAGTTCTGTGACTATTTGCTTACCTGATTCAGACTAGATTAAAAGTCAATTAAATCCTGCTTTCTCATCTAACATCTCCCAGAGAGAACTGGGCACTTTTTAACACTCATTAGTCTTCTCCATCACCAGGATGGTATCATAACTAACCCGTGTGGCATACACTAAGCTGTCCAAAGCCACAATAGCTTGCAAGTCTAAAGAGGCTTGCTGGCTAAAATGAATGCTGTTCTGGTCATCTCTCTTTAGTGTGACTTCTTTCTAATTTTCATCATTCTAGTCCCTGTTTTTTGCACCTCAGATTCATGACAGATTATTTTTTCTTTCTCTTTCTTGACTTTGTTTCTGCTGGAATCTGAATCTTTCAAAGTGCTGCTTCCCAGACAGCTTTATCTAGCAGCTGCTGTTCATTCTCCACATTCTTTCCAGCCCATAGGTGACATGGGCATTCTTCACTTTCCCAGGAGTTTTTAACCCATATTCCTCCCTCCTGCATAAAACATGATGCTTAAGAGCCATGGTCCTCCACCTTGTAGCCCCTTGTCAACTACCTGCCTCTTATCTGCTCTAAGCTTCTAAAGACAAAAGCCTTGGTTACCCTGGACTTTCTTATCGTTCTGCCTAAACTACATTTTCCATTTCTTGACCTTTGAACTCAAATGACCTGTAATTTTTCAGTGTTCCTATTACCAGTAACTTCATCTCCCCTCCATACTCATGCCCTCTCTCATTATAGCCACTTGCGTGTCCCATGCCCTTGATCTCTTTCTTTCCACATCATTCCTTGGTCTTTATTTCTTTGTTTCTTCTACTGTTATGTCCACACCATCTTCTATTTCAGTGATTCTGGAGCATGTTCTTTAGTCCTGCCAATCTCTTCAAATCATCTATGTCCTTTTCTGTCTCCGTGCCCGGTGAACTGAATGTTATATGCCTTCAATTGATTGCCTTTCACAGATATGTGAGTACTTCCCATGACCCTAATGCCACAAGTCCATGCCTAGTAAACTGAATTTTATACATCTCCAATTGATTACATTTTCTGCTCTCTTTCACAGATCTGTGAGTGTTACCCATGACCGCAATGCCACAAGTCCATTTTCTCCGACTCCGAGCAGTTTTCAAAAATTACTTTAATTTTTGCATGCATTCAGTCAAATTTTTCCATGTTTTCATACCCATTCTTCTACTAACTTCCTGAGTGCATCAGGAATGTACTTATCTTCCTCCCACAGAATAGTGAGAACATGCTATCATGTGTGAACTCTTCTCTGTGGTATGGCTGCCCAAAACTCCATCCACAAACAACCTTGCCTTTGTCTCTTTGATCACTAAGTGTCCTTTCCAAGGATAATCTCTACTTCTTCGTGGTGGAGTAGATAGGAATGTGTTTCAAAGATGCAGCCTGTCTGTAGTGACCCCAGGGGGATCAGGAAATCAACATTTCAATCTCACTTGTCTCCTGCCTTTCCCTGTCTCTTGCTAGTGCTACTTGTTGATTGAAAATAATTAAAAGCTAGACCACATGAGAGACCATTGATGCAATCTTCCAAGACACGGCACAAATCAAAAAGGTAAAAAGAGCCTCAAGAAAGCCAAAAGGAAAAGTTTAGCACATCACTTGGCGTTTTTAATGATGAAGGCTCTTTTAGCACTTTGTAGTACAGAGAAAGTCACTCCCCTAGGCACATGTAGACTCTAACCAATTAGCATATAGGGTAATGGATAGAGGAGAATGTACTAGACCTTGACTTTGCCCATCAAATACTCCAGATGGAAAGAAGTCTCAGCATACTTTCAACAGTATCCATTGCAGAAAAGACACATCCCTTAGATTTCCTTTGCCTACTGCCTTCATGACAGCCTATTGAGAGGTATTCTACAGTTATGTCATGTGGCTCCTTTTCCATAGTCAATTCTCAATCTCTTGAGACACCCCAACCCCTCCACATGAAAGGATGCCTCCAAGTACTTCATCCATGGTTCAGAAGGATTCAACCAGCTGGTGAGCCAAAAATTGCATACCTAAGGGCTTATCACCTGGCCCCAATCATCCATAGTAGAGAACCAGATTTTGATGTCTACTGGATGGTGGTCTCAGAGAGAAATAAGATGAAGATGTCCACAACGTTTTGTATGCAATTAATTTACTTTCTCCTAATTCTTCCTTGCTCTTGATAATATTCAGTAGCTCCAGTCACTACAACAAGAAATTGTTTTGCTATGAAGCATACATGCTTCTCTGTAATAGCAATGTTAATCCATATTCAGTCACCATTTATAAGAAAAGAAACCAGATTTTTTATTTTAGCCCTAAGCTTTCTTACAGGTAAATAAGCACAAGTGAGGCCTAGGCCATAAAGGCATACTGCAGTTGAAATATGTTTGAACCAGAGTTCGTGAGTCTGGACTAGACAGTCTCCTTCAGTGAGATCAAACCTGATAATGGGAAATAGCATGACCCATAGTGAAAGGGAGCTGAGCCCTTCAAAAGACCTCACCAGAGCACCTGTTTATCCAGCAAAGGATGCTCCTAGGCCACTGTGCAAGCCAAGCCTTTGCCTGCTATTTTTGAGCCAGCCATTTATCACAACCAGAGCTTTATTAAAAAAGAAAAAAAAAAACCCTCTGCTCTTCAGAGAACAAATATGAAAATCTGGTTTCTGAAGATATCAGAACCATTTATTTTTGAAGTTGGCAGCACAGGCTGTGAACACTACTTTGGGATGGATCTTTTCTGTGGATCCATATTTTTTCAGAATAGGCCATTCTCCTCTCATATACAAGAAACAATGAAATATTCAATGTGCTATGAAAAAATTAAAATGTTTTGAAAAGGGCTAAAGAAAGGAAACGGTACAGACTGATGGGAAACCGCTGCAGGGAGCCTGTCTGATGATACAGAAGAGAAACGTGTTGGGCCAGGGCCCTCTGATCATCCCATCTGTGCTCAGCCTCCCTGCAGAGCCAGTGGTGCCACATTAGTTGATTCCACTAGTGTTTTCCCCTAAGCTCAGACAAGAGGCGGAGGATCTCTGAGGTAACTGTCCAGGCCTGGCCAGAATCCTGTTATAGAACCCTAGGATGGCTAGTGATGGAAACAGTCAATTCATTAGCTGCTTAGCTGCTTAGAATGAGAATTGGTCTGAAATGAGACAGACCCTGAGGAATTCCAACTCAACCGTTTATTTGCTGTGTATTTGAAAATGTCTTTCTCCACTGAAATCTATTTTTATTCGTATTAATTGAAACACATACACACACACACACACACCACAGGCCACCCTGGGATGGCTATGACTACTAACATAAAGAGCAGACATTTATCATAGTAACGGAAGCAATACTTACGTTCTACATACTCTGTGAACGGCACTCAGGATTACTTTGTGCTAACTCCATGTAATCCAAAGGCAGGTTATATAAAAGGTTCTATATGCATCATCGATTTACAGATTTTAAAAATTCTAGGGTCACAGTGGGGTCAAATAGCTTGTCACATACAAGATGTGCTTGTAAAGGCAGACCCTGGATTCAGAGCCAGCTATCTGGTCCTGGATCAGAATCTCTAGACCCACACATACTCTTCGCTAGGTAGAAGTCTCACAAGGATTAATGTTAATTTTTCTTATCTACAATAACAGTTTGGTTTGATTTCCACAGAAATACAAAAAGGTTGTTATTATTCATTTTGCAGGAATGTGACCCTAGGAGATTTTATGGGCATATCTGACAGTTCTGGGGTTATTTTTCTACAAAGATTGTCTTTCTTTCCACTGTCTCAAAAATCCAATATACTGTGGACAGAAAGCATTTAGTTTACATTCAACACATTCTAACAGAAGACACCTGATTCCATTATTCTGATATACAAAGGACAAACAACTGAGTGTTTAGATATTTCTGATTTTCATCAGGCCACTCAGATTTGTAAAGCTGTTTAAAGCTGGTGAGTCACAGAACATGCAGATACAATCTCTGTCATGCTGCCATCAGTAAGCTGAGGCACCAGTGGCCATCCCCTGCCTCCTCTGAAGCAAAGCTGAAGTACTGTGACTTTTGTAAGTGACAATGAAGGGAACTCTGTTGGATGAGAACTTTTTCATGGTTTATTGTTCTGAATGAATGGAGGTGTCTGTACTATGGATATAGGAGTTATCAATAAACATATGTGAGTGACTGAATGAGCTAAAAACTACATACAAAATTAACTTAGTAAGTAAATCAAAATTTAAATTCCTGAAGAAATTTGTCATTTTAAAAACTCATTTTAGGCAAGTTATGATGTTTGCTATGATGAAGATTCCTTTTTCAGTTGGTTGTGTTATTTGACAATGCTGATCTCTCTCTCTAAAACACACACACACACACACACACACACACACACACACACACACACACACACACACACGTTCTCTCATATCTCCCTTCCATCCCCTACCAATCTTCCCTACATCCCTGCCAAGCCCCTTCGGACTCTCCATTGGAGCCTGGTTGGGTCATCAGTGGGCACACAAGTGAAGGCAGTGATTCTTTCTCCCTGAATCTCGCAGTAGCAAATAGTAGAGCAAGGAAGGCTAGAGCCTGCTGAGCTCCTCCTCCATCCATGTCTGTTGACAAGGCCAATCTTGTAAACCCCCAATCAGGCATCCAGAGCTGCTGCAAACTCATTGTTTCAATGGTTGCATTTCTCCCAGAAGATGAAAGTTTGCAGCCCTTATCCCTGTCATCCAGATCTTATATCTTTCCATCCCATCCTCCTCTGGGTTCTCTAAATCTTAAAAGGTATGGTATATTAAAATTTTATCTAATTTTTAAATTATTTTTTTCTTACTCACTTTATATCCAGCTTACTGTCCCCCATCTGGTCACAGCCTCTCACAATCCTTCCCCCACACCATCTCCTTTCTTCTATCCTACCCTTTCTCCTTCCCCCATCCTTCCCTTCCCCCATCATCCCCTTTCCCTTATCTTCTACTTTTCCCCACCCTGGCATATCAAGTCTGCAAGGCTAGGCACATCTTCTCCCACTGAGTCCAGACAAGCCAGCCCAGCTAAAAGAACATACCTCAAGTACAAGCAACAGCTTTGGGATAGCCCCTGTTCCAGTTGTTCGAGAACCATATAAAGATCAAGTTGTACATCTGCTACATATTTGTGGAGAGGCCTAGGTTGATCTTGTGTGTGTTTTTTGGTTGGTGGTTCAGTTTCTGAAAGCCTCAAGGGTCCAGGTTAGTTGACTTTCTTGTTCTTCCTGTGGAGTTCCTATCCCCTTTGGGCCTGCAATACTTCCTCCTATTCTTCCAAGAGTCCCAAAGTTCCATCCACTGTTTGGTTGTGGATGTCTTAAATCTGTGCATCTGTCTTAAATCTTTATTGATGAACAGGGAAAATAAAGATATGGTATAAACAACTTGTTTAACACTAAGCCCTCATGTGTCACGCATTCTTAGCACCTTGCATCCATGAGCTCTTACCTTCATCACCCATCACAGGAAGGTGCAGATGCCCTGGTGAAAACTAAAAGTAGTAGTTATCTCTGGGTATAAATATAGATATGTAGAAGGCAGTTTGAAACTATGTATTTAGTCTCCCTCCCTCAATCCAAGACCTATGATCTCTCGTGTCACTAGCTTTTAAAATCCTGGTTTATAGAGACATGCATGGATTCTTGCCTGGGGGAAGTGTCCTCAGATCCAATCAGAGAGCATTTGCCTATGTCCATGATAGAAGTGCTTCTGTTGCCCAAGTAAGCGTATCTTTTCTATGCTTACTTATTGGCCTCATAGACAGAAAGAGTCACAGCTAGGTAAGACCACTGGTGCTTTTTCTTCCCTTGTATCCTCTATTGCACTTTCTGATGAAAAGTGGCAGATGATGATAAAGCCTTCAGCTCTGTTCCAGCTTAATTTCTCTACATCATATATACAAGATCTGTGATGTCTTCACCCCTAGGCTGATGGTCATGTGGTTCCAGTAGGCAATCAAGAGAAATGGCAAGTTTATATTATTTGGAAAGACTTTGGGGCCTCCCGAAGGGATATGTGTACATATATGCACACACACACACACACACACACACACACACACACACGAATGATTGTAGTTTTTCATATGGATTTTTCATGTTGGTTAACACTTGCATAGAGCCCCTCATCTCTTTTATATCCATTGCATTCCAGCGTAAACCTTTCCACACTCAGCATCCTCCTTCTCTGCCTCCTTCTCTGCTTCCATGTTACTTACTTGTCGTTAGCTCCCTCTCCACATACACAATTCCTAAAGACATCTCTCCGCTAATGGCCTGCTGCTAGTTTCCTGATGTCTATGAGTACTCAAAATTGGTCATAGAAAGTTAGGATTGACATACGTGGGAGAATAAGTTGTTTGTCTTTCTGGGACTGGTTCAGTTCACTCAATATAATTTTTCATACTCCACCCATTTATTTGCAAATTTCATTTTTCTTTAGAGTTGAAGAAATTTCAATGTGTATGTATACCACATTTTTATTATTCATTCTTCAGTTGGTAGGCATTTGGGTTAATTTAATTTCCTAGCTATAGCAATCAGAATGGCACGAACACAGATGAACAAGTCATCTTTGGCTCAGGATACAGAGTCTTTTCAGTATGCGTAGGTGGACAGTAGCTGGAGAATCCTAATCAAACATAACAATGCTGCTGGTACTTTCACACCCATTTTCAAGTTATACTATAGAAATATAGTGATAAAACCAACATGGTCCTGGCACAAAATAAACATATAGGTCAATAGAACAGAATAGAAGACCTAGTTTTAGATCCTTGCAACTTTATAGCCACTTGGTTTTGATAAATATGACAAAAATACATAGCATTTCAACTAAATTTTTTAGTAAAATGTATTGCCCATACACTGAATGAAACTGGAAGTTTATGCCTCACCATGTACAAGAATAAAGTCCCACTGGATTAAAGTTCCAAACTCTGAAACTGATGGTAGAGAGTGGAGGGAGTAGGCTACAGTATATAGGCTATATACAGACTTTATATATAAGATTCTGAATGCTCAGGAAATAAGACTGATGATTGAGAAATGGTACCTTACAAAGCTAAGAAACCATTCAAGTAAAGAAGCAGCCAACAGCATGGAAAAAAAATATTTGCCAGATCAATCCAACAGAGGATTGACATTCAGAATATATAAAGAATTTTAAAGAAAGAAATACTACTCAATTCTAAAATTGGGCTACAAATCTGAACAAAGAATTCTCAAAATACAAAATAGGCTGATAAACACTTGAAAATGTAGGTAACATCACCAGCCATCAGTGAAATCCAAATGAAAACGTAGAAATTCTGTCTCACCTCAGTCAGAACAGCCATCATCAAGAAACAAAACAACACAAGCTGAGGATGTGGGAAAAGAGGAATCTGTATGTATTCATCTGGGAATGCAAGCTAGTTCAGCAACCTTGCAGAGAGTTGAGAGATTCCTCAAGAGACTGAAAATAATGAAGTTTCTTAAAGTGAGTAGTGCGTGCGCATACACACACACACACACACACACACACACACACACACACACACACACACAGAGCAGTGATGCTGGACATATTCCTGGACATTAAGGTGGTCAGTGAGGTTCTCCCATATGCTACATTGTTTTTTCCCACAGCATGCACTTATGAGTTGCTGGCAGTAATCCTACTGGTGTCAGGAACTACCTGCTACTACTTTACTGTTTAACATAAGAACTCAACTGAATATAAACAACCCCTTCTGCCAGTAACCACCCCATTTACTACCCCAACAACCAACTTCAACAGACACAAAGTTGTACTCAAATCAGTTTAGGGTTATTCATGTGGTACTGAACCTACTAAATAAGTTGAGTTTTCCAAATCTCTAAGTGCAATCTGCATAGCCTTAGTAGAGACAGGACTATGATCTAAGGCCTTAGTTAAATTCCTGAATGAGGCTTATTTAGCATTTAGCCTAATGGTGGTTTTGTATATTCCCAGCAATGGCTAATATTGCAAACAACAGATCAGCAGCAACGTGATAGCTACTCTCTGTTGTCAACTTGACTACATCTGGAATAAACTAAAGTCCAAGTGGCTAAGTAATACCTGTAACGAATTGTTTTTCCTTAATTAAATTTGACGTGGGAAGAACAAGTTTTAATCTGAATTTCTTAGGGTGGAATGATCCACCTTTACTCTTCTGTAGGCAGCCTGTATATGTGTGTGTGTGTGTGTGTGTGTGTGTGTGTTGTCATGAAAAGACACTCACTCTCTTTTTTGCTTGCTTGCTTTTGCTCTCGCTAACAAGTCATGACATCAGAGTGTTCTTCAGGATTCTGATATATATGGATGACCAGCTGAGACCCAACCTCATGGACTGAACAACTACTGAATTTTTGGTCCTTACACTGGTAGACAGCCGTAGTTGGATGTTGCGGGAGGTTAGAAAAAGGAATTGTAGTCCAGCTTGCTCCCAGCCTAGCTGCCATGTTCCTGCTCTAAGCCCATTTGTTGCGGCAAGCTCTACAGCATAACTAGAGTTCCCAGGATGGTTCCACCGGGCTGTTCTCTAGCTTGCTTCCGTAGCAACCGGTTGCTGTGTGTCTTCAGCTCTAGTTCGCTCATCCCTGGGGTCACCTGTTTCTTCACAGTCATAACCACCCGGTTGACGGTGGACCCACCCTCCAATAACCCACTAAAGTAAAATTCTAAAGCTTAAGATTAACCAAATAGATTTATATATCAACAAATATTCAATATACAAGATGCTCACACAATTAGAATTGTTATCCCAATATCTAACCTTTTGATATAAATAACTATTCGAGACTGTTAGAAACATGTATGTCTGCTGTCATCTCCTCTCCTCTCTCCCTTCTCCCGCCCAACTCCTAGCTCTGTCTACCTCTTCCCTGTCCAATGACAGAGCTCCGCTGCAAATACATTGGGCAGAAAATTTCTGCCACAGTTGGGCTGTACCCCAACATTTAAGCCATTCTTGTTTTCTTGTTCTAATAAATTGTGTATTTGTGTGTGTGTGTGTGTGTGTGTGTGTGTGTGTGTGCATGTGTATAATCATTCTATCTATTCTATTCCTCTAGAGAACCCTGGCTGAGACAAACATTAAAAGCACATAGGCATAGTGGCATTTTGCTGATTGTCAATTTGATAGAATATAGAATCATCTTGGAGACAAATCTCTGGGCAAGTCTATGAGGAGTTCTCTAGGTTAGGTTGAGATTGCAAGGTCTACCCAAAGTGCTGGACTAATTGAAAAGGAGAAAGTGAGCTGAGTGAGCCTTCACTACTCCTTTTTTCCTGACTACAGATACAAGATAATTAGTTGGCTCAATCCCTTGCTGCTGTGATGTCCCTGCCATGATCGACTTACCCTCAAACTGTGAGCCCCCAAACACTCTTCCTTCTTTATGTTGCTTTTGTTGGATATTTCGTGTCAAGATGGCAATTAAAATACAGCACGAATAGGTAGTTTCTAGCTAACTTTTCAGTTGTCAGAGGACCATGTGTTTATCTACCATGAACACTGAAGTAAGATAAGCTCTAGAAATGTCACATCTGCATACAGAAGAGATGAGATCTGGTCGAAACTTTAGAAGAAATGCCTGCACACCAGGAGAGATCTAATTGGTCTTCTGGACTTGAAACTAACTAATTTTAGCTATTCGAATATATGCATTTTGAAACCAGTGCTTTAAAAAAAAAAAGAGGTGTTTAAATTCTTCCATGAGACAAATAGATGTTCTGTCTTTTGAATGCTTAATCAGCACAATGTTCCTACTTGGTTAAGGATCTACTGTTCAGCTGTACTACATCCTTCTGTCAGGAATGTTGCAGAGATTCTCACACAGTGTCCAAGTGCACACAGAACTGAGTGGGAAAGTCCACTGTAACATGGGATAAGACAGAAAGGACTTGAGAGGACTTGGGGACTTGGGAGCTGTGCTAGAAGTGCTCAGTCTTTGTGACGATGTAGAGTTTGCAGAGAACATGCAGAAGTTGAACTGTTCATTCTTACATGGAATGTCATGGGGACCAAGGCAGTAGAGAATAAGCTTGGCCTGGCACACATGATGTAGAAGGGTGACAATATCATGGAAAAATGGTGACAGTATAGGTTTGAAAATCAATTTCAATAAGAGGTGCCACTGGTGGTCTAAAATATTCAATTTGGCTATAATCTTAATTTTAGTATACTAAAAAGTGCTTTTGCCTGTAAGATTACTTATATTTTTAATTTAGGAAAACAAAAATAAATTTAAAGGAAAAGAACAAACATCTGAAAGATTGATGGAGCATTTATGTTCGTTCTCTTCATCTAAAGGTAGCATTGAAATGATAATTAAAGCTTTTTTTGTAGAGTGGGAGGAGAATGAAGATGGGCACACGAGTAAATAACAGTTTAAAAATTTTCTGCAAGGTAAGGGGTGGTCAGAGGTTATGGTGGTTTGAATGAGAATCTCCCCAATGAGCTCATACATTTAAATAGTTGGATCTTGGTGATAGAAGAGTTAGGCAAGGAGTAGAAGGTGTTGGCTTAGGAAGAGGTGTGTCACTGGAGGTGAACTTTGAGGTTTCAAAAGCCAACAGGATTCTCAGTTAATTGCTCCCTCTTTCTGCCTCCTCCTTGTGGATAAGAATGCAATTTCTCAGCTACTGTTCAAGTGTCATGTCTCAGGCATGTCCACCTCCTATTATGTTCCCTACCATGATGGCCTTGGAATCACTCTCTGACATTTTAAGCCAAATGAATCCTTTCTTCTACAAATTGCCTTGTTCATATTGCTTCTTCCTAGCAATAGAATTATTACTAAGAAAGAGGTCTACAGATAATTGGTTGTAAAGAGTCTGGCCCAGAAAATTCTCTGAAAGTCTGCAATGCGTAGTGCACTCTCAAGTGCAGCAGGGCTAAGAGTCCCAGGGCAGGTGAGGCTGAGAAATGACAGAAGAGTAAGGTGGAGAACATGCTAACTACCCCATTTCTCTCCTTACACAGTGAGAACATGATTCCAAGAACACTTTCTTAAATGCTTTGAATAAATCAAAAAAAAAAAAAATCTAACCTGTTTTAAAAGTCTTTTGACTCCTCAGGAAAATGTGTTCTTTTTGGTGAGTTTTCATGTCATTTGACCCATTAGCCATAAAAGTAGTCTTTGAATCCACTCCATCCTCCTGCACAGCCTGCCAGGTATACTTCTCAGTCAACAAGAAAACCCCTTCCTACCCATCAAAGGAGGGAGTCCATATATTTTCTTCATTAAACATGGATTCTCAAAGGAGACACAAAATGCATGAGGAAAACAAGCCACATAAAAAAAGATGACAGACAGTTTTAGAGAAAATAGGTATAATTAAGGAAACACAGAACTTTCAAAATTCTTCCAACACCCTCAAAGAGATTTGAAAATGCATTAAACCCACAAAACAAAATCAAACGGCTGTGAAATGGTTGCACAGAGAAAGAGAGCCTACAAATGAAGAATAATTGCTTGAAGATAAAACAGGAAATCTACAAAAAAAAAGAAAGAACAACAAACAGAAAGATAAGAGAAGATAAAATTGAAAGATGCATTAGACATAGAGGCTTACTTTAAGGTACCAACCCCTGACTGATGAAGGTCCAAGAAAAATAGGTCTTAATAGAAACCTATGTGTGATAGCTGCTAGTCTGGCAGAGCAGATATTTCCATGGGCTATAGGAGTTAACACACAGAGATAAAAACATCTTCTAGATTCAGAGGACAGAAGTACAAAGTCAATGAGCAGATGGCATTATTTCCCTCTCAGCTCCATGGGAAATGGTTCCCGGATCTCGAAGATTTAGGGTAGGTTGTTCCCTTCCCTTCTGCTTGGCCTGTATAGGCACCAATCTAACCTCCACCTTCTTCACAGCAGAGTTCTTAGCTTGTGTCTTGTGTCTAGGTTTTTCTTTGTTATAAGGACTTAGAAGCCATACTCAAGTTCATCATTTGCAAAGACCCTGTTTCCAAAAGGTTCACACCCACAGGTAGTGGAGACCAGGATTTGAAAAAAAAAAAAAAAAAGAATTGTAGAATAGATTATAGTTCAGATCAGATCAGGATGAAAATTCCTTAAAAATTAATGATAATAAAAACTCAAAAGATAAAGATAAACACAGGTCACTGAAATTAAAGAACATTTTCATGTAATTTCAAAACTGGATTAAATAAAGTCCCCGTGCTTCCAGAGGTGAGAAAGTATGAGTTCGAGGAAAGAAGAATTAGAATGTGGCAAGACTGTATGGTAGTGGCTGTTACAAATCAGTGACCAGAAGCTAAGAAAGTCTAAGTTTCATAGTCTCATTTTTTTCCTTTTAAATTGAATTATGACACACATGGAGATGGACACACATCTGTATCACCATAAGGACTAATATGCATGTTATTTGCATCACCCACAGAATGTTCTTCTACACTGTCCCACTGACCCTCAGTATTGTTCTGCTACCTAAGTAAGGACTCCCATCACAGTAGACATGATTTCCTGTTCATAAATCTTAGTAACTCAATTTGGTCAGATAGTATGTAGTCCGTATATCTTGCATTTTTCTCTTAGTATGGTGGTTTTAATAGTCACACAAATTGATGGGTAAATTTGTAGCTCATTCTTTTCAGTTGAATAGGGCACCAACAGCTTCACATCGACAGGACAGAGAGAGCCAAGATCCTGAGCAACAGTGATGAAAAGAATGTAAAGGAAGAATGGTAAAGTTAGAATGTGTGTCCCATGGAGATGGAACCAGGGTGTTGTTTATTTACTATTTTCTGTTGTTTTAGTTATTTTGTTTTTTCACATATTGTTATGGTAGGGTCTCTTTATGGCTATATTTCTCGCATATAGAACAGTATATGGGAGTGACTTGCCTTTGATGACAATTTGTTGGAGTAAGCACATACTCAAAGTTACATGTGACTGTTACAGTGATAATATTTGTTCCTAATATTTGACTGAGACATCTTTGTTTACTCCTTCAAAATACCAGGCATGGGGTTCCTGACCTTGGCTAAATTCCAGGAAATACACATTAACATGTTTCTCATTCCAGTCTCTGCTTACAGTCCCTCCTTGTCTTTGTTCAGCTCCGTTAGCTTCATCAAGCAAAATTCAGTCTGGTCCTTATAGAGAGTTTGTGTAGAAGGAGCCATTGCATGGTTTCCTTTCCTGGCTTTCGGTGATATAGGAGACTGGATATGCCCAGTGATCTGCATGCACCTGCTTCAAGAAAAAGACCTACCACAAATTCAGAGTGAAAGTTGATCTTTAGATACACTAATACTAAAAAGCCCCATTCAATTAATCAAAGCAAACAGTAAGTAGTGGTGGGTAAAATACTTCTTTAGTATTGGATCATGGGCCTGCCACTTTAAGATATACATTGCTCTAAAAAGAGCAGATCTGAAACCTGAAGAAATCAGGCTACCCTTTCTACAGTTTGTCTCTTGAGACAAAGAACTAGTAACCCCTACTGTGAGCACAGAGATGTCTGTGAGGGAGAAGCAAGCCTAGCCATCGAAAGGCATAAATACCAGACTATTCTTTGTTTAGGGGATTTCTCTAAACCCTGTTCCTCTGCCATGATGTTTATTGTGGCCAAAGGTCTTATTCTTTCCATTTAAGCTATCTCTCCTCATGTTCTGATAATTTAATGTTCTTCCACTTCAAGGTCCCACCATGCTGCCTCTGATGTTCCTTCTGCTTGCTCCTATCCCAAAGCCAAATCAGCTCTCCATGGTCTGGGCTTTCTCTCTTGATGAAGCTCACTTCTAAAAGGTAATTTAATATCACCTCTTTTTTTCGAATTTGCTGTTCTGATTTTCAACATTTAGTTGTTTCATCAAGAAATAAGAAAATGCCTTGTGAATTTCAACTTGACCATGGTCACCTTTTAAATTTTAACTTAAAGTGTAGGGACTTGGGGTATTGACTTTAGAAACTGGCTCACATGGGCAAAGCCCTGGAAAGAGTCACGAGAAAAACAGAATTCCTAGGCAGAAAATCTCTGAGATCTTCCTCTCAAGTTACAGAGGAAGCAAACAGGAGTCCAGAAATATTTGCTGGCCTGGTTGAAATCCAAATGCTAACAAGGCTAGAAGAAATCTCCTGATCCTTCCCAAATGCTCTTCGTGCAGAAACCATTTCTCCAGGTCTATTGAATCTCCAGCCATGGGTGGCCAAAAGTAATGACTTGAGTGTGATTGACCCATTTGAAAAAGCATGATCTTTGCCATCTCCATACAGAACCTGTGACTAAGTGACATCTTTAAGGAAAGGTTGAATGATGCGTATCAAGGAAAGTGTATGTAGAAGTAACAAAGCGAGAGGAGAAGAAGCTCTCTGGGTGGATGGATTAGATGGGTGGATGGTTTACCTTGAGCAGAGCAGGAGTGAAAGCTGTCTCTGGGATTTACTCACTGTGCACTTTGCGAATACATCTCTACTTCACAAAGTCCTGCTTAAGTTAGGAGTCATTATTGGTAGACTCATACATAAAAGGCATCTAACTCATCCTGAAACTCACTTCAAGAGATTGCTTAAGATGTATTCATCTCACTAAATTCATAACTTTTTCTCTTATGTCAGACTTCATTTAAGGAATAAAGGTGTCCATAGGAAGCAGATGTTTGTTTTAGCCTTCCCCTGCTCACCATAGAATATTGGAAAGGTGACAAGGCCTGCCTAAGGGGAGGAGTAGGCTCAGTTGCAGGAAGTAAAGACAGACATATGTTTCAAAATATAACATTGGCAGATCAAGTTTTAGACTATAGACATGAAGTATTTATTCAAGAATTTTAAACTTAAGGTTTTATTTTTTTACATTTTAAATTTGATTGGGTGTATGTATATACATGCATGGATGTCACTACATGCATGTGGAGGACAGAGGACAATGCCAGGACCCATTTTTCTCCTTCTACCATACATATTTTCACTCCTGAGGATTGAACTCAGGTCATCAGGTTTGGCAGTAAGTTTCTTTACTCTCTAAGTCCAGTCACAAACTCATGTGTTTTTCAATTAAAAAAAAAAACAAAAACAAAACAAAACAAAACAAAACAAAAAAAACCCTAACCATGGTTGAGTTTTGAAAGTGGACTTTGAGGAACACAATTAAGTGTTTTATTTCTATGCTTCTGGGGCTATGATATCCTGATATAGCTTGAGAAAATTTCTGTAGCCACATTTTAAGGGGCCAGCTCAGCAGGGGAAGCCGAGGCTCCTGCTGGACCCTCTGCCACTTTGTGTTTTATTTACCTTAGCTGGGAGTAGTCTGTGAAGACCCAGACAGAAAGCTGCACTTCCTTACTGGCAGACCACTGCCCTGATAAGCTGAGTTCTTTCCCATGTTTTTTCAATAAAACGTGGCTTCATGCTTCACTATCTCCACCCCCCGATTCATAGACATGCCAACATTGCATTCATATTTCCAACTATAAAGTTAACATGGCCAGTGAAAGAGGAAGCTGTCTGCTTCCCAGTGCTTGCCTTTGCTGTGGACTTTTAAAACATGAAGCCTTTAATAAGCCTGCCACATGCAGTATTTCATTTCCTTTAGACGAGACACTACCTCACGGAGTCCTCACGCCCTTCCCTTTGCTCACAGCGACAGCCACACCACACATAACCTACCCAGTGTGGCTTCCCGCCTCTTCACATGAAAGCCTACATTTCAGGAAAACAGATGTAGTAATTAAATTTTTAGTGACATGTGTAGCAGCTTCTCTTTTAAACAGGAAAGTTGTGGATTTATGTGGTGCTAGGACCGGCTGTTGTCTCTGTAGATTATACACTTCCTGAGAGGAGTTTTGAGCTCCTCCTCCTTCTTCCTCCTTTTTATCCTCCTCTCTATTTCTTACTCTCATTGTTTAGACTCCATGCTTCCCTCTGTAACAACAACAAATATCTCTTTTTATCCATGGAGCATATATGAAATTTAGAGATAGAATTCTAATTCCTTTGGATACCAGGATGTTATTAAGTGTTAGGTAGAGTAGAGGCAATGTTTCCAGAGACAACTTTCAATGAAAGATGGTAAAAAGGTGATACATTGGCATTTTGGAATCTACATGAAGAGTCTGAAAACAGCAAAAGCTAATATGATAGTGCTTGGAACAACAGGGCTCACTAAAATTGCTTACAAGCACATCCACACAGGAGGGAACCCTTAAAATCTTCTAGTCACATCTTTCCTCGGCTCGCATGGGTAAGAACTGGACTGCATGATACCTGCCTGTCTATTGCTGTGCTAAAACTCTGTGACTGAAGACAACTTGGTGAGTAGGGGGTGGGGGTGGGGGAGTATTTCAGTTTACAATACTCAGGTCCCAGCCACTTCATCACTGAGGGAAGTTAGGCAAGAGCTACACGCAAGATTCTGGAGTCAGAAACTGAAGCAGAAGCCGTGAAGGAGTGCTGCTTACTAGCTTGCTCCCTATGGCTTTCTCAGCCTGCTTCCTTATACACCCCAGGGGCACCCATCCAGAGGTGGCACCACCTATAATAGGCTGGGTCCTCCCCTATAGATTACTAATTAGGAAAATGCCCCAAGAGTTTGCTTCCAGATCACTCTTAAGAGATATTTGCAGATTAGTTCCTTCTCAGATAGCTCTAACTTACTTTAGCTTATGTCCAGTTGGGGTTGGGGCAGGAAAGAGAGAGAGAGAGAGAGAGAGAGAGAGAGAGAGAGAGAGAGAGAGAGAGAGAGCAGGCTATTATTATCTTACACCTCAGACCATCTGTGAAATGTAAACAAAGGAAACCATTACCATTAATGTTCACTTCATTCTGCTCCCCATCTATGCTTTGGAAACACAGAGGATGAAGAAGAGAATTTGGAAGGTATGGAGTGGATTTAAAGAGCAAAGACACTGTAAGAGGCGGTACTCAGTATGTGTGTTTTCAGCCTTTATGGATGTATCAGGGATGGTTTCCACTCAGGTAAGTCTTTTAAAATTAGCCTCAGAGTAGAAAGTTCAGGATATAAAGAGACTCACTAATAATCCCAATGGTCTCTGAATCCCATTAATGGAACAATTTCTTCCTCAGCCTTCTTTTTCTTGTTTCTGAGCTTCCAAATCCAGCTAAGATGTGGCCTGACCATTTTCAAATGAAGACAGGCTTTAGCAATAACCTCTGTGCTTCAAACTTACCATGAATGGGAACCAGGGCATTCAGTCTCCCAGTTTTGCTTTGTTTTGACTTCTTTGGGGATTAGGGGTAGTAAGTATATTAAGACAGAAATAATTAACAATGCTGTAAAAATATTTTGACTATTTTTATATGGCTTCCTCAGGTAGGCCTTTCTCTCACCCTTAGCAGTAACCAAAACAAAGTCTCAATTTGTATATCAGAGTTTGAAGGTATCAGTATTTTATTACAGTCACGTGAGACTCATCTTTCTGGAAAAGGTGCAGGCAGATCTCATGTGTTCATCTGTCAGTTAAAAGGATAAATGCTGTAATTCTTCAACCCCATTTGTTTCTCAAAAAAAACCCACTAATTTTATAACAAGTATCCATATTTTACAGACTATGAATGTTATTGACTATGAGAATTACAATTATTTTATAGATTGCTAAGAAAAAATGCTGTTGGTAAGATTTACATAACACCCTACTCTCGCTCAGAATTTTTATTTTCTGCTTATTGAGGGAGCTATTTCAGACTTATTTAGGCATAGATTTTTTATGATATAGCTCACTAGTACTTCACTAAAATGGAAAACATAACAAATTAAATTGACAAAGATAGTCTTAAAAACACTCTCATATTTAGATACTTTCTTAAAATCTTTTCATCTCAAAGCTGTTGCTATTGATTCTTCATATCCACTGTGTAGTGGAAATTGGTGATTGCTGCATTCCATTCAGATGTGCTACCTACCATCCTCCTCTTCACCAGCAATTTCATCCAACTAGTTTTCTCCTCTGGTTGTGTGTAGACTATATCCTGACTGTTGCCTGGTCAATGAAGATTGTGAAAGACCCCATTTTAGAAAGGGAAAATGCAAGAAAAACCAACCACATCTTAGAACCAACATTTTGTCCCATAAACTGTGATTTCCATAGGTCCTTCCATATTGCCCTCATAGTTTGAGGTAGACATTTATTAATCTTTGACATTTGTGTTTTGATACTCAAAACCAACTCTAAGACTCATTTGCAAGTCTAGGAATTCATCTATGTGCCCAGTCATACAATACATTTATTACAAGACAACCATTTTCCAGACAAGGTGAGAGATATTGATAATACACGTACAGTTAATATAGGATCTTGACCTTTAAGAAATTCCAGAAAAAGATGGGTGACAGATGTTAATCCATAGTTACAATAAGGCACCATCAATGAAATAAAAATGGCATGTAGTAGGCGTATGTTACAAAATAATGTCATTGATTAGGTGTTCTGAACAAACATCACAACAGTGGTTGAGATAGATCATAAAAGTGCATCTCTGTTTGGGAAACAGACCATCTTCTCTCACAGCCAGTCTTATGCATGCCCAGCCATATATTGACTTGTGTACAGATTTGTTAGAACCATAACTTCCTACTTCAGCTAGTCTGTTATGTCAGAAAGTGCAGAAACACCCATCTCTTTCATAGATTTTTCAAGGTTGAAGGATATACTTCAATAAGAGGTTGGTTTCAATGACATCAAACCACTGATATCAGAGAAGAGGGTTGAAATACTTAGCTCACAGCCAAAAGGGCTGAGCTGGGCCTCTGACCTCCAAAGCATTTCAGCTATATCACCAATATATTCCAGGAGGATATGATGGGGCTGGTGCTCACGGAATAATGGAAGAATTTCAAGGCAGGCATGCCATCATGACTAGCTAGGCACCCATGTCACCTTTAGATCGAGATCCTTCAATAAGTTTAAGGTAAAACAGATGTTTTTTTTTTGTTTTTGTTTTTTGTTTTTTTTTTTTGTTTTTGTTTTTGTTTTTGTTTTTCTGGTCTCAATTATTTCACTAAAGGATACTCAACATTTTTTTTTTTTGAGACAACCAAGGCTCCCAGGTGCAGTTAGCTAGTGGGTACGAGGAAGTTCAGCTTCAACCTGATCTATCTAATTTCATAGGTGCATTGGTATGTGATGGTAAGAAGATTCCTTCTCCCTTGAATTTATTGGCTTCTGCCCAAAGGAAGAGAAGAATTTTGTATATCTAATCATTTCTCCAGTATTATTTGGACATTCTGTACCCAATAGATAGCACTGGTTTGGGAGGTTGTGGTACTTTTAGGATGTGGAGCCTTGCTAAAGAAAGGATGTCACTAGGGGCAGGCTTGGAGGTTTAATAGCATGGTCACACTATGTGTAGATGTGATGCCATTAGTTTTTTTCCTGGATGCCAGGCTGGCCTTGCACACTTACTGATATGTATTCTTCACCATGATGAGCTAGATCTCTTCTAGAATGTAAGCCAAAAACTCCCCTAACTTGCTTTTTGTCTGGATATCTTATTGCAGGAGCAGAAGAGTGGCTATCACAGGTATTCAAAGGAGTGGAAGAAGAGGTATCAAAGAAAGGATGGCGGGAGGGTTACTCATCGCACTTCTCCAGGGAGTGGGACAGTGCAGAAAGAACAGCTGGACTACAGCAGCCACTCTGCTCTTGTTTCTGCTGGCAAAGCCTTTAACTCACAGTTTCTCTTTCCTGGGCTTTTTCTCAAGGTGCAGAACCTCCACACAGGGCTCTTGACCCACCTTGCAAAGGCAGTTCACTCCTGCCCATTGCTTTCCTGCCTCTCTGTGCTGCTTTTCCATGCTGCCTACTATTCATTATCTGCTGGGGAAAAGTCGGGCTGGGCACCCAAGACAGCTAGACAGCATGCCTAGTGATAAGTACTTAAAAATATTTTTTTCTTGGCTTCTTTTTTATTTCTTTGTCACTCACTTGCTAGATGTGTTTTAGGAAATGGGTAATGACTTAAGCTGAGAGCTTATGTAAGCTTCTTGGTTTTAGTTTTGCTATAGATGTTTTACTAGAAAAGCCCTGACTAGGAGGTATTTTCTTGATTTAGTTTCTTTAGCTTAACACTCTCCAGATAGAAAACACAACAAATAGAATTTGAGCCTTTAAGCACAAATTCCAACCTGAAAACTCTCTCTCTCTCTCTCTCTCTCTCTCTCTCTCTCTCTCTCTCTCTCACACACACACACACACACAACACACACACACACGCACACACACACAAGCTCCGTTTGTGACAAATAGCAATGATTCAAATCAACAGGTCAATATTTAGTAAATATTTGTTGACAAATTAAATAGTTTCCTGGCTGGTGTGCTTATTTATGTAACAGTGGTGAAAGAGCTACAGGGGTTAATCAGCCATTCTATAATTAGATTCGAAGTCCACTGCACAAAAAAGATGCAATGTCTGTATTGTAAACTCATGGACTTTAAAAGTCCATGGTTGAGTTTGTCATAGGACTTAGGGGTAACTTAATTCCTTTGTTTGTTTAAATAGCATAATGTCAAACAACCTTTCTAAATATATGTGTTTTACTCACTAGACCTTAGTTGGAGACACCTCTCTTTGCAGTGCCCTGTAATGAAGTCAGAGGCATATAGCAACATAAGACGACTACTGAGTGCTAAGTCTGAACTCCTCCAAGGTTCAGGAAACATTACTGAAGATGAGGAAGAAAAGTTGTGAGAGCCAGAAAATAAGGACAAGTGTGGTAATACATAGCCATTGCAATCACAAGCTCTCAACAGCTATGAATGACTGTCCAAGATCCTCAAAAGGATGACCATAGACAAAGATGATGAAGGATCTCAGGGGCCAATTCCTCATTGCTAATCTGGATGATGGGAGGGATTGGAGGGGGACAACAGAGAATATAGTTAACAGAATACAACTTGCTTATACATGTAGCATTTGCAGATGCACGAGTGCCTCTGTGTGTGTGTTTGTGTGTATGTATGTCTGTGTGCTTGCGTGCACACGTGTGTGTAATTGTCAAAGAACTAATTTAATATTTTACGAAATCCTGGTGCATGATCGTCATTATTGTGCTTCTTCATCTGCTGAGCCCTTTAGGTTTCTGTATTTCTGGTCAATGAGTCCACCTTATCCTAGATACTGCAAATTGTTACTTATCCTGTGCTAATTTCATTTGCAGGCAAAGCAGCCACACTTCTAAAGCCTCGCGCACTGGTATGAGACATTTTCATTTCGAGGAATTCAAGATAAACAGGGCATCTTCCCGCCTTTTGACATCGATCGTTTGTTTGGAAGAACGTTTGCTAGGGTAATGTGGCATGATAATAAAATTACGACAATTGGAAAAGTTTGCAAGCTAAAGAGGCATGGAAGGCAGAGTCAAAAGGAGGCAATGAGATGCTGCCGTTTTGAAAACAGCTTCTACAACACAATTGCACAATGCCAGGTAGTGAGACATCCTGTGGCTGTCTTACTGTTTCATCCGGTCAGAACCCAGAACCTCTGGCAAAACTGGATGTTACAGTTTATGCTTAATGCTTCTTACATTAAAGTCATATATATATATATGTATATATATATATGTATATATATATGTATATATATGTATATATATACATGTATATATATACACACATATATATGTATATATATATATATTCATGAGAGCATTTTTGGAGAGTTAAGAAGCAAGTGTTTTGCTCTATGACAATATCTTCAGAAGAGGGCTAAAATGTTTCTTTAATTTTAAACAGCAGTTTGAGTTGACCCTTTCTAATTGAAAGGTTCCTCCATTGACCTGAAGTGCCTATGTGAAGTTGTTTGACCGAATTAATGTTCCAGAACAATTGACAATCACTGTAGTCCATGAGTAATAATTTTAGTTATTTGTGTAGGTCATGATATATGATTAATTTATCTCAATTTTGTGCCTTTCACCTGCTACTTTCATAGTATATATTCAAAAATCAAAGTAAAAGACTCATAGACTTATGAAATCTTATCTAAACATATAGTATAGCTGGGTAATTTACAGTGTGGAGTAGTCCATGAAGCAAGCTCTCCTCAGGTCCCCTCATTTATAAAACTAAGGTGCTAGAGGGACTTTCTTCTTCCTATAATTACTTTCTTACCATCTTTTCATTGTATATTTTGCATGGGAAAGGAGGGCTGTGCTTTGTAATTCTGTCAATCAGCAGCAATTATAGCATTACTTCCTGTTACTCCAACATTCATTTTCATCCCTCTTATTTTGTTGGCTCTGGTTTTATACTAACAGTATGTAAGACAAAAATATTCCATGTGCATGAGACGACTTCAGTCAGAGCCCCCAACTTCTCTCTAACCCTGAGTGCCCGAGTACTTCTGCTTCAGCATTATGCAAGGGCTGGTAACTCACATCTTTGCAGCACTTTGAAAGTCCTGTCATTGAAAGGGAGAGGAGCAGAGGGTGAAAAAAATGTGTAGCCCAGGCTGGCCTCTGCCTCCTTCAGCAAATCCTACTGGCATGCACTGAGTGAATGGCTGGGTGGGTGACCACCCTCATAGAAGCAGGGGGAGGAAGGATGAGATAGGAGGTTTGTAGAGGGGGAACTGGGAAAGGGAATAACATTTGAAATGTAAATAAAGAAAATATCCAATATAAGAAGGGGGGGCGGGGAGAAAGTCCTGTCATTCTTTTATCAGAGGACAACAGCATGCACAACTCTGACTCATACTGGCTGGGTATGCTGATCTGAGCATACATTCTTTGAGATACGACTTACTCATAACTAGTGACTTCTAAAATGCCTGTGTGTAGTACTAGTTTGCAAATCATGGTGGGCAACCTAGAGAATCTACAGAATGATTCAAACTTCCCCTCTTAAATAGGGTTGACCAGCTGCAACCAATATAGCAGTGTGGAATTGCTTCTATGTGACTAACGAGGCCAGATAATAAGTGGCATCTACGTTTACCTCTGGATATTCAATTAGGAAGCAGTCAGGACCATGAACTACACACTTTCTCTAAAAGTACGTGCTTAAGTGACAGCCAGAAAAACCAACTGAGTGTACCATCTTGGAACCAGCACTGCAGCCCCAGGCAGCTTTCCAGATGCTTACCAATCATATTCATAAAGTAAGCCCATGGGGGACTCTCATCTGAAGACACTCAACCAAGCCACTCTCCAATTCCTTAGAGACTGTGAAGGCAATGAAACTGATTTAAGTTGTTGTATTTGGAAATAACTTATTGGGCGTCAGTAGAAAATTAATTCACACCCCCAATATAGTGCATATTAATGTTTTAGCCAGTTACTCACATGTGAGAACAAAATAATACTCTATATTCTTCTATAACTCAATTTAAACTCAATTTTAAATTCTATTTGGTCTGACGATGGAGAAAAACCACTTTAATCAATGCTGAAATGAGTCAGTAACTTCAGATTTTAGCTCAGTTTAGGACATTTTCTCTCATTCCCCATTTGCATAAGCTCAGCATATATAATTGGGGAGGGAAGTTGTAACTCACCTACTGTTATGGTATCAGGAACGCATACAGGGATCTTTAGTATTTTTAATCCAACCGCAGAAGCCTCCAGTAAAACAGCAAAGGGAACCATGACTGTAGGTATATTACTAATAAGGGATATAAAGACTGACTTCCAATATTTTTTCTAGGTCAGTGCTTTTCGCTGTTTTATCAGCTCTAAAATTTCATTAAAATCCAGGGGAATTGTACAGGGCACAGAACAAGCCAATAAAGTCCCACTTAAAATTCTATGGCTTCTCGTGGAGTTAGAAGGCCAATTTTAATTTAAATGTGTGGCTCCTTTGAAAGTCCTGTCCTCTGCCATATGTTATGGGCTGCCCATGAAGGTTTATTAATACCCCAAACTACTCTAGAAGGGGGCGGGATGCAACAGAAAGTCTTTTAAAGTGAGTTGACTCTTTCAACAGAAGGCCTGTGTGGACTTTACACAGGCCTCAAACGTTCATTACTACTTAAATTTATTTCTCATTATATTTTAAAAAAAAGTCTTTCTGGATTAATAGCC
Organism: Arvicanthis niloticus; assembly: GCF_011762505.2. NCBI lineage: Eukaryota > Metazoa > Chordata > Mammalia > Rodentia > Muridae > Arvicanthis > Arvicanthis niloticus. Next base: position 126,087,131 of record NC_047658.1, on the reverse strand, counting down.
ACTGACCTTTGCTAGAACCAGATAGGAATGAGTGTGCTTGAGAAACGACAAAACCTTTCAGCAATAGAACTATGGCTTCTTAAGTCCCAGAATGGGAGTTTTCATGGAGCAAATCACAGTTTTAAATGGGCATGGCACAGGACTTGGAAACAGCTTCATCTATGGCAGAGAGCCAGGACAAGCCATAAAGTGACACATCCCTTCCCATGCTGTGGTCGAGAAACCAAGAGCCCGCACCTCCACTACACCGCATGGGAAGGCCTTCTCTCCAATTCCTAGCCTTTGTCTCATTTCAGACTGGAATTTAAATGGCTTTTATCACATCCTATGTTCAATTATATCTCCCAGGTTTGGGCCATTTTGTCAAAGTAACAGCCTGAGACTCAGCTCTGCTGCGCAGTTCCTTTTATTTTTATAACAGCAAAGCAATTCACTTTTTCGCCTCCGTAGCTCTCACACAAGCTGAAGGATGAAACCGATACTTTGAGAGGATGATAATAAGAGAAACCTGATCCTTTTGTCAGACAGAAATGTTCACGGCTCATTTGTCCTGTTTAGCTTTCTTGCTATTAATTTCAGGGTTATTGTTACTTTGTTTAAAAACAACAAGCTGAGCCCTGAAACTATACTATCATTCAGTTTGTGCATGCCTCTATAGTTCTTCAAATGAAAACACACACACACACACACACACACACACAGTATTATTTATCTATTGTAAAGTTGTTCCATCATTTTATTTTACCGATTCTGGTACAATTTTTGGTATGTGAAATCGAGCAGTAAGGCGATATCTTGGCATATTACAAACAGCAATGACAGCTGGAACTGTTAACACCAAGTCTTGGGATGATGATCAAACCAAAGGGAAGTGAAAAAGAGCATGCCATAGGAGAGACTGTAACTAAAGGTTTGAAAATAAGACGATGTCTGTTGTGGGTCACTTATCAAATCTGTTTGGAAAGCTAGAATAAATTCTGATGTTTGAGCCAAGGTGAAAAGCCAAGCCGATGTGGGCAGTGAGTGTAATTACCTATGTAACAAGTGACACACTGAATTGAAAGAAGTGCCAATTACCTTGTCTCTTTGAATTTCTCTCTGAGTGTTGGGGACTCTCCATGAAATATAATTTTAGGGTAGTGTACTCAAAGTCAGGAAATTCAACTGTGTGTACAAGGACATCTCTTTCTCCTAAATAGTCTTTACTAAGGTCTTCCAGCTTGCAGAAATGCTTCCCGATTCAGGAATGTTCTCATTTCCCATGGATGACTCAGGGAGTGTCTGAAAGTAGGAGGGAGGCCTAGAGCTGTGGTCTGTGACAGACTCCGAGATTAGGGAAGACTTGCACTTATCTTCTGAGACATAGTCTTAGGAAAGAAAGGGCTTATTAACACTGACGGTATTCAGCCATTTTTGTCTTCTTCATTCTCAAAAGCAAAAGTATCTGTGAGAGTCTGGGTACTTTTTTCCCTATGAAAATCCTATAGTCAACAGATAGTATGAGGTAGAAACAATACATAAAACCCTGAGAAATGTAGACTCACACATTATTTATGAGCACAATTCTTTCCTCCACGCCACAGATCTAAAGAGCCCAAAGCCACAAAATCAGAGGCCCTTAGACAACAGACAGATAGATACAGCTGACTTCTCCCTTAAATAGAAAGGGTAATCTAACATAAGCTACTATAAGTATAATTAACAACATCATTAAATTACCAAAAAGGATGATTCATTTAATATAATATATATTCATTCCAAAAATAAGTGATTTGTTAATAAGAAGCATCATGTATAGGGTGTTTTACTGACCTGTTCATTATCAATTACACAAACTACGGATTTCATTTAGACACTTCCATACATGCAAACAATATACTTCCATCATTTCCTTATGCTCTCTCTCTTCCCCTTCTCTTTACACATACTGAATCTCAAACAGTTCCTTTTATACTCTCTCCTCCATTTTTATCCCCTTAAAATCCATATATAAGAGACTTTTGTGAGACTAGCTGATTGCACTTAAAATGATCTCGGCTTTATCCATTTTCCTGCAAATGACATAATTTCATTCTTTATAGCTGAACAAAACTCCATTGTATATATGCCACATTTTCTTTATTCAGCCATTACGGAGATGAGCCTGGGCTGATCCCCAAAGCCTGGCTGTTATGAGGAGTATAATAGTAAACATGACATGCTGGTATCTCTACTGCACGCTGACTTTGACAGTTCTTTAGTATTGTGGCAGTGACCTTGGTTGTCAACTGACATCCTCAGAAAAGAGGAACCTTAACTGAAGATTTGCCTTCAAAACTTGGCCTACGGCAAGGCTATGGGACTAGTTTCTTGATTGCCAGTTGATGGAGGAGGGTCACCCCACTGTGGGTAGTGACATCCTTGACAGATGGGCTGTTTCAGGAAGGTAGCTGAGCAAGTAAGAGCACAGAAAGCAGTAAGCAGCACTTCTTATCAACCTCTGCTTCCGTTCCTGCTCCCAGCCTCCTGTCTTGGATACCTGCCTTAGCTTCCTTTGATGATAGACTGTAACCTGTAGGATAACACTCTTTCTCCCCATGTTGCTTTAGGTTAGTGTCCTATCACAAGAGAAACTAAGCCTGGACAAGTATGTACCTATAAATAACAGCTGGATCAGATAGTAGTTTTGATTTAAACGTTCAAGGAACTCTTGTACACAATACCATAGGAGCTTGACCAATTTACGTTCCCAACGGCAATGCCTAGGTTTTTCTTTACTTTGCACACATATACCAACATTTGATGTCTTGGGATTGTTTTGATGGCAGCCATTCTGACATGGGTAAGATGGGATCTCAATGTCCTTTTAAACTTCTCAATAACATTTTTAATTGTTTTAGTTGGCATAAACAGAATGGATTTCTTTATAACATTTTATACATACATACATACATACATACATATACACCATACACACATACATATACATATGCATATGCATATACACATACACACACATATATAATTGTACTTTGCTCATACCCCTCCATCACTCCCCTTTAGCTCTCTTTCCCCCCTCTGTCTTCTTCCCCATTAACAGTCTTAGTTCCTGCCCCATCTTCATTTATGTCACACATGCATACAAACACACATGTACATGAGTTGGTGCTCCCACTCACACACATATACATAAAAATCTAGATGTGAGAGAAAACATGCTATTTGCTTTTCTGAGTCTGGTTTGCTTCTCTTAACAAGATGATCAATAGAAAATGTTTCTTTTTCACATTTCTGGGCTCTGAAAAAATTCAAGATCAAAGTACAGTCTGGTAAAATCTTGTTTCCTGGTCCATAGAGGGTATTTTCCCTCCCATGGGCAAAAGCAAGAGCAAGTGTTTTGTCTTTGCCTTATTCACAAGGACACAATCCCATTCTTGAGGGATTAAACCCCAAGAACTCATGACATCCTAAAAACTTCAGCTCTCAAAACTGGTCCATCTGTGGATAAAGATTCCTTTTATACATATGCATTTGAAGGGTCATATAAGCAATCAGAACACAGCTGAACTATTTAGATATAGGAAGAAAAACATTATACATTTACATATATTAAAGACAAGAACTGTATGTTCTTTAAACATTAAAATATAGGAGTGGAAAGCCAAACTAGAAAAAGTAAGAAGTATTTGCAACCAATATAACTAATGCAGAAAAAGAAAAATGTATAAAAAGGGGAGGGGTTGGAGCTATAGTTCATCAGTTAAGAGCACTGGCTGCTCTACACAGAGGACCCAGGTTCCATTGCCAGAATCCCCATAGCAACTCACAACAATCTGTAACTCCAGTTCCAAGGATCTGACCTCCTCTAGTGGCCTCTGGGGTCACTGAACACATGCTATGCATAGATATACATGTAGGCCAAATATCCATAAACAAACATAAACATGAAATAAAATATTTTTTAAAGTTTTAAAAAAAAAGGAAATAAAACAAGTAAATAAAAGATTTAGTTCATGAAGTCGAGTAAATATTTCCTATGAGAGGAAAGGAACAAGCAGCAACCCTACAAGGTGACTAATTTTAAGCAAAAGAATCCTAAGAAAATTCTATTTTCTACTAAATTAGAAAAGCCTTAAATATCAAATTCTATGTTCTACTGAATTGAAGGCTGAAATATCAAGTGTTGGCAAAAAAAAAAAAAAAAAAACCCTAAAATTATATGCATGTTCTTATTGTTTAGAGAAATTTAAACTAATGTGAACTCTGCATCAATTTGTCATCCTTCCTCTTAAAGAAATCCATGTCTGCACCCTGGTTTAAGTAAAGAACACTCAGAGGGGAAAACGAAATCACCTGAGTCCCCACATTGAGAGGAACAGAGTTGGACGTATTTGTACAGTAGAATATTATACCACGAGATAATTTATGAATCTTAAAAATGTAACAGGAATCAGTTTCTAAAATACTACATACACTAGGACTCTTGATATGACTAATAAAAGCAAACCAAAGAATGTATAGTCCGAAAAAGACACTCACCATGCAATTCCACCTATGCAACATTCAGTAAAAGACAAAAGTAAAGAGTCAAAAAAAGATCACTGACAGTCATGGTGTTGGGGCAGAAAGGTATACAGATATAGAATCCAGCCAGATTTTTAGTGCAATAAAACTACTCTGTAGATTACAATGGTTGATGTATCATAAAATCCATAGCATCTGCAAGGAGTATACTCTATGTAAAAACTGGACTTGGTGATAAAATGTGCTAAACCAGGAGGGCCTATGCATAGTGAACTCATGAGCACACAGAAGTCTCAGTGACTTTTACTCAATGTTCCTACATCCTAAAACCACCCAAAAGGAGGAGGAGAAGAAGGAAGAGGAGGAGAAGAAAAAGGAAGAGGAGGAGGAGGAGAAAAAGGAGGAAAAGAAGGCAGAAGAAAAGCAGAAGAAAGTAAAGGAGGAGGAGGACGAGGAAGAAGAGGAGGAGGAGCCAGAGAGGAGAGTTGTTTACTAAAATGCCTGAAAATGAACAAAGATTTAAAAGGGAAACAAATGAAGCTAATATCAAGTTCTTCTCTGCTTGTCCCAGCTAAATTTGGAATAGTAAATCAATAGTAGCTACACAGTTCTTTGATAAAGAAAAATGTGTCCAGTTTTCTCAAACTTCTCAAATTTAAAGATAAAAGGCATCCTCATAAGTGATTCTGAAAACATTGCACCAATGAGCCTTTCTTGAGAGAAAAATATCGTTCAAATAAAGCATAGAATTCAGATATTGGGAAGTCATTATAGCACAAACCAACATGGACCACAGAGGGGACTGTGGTCACAAATCAGAAGGTAACTGCTTTAAATCTTGACTCTCCCCACATACAACAAACACTGAGACAAATCAACAACACACAATGGGCTTGGAGGGCAGCTTGCTAACCTGTGCATTTTATAGCATAGCAGCCCACATCAGAAACTGATCTCACTACAAAGGCAGCTGATACACATGCACACACGTGCACATGTGTACACACAATATACTCAAGCTGCTTAGTGGTTTTTGTGCTACAATTTTTCATTTAAAATACTTACAATTCAATACCTTGGGTAGTGAAGAAATATTTTTGTGAAAATCTACAACTTTTCCTCTTTTGTTTCTTTTTGTTTGTCTTCTGTTGAATCAAAGAAATATTATCACTTTCCTTTTTTTTTAAAAATGCTGCATTATCCCACTTTTACAATCAGTGTTCTCCCTTTTCAGGTAATGTTGATAATTCTCTATCTGTGTAAAGGATAGCTGGGCAAACAGGCAACTCCAGTAGAGGCTGTGGCCATGATTTGTTACTTGTTTAGATCTTTTTGATCTGTCACTGATCTTTGGGTTATTTGTAACATGTTTTGTTCTCAATAGGAAAACAAAATAATCCCTTTACAATAACACCTTATTTTTGCTAAATAGAGAAATAAGATGTTTGAAGGTTTTTTGGTGCAGTGGAGGGATTTAATGTTTTTGTTAAGCATGATATGATCCTTGAAAGGAAAAATTCTATCAACTCTGTATTTACAATCCCTCATGCTCTGTACACATGGCCGATGCTAAGTAAATTATTCCTAAGTAAAATTCCGCACTAAATTTCCTTTAAATTTTTTTTTAGACTTAAATCCCTAAAAATTATCATTACTTCCCTTTGGACTTCACTGGTTATGTCTCTTTAAAGAACACCTTCCTCAGAGTATCCAGTGCTTACTATTGGAAAATTGATTGTCTTTTCAATATTCTCTAGAATAACTTCATTAATTTTCACTACTTCATTTGGTCTGTATTTATAGGGAAACTGAAATGGGCAGATGTGTTTCTTTATGTATGTGATGGCCAAAAGGAGTGTTTCTAACCAGGAACAGCTTACATTTCAATAGCACACCTACAAGAAGTTGGCACGTACTCTTTCAGATGATGAAAAAGTTATGAAACGTTAACACATTTCAGAGGGAAAAAAATGACCAGATAGTTGACTTAGCATGTTCTTGGAAGACACTTCTATAGCATGGCATTATATCTGAAACCACGAGTGACTTGGGTATCTTGAGGAAGAACCTTCCAGACAAAATATTCACTTAGTGGAAAGGATCAAGCATAGATGAGAAATGGAGGGACCATTTAATGAGATGAAGACAAAGGCAGGGCTTGTGTTTACTTTAAGATGCCCATTAGGCAACATAAGTTAAGGGCTGGGTGAATAATTCCCAGAAAAGTCTGGAGGCCAAAGTCTGTTAGATGAAGGGTTGGGTATATGAGTGAGTACGCTTAACTAAATTTAACAATGCATAAGCCAAATAGGGTGCTTCTAATTAGCAGACCAGTGCAAATCCCCCACATTAAGTGGTCCACTGATTTGAAATATAAAATATATCTCAAAAACAGTTTCTTTTGTCAAAGCAATTTGCCTTTCCAATTTGTGTGCAGGAAGCAAAAATTCCAGGGCTGTCTTTCTGAGTGCCCATTACAAACAGTGTAGCAGACTTTTTGGTGGTTTTGTGGAATGGAGGTACAGCAGTTACCTTGCTGAACCCTGTGTCTGATAACCCGGCTGTGCACAGCGTCCCACACAGAACATCAGCTTAGTTTTTCAGGGAAAAAGGCCCTGCAGGTGACGAGTCATTCTGTCCTTGGACCTCCCACTTTGACGGGCAGCCTTGCACCTGCAGTGGCTTTACAATGGAGGTAAGATGACATTCTGCCAATTAGTAAATGGCAGCTGAGTGCAGGGCAAGCTGCGCCAGGCCGCAACAGCAATTGTACCAGAAGACCAGAGCAGTCTGTTGCCCCTCTCCTGTGATCTTATAATTCTCAAATGCCAGTGTGTCCTGTTCATGATCCATGAAGTAATTTAACAACCTGGATATGGCGTTCCTACAGCTCAGCCTTCTGCTCTTGGCTAATGCTGAGGATGGGGGATCGATGGATTTCCATTACACTGGAAATGTGGACAGGCATATGATAGAAAACACTTAATTTGGAGTATAAGTTGCTTTAAGTCTTTTGATCAAGAAAACGAGTGTGCTTTACAAAAAATATAGAGATATGCATTGCACAAAATTTCACCATCAGGCTACCTAGACAAAGATAAGCAGTAGGTAGGTGTTAAACTGACGGAATGGAGAAGCTCTTCATTTATTATTGGAACTAATAAATAACTAATATGGAACTAATAAATAAAATCCAAGGGCAAACAGGTTTCATGAACCTTGGGGATCTCAAATTTCACGCAGATCCAATTCCAGTCTCATTTTTCTATGACCAGAGATAAACAGAAACTCTTCCTCCTATGACTTTAATTAATCCTAAAAATGTCTAATTCTCTTTGTTTCTTGAACTTGTCCTCTCAGTCACTCATTTTCATCCATATCATCTCTACTGAACCTGAAACATTTCATTAATTTTCAAAAATAAAAAAAATATTCTCAAAAACATCTGGTGGGTTTCATCAGCTTACCAGAGATTAAAAAGAAAAGAAGGGACTCATTCTGTGTCCCACTGGCTTTGTCACAAAGGCTGGCTTCCCTACAGATATCAGACAGCCATCATGTCCTGTACAGACTCAGCCCAGAAATCTCATCATCACTTAAATTAAGGTAGCTCTGTCCTTAACTGAAAGACTAAAACCAAATGCCAAGAAATGTAATTTTCTCCATAATTACATCAGACTAGAATTAAATTTCTATTTTGTGAAAATCTTACTTTGGTGAGAGAAAGATTTGCAGAAGTGTTGTATTCTTGGTTTTGTGCTATATCCAGAGTTGAAAAATCTTGGATTCTACAGTATGCTCTTGTGCATAAGTGTCACATTCTCAGTGGGTCTCAGCCTGGGGTATTCTCTAGGATTCCCTGCTGTACTTTCAAAAGTCTCAAGGGCGCGGCTCAGTTTAAACAGAAATAAAAATTTGGGGTATGGAACTTAGTCAATAACATGCTTTGTAGCTCCCTATGTGATTCTTATGTTTAGTCAAAGACATGATCTGCCCTTCTTTTCTTTCTTCCTTTCTTCCTTCCTTTCCCCTTTCTCTTTCTTTCTAGCTTGCTTGCTTCTTTTTTTCCCACCACCGAACTGTTCAAGTCTGCCTGAACCTCTCCTGTCCTCCCAAGCCCAATCATCATTTATGCTACCAAACAAATAATTACAACAAATACATTTGTTTTACTAATCCACCTTAATGTATTCAACATATATCCCTGACATTTTGCTAGACATTCATGTATTTTATGTTTGAGAACCCTCTCACTACATTTCCAGAGCAATCTAAAGAAATACTTTCTCCTTATACTACTGGGTTGTGAACTAAAATCCTAACAATACAAATTGAAAAGGAACACAATGACTATAACAGGCACTGGAAAAGTCTGAGAATGTTTATTCCACAGAGTATTACAATAAGTTTATGCAATGGGCATGAAGAAACAGCAGATACACATGTGTCCTGTACATGTGAAAATGATCAGCTTCTTGGTAGAGAGAAAGCCTCCAATGATGAAGTGGCAGACCTATCAAATCTATTTTCTATGTATATGAATTAATGCCAGCAAGAATTTATTCCCCCAACTCAATCCTCATGCTACTCACCCCAGGTTCTGGGCACAATACAAGTTTGTGAGGTGGTTCTCACGGTCATTCCATCTCCATTAGATTTGATTTTAAGAGTATTTTGGAAGCACTCTAGATGATAGATGATTTTTTTTCAGGTATTACCACTGTATTCTTAAGAAACCTGTGGCACACCCATCCAACATCATCTCTGAACCCTGTGTAAATCCACACAGCCAGAATAACATCTTAGATCCCATGGTCCTAGAATGAATGTCTACCTGAACCTACCTGCCAGATGGGCTTTTGAAACCTCAAAGCCCACTCTGGTGAGAAACCTCCTCTAGGTCATAACTTCTAACAGTTCGACCCACTGCAGACCACACATTCAAATACATGAGTCTATGCACACTCATGGGTGGTGGTGGGCATTCTCATTCAAACCAGCACAGTATGAAAGGGTTCATTGGTCACTTAGGTTTCTTAGAATAGAACTGGCTTCTCTCCTGATTCTCCCCAGCAGGAGTATGTGGTGACTGTGGGCCATCAACACCTTCATCTATTCAATCCCAACCATGTAAGCATATTCTTGCATTTACTCTGAGCTGCATTGCATTCCACACATGGTCAGCCAAAATTCCCTGAAATATCACAGACCCTACACACAGTGGCTACAAGGAACAGCAGACACACATACTGCACACATGTTCTCTGATCTACCCAAACATCAAGTTATTAAGGATTCCACACTGGAAACAGAAAAGCATTAACCTGAGGCCAAAGCCCTTGTAAACATGAGATAGTACGTGATTCTTCCCATGACATGAAGCAGATGCCAGATCTTTCCATGTTTTGGTCTTGGCTAAGCCTGAACACGAGTGAACCAGAGAGAGAGAGAGAGAGAGAGAGAGAGAGAGAGAGAGAGAGAGAGAGAGAGAGAGAGAGACAAAGCAACTGTCTGCCATTGCTTCCCTAGATTCCTGTTTGAGTTCCTACCTTGACTTCCCTCAGTGGTGAACTGTGACCTGAGGTGTGAGCCATTAATTCCTTTCCCTCTAAGTTGCTTTTGGTCAGTGTTTTATTATAGCACCAGGAAGGAAACTAGAGAGCTTGGTAAATGCAGACTCAGAGATTCTAGGTCAAGGTCAACATATGGCCTAGTGATGTGTATTTTATCAATAACCCCAACCATCAAACATAACAATTTAAAACACAGTAAATTACTACTACAAACCGTTTACATTATCTAAACACAAAGACCACACACACAGGTTACAGGGTCCAGCATGAATGTGAATGTGAAATTACAATCCATACACTTGTGGCAGGAATGTAGAATCATATTGCCAGCTTGAAAACATTCTTAAACTATCCGACATGAACTTACCAGAATCCCACTTTTAAATATGTACTAGGGAACTAAAAACAAATGCTGATGTCTTGTAGGCAAATGTCCCCAGTAGCATTCTTCACAGTAGTTCAATAGTGAACATGGCTGCCAGCTAGTAGAAAGATGAATACATTGTGCTACCAAGTTACCATGAAATGTTACTCGGTGATAAAAAGAAGTAAGTGCTGATATATGCTTTAACACAAATAAATCCTGGAAAATGCCTGCTATGCAAAACAACTAGCCACAAAACATTACACATTTTATAATTTAGTTCATATAAAATGACCTGAATAAGTAGGAAAGCACAGAAAGTAGATGAGTGGCCACTTAAAGCTGAGGGAATTGAGGAGAAATTGGATAGCAGGCTTCTTTTGAGCACAGTGGAAGTGTTCTGCAGTTGACTGTGCTAATGATCAGCCTGTGGGCACACTGTGCTGGTGGTGATCACCCTGTGGACACACTGTATGGTATTAGCCATGTGGGTACACAGTATGGTATTAACCCTCTGAGTATACTGTGTGGCATTAAATCACCAATATACTGTGTTGTATTAGCTTGGTGAGTTACTAACCTTTATCTTTTTGCAAAGTATGAGCTATGATTTCACTGTTTATGAAAGTTCATATTATCCATGGAATGCTATGCTATATGCTCTCTCTATAATATGATCCATAACTCACATATCAAGACATTAATCCCCAGATAACATGAAGGCCAACAATCCAATTATCACAGTTGATGAATGCTATTGCAGCCTTTTTAGATGGATATTATTTTTAAATAAACATCACACTGAAACAATTTTAATGATTTTCTTATCATGTTCACTGTGTGAAGACAAACTTAGGAGACAGTCTTTAATCTGAAATGACTTTGAAAACATCGGGCTTTCTTGGTTAAGAACCGAAGAACAGCATCAACACAGACAAATAAATGGACTCTCAGGAAGAGAAGAAGAGTATCAGGAGGAGGAAGCATTCATTATGAGTTCCTCTTGAGCGGCACTAAGATGAGATTTAATATCTCCAGGAGGTAGCTTTCTTACTGTTTTTGAGACACTTCTGGGCCCAACTCCTGTGCATGGCTTCCCTTTGCTTTTCTGCTAAGTTTGAGTGAAATCTCTCCTTTTAGCTAAAGACAGGATGACAAGAAACAGGAAGATCCGACTCTGATTCAGAGTGTGTTGATACCTAACATTTCACTTTCTTCTTTTTTTTTTTCTGTAGAGCATGCAGACAGAACCCTAGAGCTGCTTAATTGTTCCTGTTCTGCATGATACATGCTGTATGAATCCTGTGACAGAAAGATGTTGAAGGTCTGTGTACAGAGACATGTCCTCCAAGACTTGTATGTCCCTTCTGTCCTCTGTAGATGAGCAGCTCCCACTCCTATCCCTTCAGCAGAAACTCCGAAGTCTAAAAGGTTATAATCTCTTACAAATCTTAACATGATGTTTGGGGAGATAGCTTAGTGTGTAAAATCCTTGTTATGTAAGCATGTTTCCCTAAGTTCAAATCTGCAGAGTTTACATAAAGCCAGGCACAATATTGAGTCAATATCCCCAGTGCTCCTGTAGTGAATAGAAAGATTTCCAGAAGCTTGTGGGGCACCTTGCTTGACTGACACATCAGCAAAACAGCAAGAGGCCCTGTTTCCAAAAGGAAGGGAAAGCAAGGTCTGTGGTGGTCAGGATTTTTTTTTTTTTTAACCAACTTGCTAGTGTCAACTGTGAAGAAGAAACTTCAATTAAAAAAAAATTTGTTCCAATAAGATTGACTTCTAGGTAACCCTGTGGAGCATTTTCTTGATTATAATTTTTGTAGGAAGATCCAAACCATTGTATTCAGTGTCAACTGAAACAGGTGGCACTGGGTTGTATAAAACAATAGACTGAGCAAGCCAGAAGTAGCAACCTAGTAAGCAGGGTTCTTCCATTTCATTGAGAAGTGCTAACAAGACCAGTCTTTTAGTAAAGAGTGAAATTCAACAGATTTTCAAATACTTCCAGCAGAAGAGAGATCATATCCATTCTTACAAATCTGTTAGGTCCATTTATCTGTGGAGCCACTGATTTGAGGAAAATCCGGGATCTTCCTCAGTGTTCCTCCCAGATGCCCATTCTAGAGATCCCGGGAGATTCTAACAGGTGGAAATCAGTAAATAATAAAAGTAGAAAAAGTCAATCCAAACTCTAGTGTTGTGTCTTATGAATCAATAGGACCCACTGGTTTGGTCAAGAACAAGGCTTTGGGTAACCACAATGCCTAGGATTATGGAATCCCAATAAGCCAATTAAATTACATGTACCTAGAAGCACCTGTAGCTTAAATTTTATGTGCAGGATTTTCTGAATGGGTTTGTTTTAGCTGAGAAGTCTGCTAAGGCAATGAAAAGCAGTCTATGGTCATAGGCAAATATGACAGCCACCATTTCTCTCTACACCAGTTAGCAAATCTGACCTTCAAAAGTCTTCATCAAATAGGAGATGCTAGGGAACCTTAAATCTCTAGTAATAGAAACTTCTTTTCTGCAAGGAAGACCTAGTAGATTGCTTAGGAAGTTGTGTGTGTGTGTGTGTGTGTGTGTGTGTGTGTGTGTGTGCTTGTACATGTTCATGTGTATGCCACATATGTGGCCAAGTGTGGAGACTAGAGGTCAACATCAGGAGTCACTCTCAATTACTATCCACCTTACTTTTTTGAGACGGTTTTTCTCATTAAACTTGAAATTCACAGGTTCAGTTAGACTGACTGCCAGCAGTACCTAGTCATTCTCCTATCTCTGCCTCCCCAGTGGAATTCAGCCATCTGCAGCTATGCCTTCTTTTCACACAGTCTCTAAGGGTCAGGTTTAAGTCCCCTTGTTTTTGAGGTAAGCTTCCTACAGCCTGAGCCATCTCCCCAATGCCTGCCTTGAGGTTCTTAAAATCATTTTACTTCCCATTGTTCAAGACAACACACGAACGCCACTTAAATTGCAGAGAAAATTCAAATAAATTAATAGGAGAATATCAGCAGAAGTTAATAGGAAAAATATCATCTTTAATTTTAGCAGCCTATTGAAACAAGCAGCAGCAGCAAGCATGCTCCTATGAAGATCATAGGAAGAGGGGTCCTCCTGGTAGCAGGCAGACTACACAGGTTTCCAGATGGCATTGAGTGTGACATATGGCTGGCCTCAATATGTTCTTGTTTTTTGTCTCACTTAGATTCTAAGTATTCAAATCATTTTCTTCATTGAGAACAAAAGAGTGATTCATAGAAAACAACTTGAGTGTTTGAGATACAAAATAAGACCTTAAACCAAACATTTCTTCCTCCTGGAATTCCACACTCTTCTGTTTATGATGAGGAGCTCTCAGGGAGTGTCTCAGTCAATGTCTTATTGCTATAAGGAGATATCATGACCACAACAGTTCTTATAAAAGAAAACATTTAGTTGGGGCTTGCTTACAGTTTCAGAAGTCTAGTCCATTTTTATCATAGTGTAGAGAATGATGGCACTCAGGCAGACATGGGTCTGGAGAGGTAGCTGAGAGCTTTACATCTGAGTTCACAGGCAGCAAAAAGACTGGCTTGGGCTTTTGAAACCTCAAAGCCTTCCCCCAGTGACACACTTTCTCCCACAAGGCCACACCTACTCCAACAAAGTCATACCTCCTAATCCATCCCAAGTAATGCCACTTCTCAATGACCAAGAATTTAAGTGTATGAACTGGTGGAGCCATTGTAATTTAATCCACTACAGGAAACTTTAGATTCCGTTTCATCATTGAGTCTGAGGAAGAAGCACATGATGCCATTCCTATCAACTTTAACAGTTCATGCTTAGATAACTTTATTGTGTTAGTTCATTAGAGAGTACTATAAAGAGCGTGTGCATACTGATCGATAAGTCTAGACTGGAATTCCTGTTTGGACCAGAAGACTCATTTAAATTTTCTGAAATTTAAATTTCATCTCCTGAAAAACACCAATCATCAATCCTGTTGCATAAGATAAGTTGTGTATCACTACAGTAATTAGACCCAGGACTGTAATGGTAAATAAAGCTAGTTTCTTTCCAAAGAGAGTTCTAGTCTATTTGGGAGTTAGATACACTTTAGTAATTAAAACTAATTAATACACTATTTTATAATTTATGATATAACATAAATATTTTGTTTGATTTTTACCATGTTTTCATTTTTAATTTAATTAAAAACATCCAGTGTCTGTAATTATTCTTTTTGCCAGCTCTTCTTTCAGTATTGCACGTATCAAGAGTTCATTTGCTTTTGGTTCTTATTTGGGACTGCTTGTTATATTGTCTTTAATTTCATCATTTATATGTCTTTTTTCTTCATAAATCTTGCTCTCATCACTAACTCAGTTTTGGTTGCCTGGAGGATGACCAGCTGGTACAACCTCCATTGTTCTACATAGCTTCTGAACCTTTCCATATGGTATGGCTAAGCAATGGCTTTCTGGGTCTCTTGATTGCAACAAGTTTCCATGACAACATATGCATCATTGATAGTTTTAACTTCTGTTTCACTAAATTCCAAAATGTGTACTCTCTTCTATTACTGTATTTCAGTTCTGTAATTTTACTTTGTGTTGATCTATAATTTTCTTGGTGAGATTTTAAACTCATCGTGTTTGAATATATACATGAAAACCTTTTAAACATTAGATTAATTCTATGTACTTTTGGGTCATTTTGATTCTTGACAAGTGCAAGTAGATGTACATGAGTGAGCTGACTGAAATTAACCACTTTCAAGCTTTTGCAGATTCATATGGTCACATTCACATCTAAAGATAATTGATGGGTGTATTGCAATGCTCATTAAAGTGACCCATCTTGTCACTTAGACTCTGTCACATATCCAGCAGCAAACCCTTATTTTCAGCAATCTATGACTTTTCTTTAAAAAAAATTATTATGGAATGAAAAGCCAAGGCTTCCTCAGTTCAGAGACATATTTTCCTTACCCTTCTCCTGAACTGTTTTTGATTCTAGGGTGTGAAAATCATTGTGGCTTAATGCTTTACCCCCAAAGGCCCACATGAGTTCTGAGACTTTGGTGGGGGTAGGGTGTACTTTCAAATTATCATATGTACACACTTTTTTTTTAAGTGCAAGTGAGATGAATGTATTTCAACAACTGCTAGAGTAATGTGGGGTCCATCCAGGTGTTTGGTTGACAGGAGACAACCAGCTAGGAAAGGAGACTTGGTGTAACCTGGTAAAGGAGAAGAATAAAAAAAGAATAGAATCTCTTCCAAAGAGGGAAAATAATTTGGAAATTCTCAAAGGTAAAGAGTAGCTGGAATGTGTTGAGAGAAAGAGACAGGCAACTCCCCAAATAGAAGTGTGCTGAGCTAGACCTGGTTCTAGACATTTAGCTTCCCAACAGGAAAGGGGAAGTATAGGATTCATTCAAGACATAAATGGAATCACTCTGCTAAACAGAGACTGTCAGGCCTTCCCTCATGACAAACCAACAACTCTCACATGCCATAAATGCAGTTGCATGTCTTGCTGACATGGTATGTCACCTGACCATGAGTCAACAGTGTAGAGGAATCTCTTTTTGTTAGTCTATATGACATGGAGGGCAGTGGTTAAATGACATCTTTAGATAGAATTGTTTACAGATCTGCTACTCAAGAGACCCAGAGCAGGGGTTGAAAATCATGATGAAGGAAGGCTGAATGTAACCTGTCATGGGTGAGACACTAGCCCAGCATGTAGTTTTGGAAACTTGGAGGGCTGACATCTCAAAGGCCAAAACATGGGAGATGCACAAGGCTTGACTCAGGCAGGGAAAGGTGACTTCTGTCTTGGTGGTTGGGGGCAGACTTCATCAACTGAGTTTAAGTGTGGACTTTGATCATAATGAGCCTGATGTTGGCAGTTGGACAAACCTCTGGAGGCCCCTTAAAACTCCAACAGAATATTTGTCATCCACAGCTACATCCTCTCCTCTAATACACCCATATTATACCATTTAGGACATCTGAAGACAGGTGTATATACATATTGTAGTCCTGTTGTGACACTTCCCTCCCAACACATGTGTGTCTCTATACATGCCACCTATATTAACCACTGCAGAGGTAAGTATTTAGGGAGATCTGAAGTAGTGAAAGAACTTATCTGTACCACAGATGACAAAATGTGGCCAGCAAAGGATGCTGTTATTCAAAGAAGGTAAGTAAGCTGAGCATAAGCAAGAGGCAAGAAAGTGCGCACTCATTAGTTTCTTTCTAGTCTCAACTGTAGATGTAATATGATTAACTGCTTCTGTCCCTGCTTTCATCCCCCCCCCCCATTGATGGACCATAGCCTGAAAGTGTGAGCTAAATAAGCTATTTCCTCCATTACATTGCTTTTTTCACGGTGTTTCATCACATCAACAGAAATGAAACTAGGTCATAGGCACTGGAGACATGGCTCAGTGCACAAAGGCATTAGATGCACAAGCACAAGGAACTGAGTTCAGATTCTCCAACCTACAGTCAAAGCCATTCTACAAAGTGAGCCTTACCATAATACAAAAATCAGAGAAGAAAACAAAAACCTGTAGATCAAATTACTGATGAATGCGCGCACACACACACACACACACACACACACACACACACACACGTTCTTCAAACAATGCTACAAAGGACAATCCACCAATTTCCATGGGTCTGAGGCAAAAAGAACCTTGATATGTCCATGATCATGCCAATAATACAAACCCATTCAGTATGTCATCTGCTTTCCACATCTCTACACTAATTTCTATAGTGGTTTCATCTATTTATATTATGGTCAACAACATGTAAGGGAAAGCAAGACATCCACATGCAAAAGGATGAAACCAGATTCATCTCTTTGACGCTGCATAGAAATCAATTCAAAATAGATCAAAGACCTTCCTATAAGACCTGAAACTCTAACACAGCTAGGGGAAAACACTTCAAGATACAGAATCAAGTAAGGACTTTCTGAAAATCACTCGAGGAGCACGGAAAATAATCTCAGGGATTGACAAATGAAATTAAAAGCTGCTTCCGAACAGCAAAGGAAACTATAGTGAAGAGACAACTTCCAGTATGAGAAAATAAATTCTTGTCAACTCCCTATCAGACAGGAAATTAATATCTGGAATATATAAAGAGCTGTGAAAAAGGAGAGACATCAAAATGTTAATCAATATATGAATTATGAATAGATAAATAGATTTCAAAAGAAGATATAGAAATAACTAGTAAATACTTGAAAATGTATTCAACATCCTTACCCTTCAGGAAAATGAAAATTAAAACTGCTTTGAGATTGCAGCCCAGCCCAGTCAGAATGACTTTTTTATAAAGTGTCAACAGATGCTGAATAAAGCAGCAGAGGAAATCTTTATATACTGTTGGCTATAATATAAATGGATGAAACCACTGTGGAAATCAGTTTGGAGATATGGGAAGCAGATGGAACACTGAGTGGTGTGCATTAATGGCATGACAGGGACCCCTGTACATGTCAGGGCCCCCAGTGCCTAATGGGAATTGGTGAAGCCTTCCTCTGGTCCAAGTACAAGTATTTATGAATGGTTAATGTGTATACAAAAACTAGAAACTATAGATTCTTCCTCCCAGATGACTGCAGCCTGAGACTGCTCCCTACAGATCCCACTCACTGGTGCTAGCTAACCTTGCTCCTCGTGCTATTCTTTCTGAGTTATGCCTAGTAGGTGTTCCTCTTCAAAGCAGCACAGTCCATCAGATCCCAGTTCTTCTGTCTCTGTTTATGTCATTACTTCAATGTCTGTCATGTCTTCATTCCCTCAGGATCCCAGTTAGATTTCAAAGACAAAATCATGCAGAAAAGGCACAGCATGGAAGGTCCTCGGACAGGCAAACAAACAAACAAACAAACAAACAAAACCATAAGCATCTTCATGGTACAGCTGTACCATTCCCAGATTTACAAGCAAAGGACTCTAGGTCTGCATACAACAGTGGTAATTTGCACGTGTATGTTTATGTTTTCTACTGCTCATAGTAGAAAAAAATTGACCCAGGTTGTATGTCTATTGACATAGGAGTGGTTTAAGAAAATGTGGCTCATACACAATTGAATCATAATTAATAACGACAATAAAGATGAAAGAAGGAGAGAGAGAGAAAGGAAGAAGAGAGATGAGAGAGATGAGAGAGAGAGAAACAGACAGAGACAGAGAGAAAGAGAGGCAGAGAAAGAGATAGAAATTACTATATATTTAGGAAAATGAGTGGAATTCACTGTGACACTAAGCAAAAAATGAGACTTGGAATTCTGGGTATATGAGTGTGAGCTCTGTGCATGCATGCATGCAAGCATGTGATGAAAATAAAAAGGAGACCATGATACATACAGAAGAAAGGTCTTAAAGAATAGGAGAATGGGAAAAGAGAGGATAATGGAAAATGGGACTTGATAGCAAAAGAGGGAACCATTTAAGAGGAAATGTAATCAGAAAAAAAAAAGAATTGGGCAGAACTTCAACTCAAATTTGTCTAATTAAAGACCTTGAGTTGGCCACAGGACTTACTTTTCTCTGCATTTTGACAACTGAGAAACCCTTACTCCATTTTATACCCTCTTATGGCTTCACAACTCAGCCACATCTCACCATAGAACCCTCTCTGATGAAGTCCCAGAATCTTGGTCTTCTTCTGACTTCCCTTAAAACCAGTCTCAAGCATTGCACGTGCCCTCTTACTGAAAGCTCCTAGCTTCAAATCTTCATTAGAGAGTACACAGGCTGTAGAAACTAGAGAAACCTAGAGAGTAGAACTGGACCATATACCAGCATGGGGGCGGGGGGGGGGGCGAGTTGAAGCAATATAGGGGAGTATCAGAGTACAAGTAATCTGATTAGGGAAATAAAAAAGGAAGGATTCTTAGGGAGGAAGAGGGGCAGGCAAATAGAGAAAAGGTTGAGAGGAAGGTAAAGGGGAATTGCAGGACACTACTGGTCTGATAGG
Source organism: Arvicanthis niloticus (assembly GCF_011762505.2). Lineage (NCBI taxonomy): Eukaryota > Metazoa > Chordata > Mammalia > Rodentia > Muridae > Arvicanthis > Arvicanthis niloticus. The sequence goes on along the minus strand of NC_047658.1, from coordinate 126,067,683 downwards.
GGAAGAGGGGAAAGGAGATAGGTGAAAGGAGCAATAAAGATGGCTAAGAAAGCTTCAAGGAATCATATTACTAACTCTTTGCCGAAAAAGCTTATAGTGCACATAATTTAGCATATAAGTATACATTTATGATTTTAATGAACTTTTTTTTTAATCTGGGAGGATGGAGTTCCCTCCAAGAGCCAAAGATCACCTAATACAACCCCCAAAACCAGACATAAGAAGCTCTCTTTTGAATTGTTAGTCAGAACCCCCAAAACATACAGCTTATTGTTGCTGTTGGTTCTTCATATATGGAAGATAAAGTCCCTCTTGCTGAAGTCACTGTGTACTTCAGAAACAAGCCCCAGAGGCCCCAGAACAGAAACTGATCTTAGTGCCCTTCTTGTTGAAGGCTAGTGTTCGTGGTACAAGAGAGCACCAAGACACTAGAAGGCTTCCAAAAGATGAAACCACCCAGCAGTCCTACCCAGCTATAATGTCTATGATCCACATCAATGGCCAGCATGTATACTAACGGTTCAGGTACAGCAACAAACAACTGCTCTCTAATTGGACTTATGACTCATTCAACAAGAGGGAAATCATGCCCAGTAGTTGAAACCTAGCTAACTTGCCAGAAGTCATGGTTTTTTTTAAGGACAATCTACAGCTACTCATTTTCTAAATCAGCATTAGCTCTTAGAACAGTCGGTAAATATTTAATGTTATACCCACAGAGGAGTGTAATCATCACCCCTCATCAGATACAAGACTTCCATTTGCAACAGACTTGAAAACATTACAGAAAAATCACAACCAATCAATATGCAGACTTGTGGAGCCCAATACCAATGGATACGTCTACAAAATAACTCTTGAATATAAGGTTCAAGAAACAATATGCAAAAGAAGGTGTAGAGTAAGAGACAGGATAAGAAACTTCGCTATGATATTGTGTCTCCTAGTAACATGGGAAGCTATACCCATAAAGTCTCACCCACACAGCCACCCAAATGTGAACTGAAGGCACCAGTGAACATGCCAAACTGCACAGGCAAAAGCCCATGAGGCCTTAACCCTATACAAAAAAACTACAGACAACTGAGTAAAGTTGGGAGTAGAAAAGAAAGGCCTCCTCAGGGAAGAACACACCAACTGATTGGTTGTCCAGTGCCAAATGGTCAGCCCTGAAAACATACATAGAAATAACATTCCATGGACTCAACAGGTTATGTATTTGAGAATATATATGTACACAAAAATACATGTATGCATACAATAAGAAATAATGAAGAAGCAGACCACAAATCTGAAGAAGAGTGGGGATGGGTATATGGGAAGACTTGGAGGGAGGAAAGAGACAGAAGAAATGTATTTAAAATAGAATCTCAGAAATAAACAAAAAGGGGCTGGAGAGATGGCTCAGTGTTTAAGAGCACTGACTGCTTTTCCACACACAGGTCCTGAGTTCAATTCCTAGCAACCACATGGTGGCTTACAACCATCTGGGATCCAATGTCCTCTTCTGTCGTGTATGAAGACAACTATAGTGTACTCATATACATAAAATAAATAAATAAATAAATAAATAAATAAATAAATAATCTAAAATAATAAAGAAAAAAGTAAAAAGTCAAATGCTGTCTTGTCTTTCTCTTCATTTTTAAATGTTTTCTTTAACTGGTCATTGTTCTCATGTTACTACCGAAGTCGTGTAATCATGTAGTCACTTGCCTATGGCAGGGGATACTGTGTCCCCTTTTATCACAGTAAGGTCCAGTTTAGCACCTTACAGAGAACAAAAGAAAGCAGGCTTGGCATTGGAGGCACTGGTATTTCAGCTACCCCTCCCTCTCCCCCCTGAATACATTAGAAAGAAAAATCTAATCAAAAGCGGTGACTAAGTGTGAAAAAAGAAATGTCAAAGCACTGAAACAAATCCTCTTAGATGTTAGCCTTGGGAATTCTGGCAGCAATCACCTGTCTTAGTTAAAGATGTTACACAGAACCAGCTCCCTGAATTAGAGAGCAGTATGTGACAAAAAATACGGGAGACATAATGTATGAGGCCCTAGCTTCATGTTCCCATGTCCATTTCATGGAAGTTCTGATAAGCAAACAGGAACATTAACTCTTTTTCGGACATCAGAGATGGTATCGACAATGGCAAATACTTTGGAAATGATGGCAGATGAATTAAAAAACAAACCAAGGCCAGGGAGGTAGATTGATGGGTAAACTGCTAAAGAATTAGGGTCAGCACTGAGCTCCCCAGCACCTTTGTAAATGCCAGACGAGAATGGCAGCCTGCTTATAATTATAGCAGTTAAGTAAGAGGACAGGGATTTCCAGAAGAAGCAGGTTTGGTACCTTATTCATCAGCAAACTCTGGGTTCTACTGAGAGGCTCTGCCTCAATATATAAAGTGGATAGAAAATGGACAGTGATCAAGGTTGTAGAAACCTGTAAACTAATGTAAGTAAGACTCACTAATTTTATGTTCTGTCCTCAGGGAGGATCAGGCAGGGGCCCAACTGGCTTTCCAAGGATGAGTCTTTTAAAGAGAGAAGAGAGGAGGTCAAGAGGAAGCAGTAAGTTATTTTGTGTTACACTTCTGCAAGGGTGCAGGGTATCTAAACTGACCTAGTCAGACACGGAAAGGGCAGTTAGATGAAGCCTTCTTTAAGTTGTCAAGATTTCTAATTTTTTTATATAATTTTAAGAGAATACTGCTTTGCTTTCAGGTGATATCACCCTGCTGCAATGGAAGACAAAGTGCTGTCTTGTCTTTCTCTTCATTTTTAAATGTTTTCTTTAACTGGCCATTGTTCTCATGTTACTACTGAAGTCGTGTAATCATGTAGTCACTTGTCTATGTCAAGGGCTACTGTGTCCCCTTTTATCACAGTAAGGTCCAGTTTAGAGTTTTATTATTATTATATTATATTATTTATTATATTATTATTATATTATTTATTATTATTACAAGAGTTTTATTCCATGAAGAGTTAAGGTTTTCTTCTTGTGTCACACACCGCTGTGAATGAGAATAAAGAAGGCCATCTTGCTTCTGTAGTGACAGATCAAGAAAATGATGTGACTGCACACCCCATCAACAGCTATCGGATGCTTTCTTTATCATCATACAATGCCATCCCTTCTCAGCTTTAATGGTTTTTTTTCCTGTAGACATACTTACATAAGATCCTTCCTGTTGTTAGAATGTTTCTTTGTGTGTCTTATTTCTAAAGGATTCATAAGTAGAGTAAGAAGGAAAATCAGAATACTAATGCTTCTCGATCTATTTTTATTCACTCGGTTTTCCTCTGGGCTGAGCCTTTGCATTTTTGCTCAGTTTTTCCCCCTCAGAGTCGAAGTTAAATCTATTAATCTCTTTTGTGCATAAATAGATCTCCTGTGGGAGATTTCGCTACCAACTGGAGAAGAGCTGAAGCTTTAAGAGTTTCAGATTGTCCTTATAGATATGGCATATCCGAAGGAATTTTGCCTATTAAAATTGTTCAAGACAAGAGATTCAATAAAAATAACCAGCAATTTTAAGTCTGTGGCTTCAATCTACATTATGAAGGCTTCATTATAACCCGTTATAGTTGCTGAAGAATTCTGAGGTACTATATTTGATCTTTTAAAGTTGACATTTTCTGTTCCTAGTGTCATATTCTTAGACTTATTATCAAAAAGCCTACAGTTTTTGTTTATGTTTTATTTAAAAAGCACAGAAAATTGAAATAATTTTCTTAGCATTCATCATTTTATTCAACCGATTTTTCCCAGGACTCTCTGAAATTTTGTGATTTGTTTCCTTTTTGACTTTGAACACTCCTGATCTGAAACCTAAGGGTTTCCAGGCTGCACACCCATAACTCAGAGCTGGTTATATACGTCTCTTAGTCAAGAGACAACTCTGTGAGAGATAAATGGCCCAGCAGAAGGACAATTACCACTGAACAAAGGAAAGGGAAACTAAAGAGGTGCTTTAATGGCGGCATTAGCTATATCGAACAAGGCAGGCTGTCCTGGAGACATAGATCTCCTCTGACATTTCTCTTTGATGATTTATGATATGGTTACATTGAGTGTCCTTGTGGCCTCATATGCAGGAGACTTTGCTTTGATTTTCTTTTTTTTTTTTTTTTTTTAAGCCTTATTTCATTCCAGAGAGCACAATCAAAGAAAACTAGAGAGGCCCTTGCTTAATGCACCACATCATTTGAGTACAGATCCCTTTGGTTGAGGAAGAAGGGAAGGTAGACTGGTAAATTTATCAAAAGGAACAATGACAAACAACACTAGACCATTCTGGCTTCTGCTGGAGCCCGATCCTTTATCCCCAACATGACATACCAACATTTCTTTCAACTAAATAAAGCAGAGTAGAGATCTGCACTCAAATCCCTTTTTAAAAGAGAAGCAGAAAATTTGCTCAGTGATTAATGAATAGGAGATTAGAATATACAATCTAAGTCTTATAAGCAGGTTTAGTATCTAAGCCATTATCACCAATGTACAATAAGTGTGGCATGGGCATTGTTAACAGATCTCTGTGAAGAAAAAGAAGATTCCAGGGGTCAGCATGCCAATTTTTGTTCTTCTCTAATTTTGGCATTACCAGATCTATCATCCATAAATATGTTTAAGTCATCTTCAGTGTCAATATGGTACCTGAACAAGATGGAGCCAGTCTGGGACTCCCTTTAGCAGATGACAAGTTGTTAGTCAGCAGTTGAAGGCATGTTGTTAGCTACATCTGGTTTTAACTGTCACAAGCAGCCAACATTTGTAAGCAACAAGAGCTGAGTAGTCAACTGGCTCTCAGTAATTTGGAGGTTCAGGTTAATGTCAAGTCCCTTTATGTCTGCTTTCTTTCTTGAGGGCTCTGGAGGTATGGTGCATTTGGAAGGTTTTCCATCTTCTAAAAGCGACCACTACTACTGGAATTCTACAGTTATAAAAGCAATTTTTATGAGTCAATCAGAGACAGGCCTGATTATTTCCAGGTTGTAGTCCTGTCTTTTCATAACTTTGAGACATGGTCATATGAAGTTTGATGTTCTTAGTCTTTTTTTCTCATAAAAACAATCAGACAGTTAAGTATACATAATCCAAAGATTAAGAGAAGCTGAGCGGACACTGTGGGACACAAGAGAGGAAGATATCAGATAAAGTTTTGTAGTACATTCTTTTAACCATGGCCCAAAGACCTTGAGCTGAAACAGCTGAGATTTAATCTAAGCACTAAGGTGCCTTTTAAAAAGTTCATTGGTTTCTACTGTAATTCTACTGCACTTCAGGTAAAAATAACCCGAGGCTGCACTGGATGACCACCACTGTGTCTGGGAAATCAAAACAAGTTAAACATTACATTAAAAAGAATTCAGATATAAATTAGAAGAATAGAATTCAACTCTAGATTAGAAGCATTAGAATAAACATTGAAATAACTTCATCTTCAACTTCTCAATTGGGTTGGCTATTTTCTAAAATAATAATGCCCAGAAACTCTAAAAGATAGGCACAGTCATTAAATCTACTATCAAAACTTGTTTAGCAGCTGACAAAATTAGAACAGTCAGAATTAAACCCCAAAGTCATGTACTACTAATTTATAAGATATAAAAGTCTGAGTTTCTCAGTTTAACACACTACATTACTAACTGAAAAAGAAAGAAAAAGATAGTGAGTCCCTAACAATTTATTCTGAACATTCTTCCTCTAAAAGCACCAGCCTGAACTAGACATATTCTTACACTCTGGACCAAAGCCTCATTTATTTTTTTAAGTTTGAAAGATAATATAGTCTAGCAAAAGGCTGAAAAGTGGCTTTTTAGGACAAAAATGATTGTGTTTGCTTTAACTGATGTAGAAACATCATGTCCAAATGTAATCCTCTATTTAAACTAGAGAAAGAAATATTGTTGTCTTGATGACCTACTGAAACATTATGAAAGAAACCATCACATCACATGACTTAAAAAGAAAACGGCCCCCTTCCTCCAGATGAAAAGGAGCAGCATATAATCAGAATTCTTAGATCAGGTTTCCTCCCCCTCCACTTTGGTATGAAATTGTGGGCCTGAGACATGATTGTTTTTAATTTCTTTTTTCTTCCAAGTTCAAATATTCTACTCAGTGGCTTAACATCTAAAGTTTGAATTTCTTTTTTTATTGAGTAAAAGGGAACGTTTTAACTTGTTTATTAACTTAGACCAACCAGTCCTATTAGTGTTACATTTGATGCTTTAATTGAATTCTTCAATGCCTTGGGTTATATTCTTCTAGAAGTAGACCAGAGACAAGCATTTTCATGTTAGTAGTTTATTTGGTAAATAATTCTAGGAAACACCAGAGTGGGGTGGGAAGAAAAGCATAGAAGTAAATAAAACCAATTACCAGCATGTCAAAACAGGAGTTGATGCCAGGGTATTGATTACCAGTTAGGGATGAGATAAATTCAGACAGTGATACCAAACATTAATAAGCACTGACAGAAAGTACATTTGACATGATCTATAAATAAAATTGTACTATTTTTATTTAAAATATTGTTTAGAAACAAAATATCATTATACTCCAAAATTAGATGGGTTGTGAGAGAATATAAAGCAGGTGCCTCTTGCCCTCACTTGCTCAAAGAATGAGCAAGGTATGGTGTTTGCTATTATTTGGGTTGTTAATGGGAAACACTAACAAGTCATCCCTCAGAAACTCACATGTATATGAATGTATATATATATATATATATATATATATATATATATGTAACAGATGAAGAAACACAGGTATTAGCTTCAGAATATGCATAAGCCTTCAACAACACCTGCTATTTCTTGCTTGGTTGGTTATATGTTATTTTAAATTCATTTAGAAATAATCTTACATCCAAACATAAAGACTGAGTAGTACCCGCAGAACTAGGGCTCCTTGGACATTCTTGAAAAGTTGTTGCCTTTTTTTCTTGAGTTTAGCATTTTTAATTCCTTGCTTAAAAAATCACTCATTCTTGATATGTTTATGACATCAATTACCTTGTTTCTTTGTCAGAAGTTTACTATGTATTTCTGGGACTATTTGAAGATTAAAAAAAAAAAAAAACTACAGGGGTTCCTGCTTCCTATGGTGGCAGAAACTCTTGGCAACACTCCCACAGAAGAACATCTGTAAGCTTAAACAAAATGCATTTTCAAAAATATAATTAAAGGTTCTGGAAAATTAACAAGAACGGGCAAAATTTCAGAGGAGTCAAAACTTACAAAGTGGTATAGGTTTACTATTTCCTACTTTGAAAGACTTAGACGGAGGAACATCTATAGATGTGACTTGCTGTCCTTTGGTCTGTCTTAGTTACTATTCTATGGTGTTATGAAATACTATGAACAAGTCAAGTTACAAAAGGAAACATTTAATTGGGGGCTTGCTTAGTGTTTTGGAGGGTTAGTCCATGATCATCATAGAGCATGCAGTAATTGAGAGCTCACATCTAATCTGCAAGATGCAGGCAGAGAGGGGAGAGAGAGAGAGAGAGAGAGAGAGAGAGAGAGAGAGAGAGAGAGAGAGAGAGCGAGAGAGAGAGTGAGAGAGAGAGTGAGAGAGAGAGAGAGAGAGAGAGAGAGAGAGAGAGAGAGAGAGAGAGATAGAATGGGCTGGGGCAGATATGGTTTTCTGAAACTACAAAGCCCATCCTTAGTAACACACCTCCTCCAGCAAGGCCATACCTACTCCAATAGAGCTATACCCCCTAACCCATTCCAAACATTTCTCTTTCCACTTACTGGAGACTAAGCAAACAGATGAGCTCAGGAGATCCATTCTCATTCAAATCAGCACACACCACATAGCCCAAAGACCCTAAACTTAAAGCTGTGACAGCCACTGAGGTTGGGATGTAAGAAATAAATCCTCATACAAAATGCACTCATGGAACTGGAAAGTCAAGTTTTATGCCCAGAAAGACTATAGTGCTAAAGGTACTAACCTAAACTTTGACCTACCTCCTGTCATCAAAAACACTAAGGTTCTGGTTTAAATGTAGTAAAGCATGCATTAAAACTGAAGAATTAACTTAAGTCAGAGAAATATTATGAAGGCTAGGTTCTCTAAAATAGCACATTCATAAGGTCTAGGATATGATCCAAAATGACTCAACAGCAGTTAAAAACAGCACATAAGGAAGCATTACTCATCAAAGGTGATACATGGATGCATGTTGCAAGACACGCCAGATGTTCAGTTAATCAGGAAGGACCTTTAAGTAAGCTAGCGTGATTATGTCCAATGAGGCAAAGGAAAATAACTCCCAAACAAGTGAAAAGAAAAGTTTACTCCTCAGAGAATAGACAAGTATCCTCTTCCAGGTTCTCCAATCCTTCTACTGGGGGAAAGAAAGCACACAGTTCAATCCTATTTTACCAGTCAAGGCTCAGCTAATATGGGGGGTAGAACCTACAGAGCACATGTGATATTTAGTGTAGAGTCTCAGTCTCATTAGAGGACTAAGACTTCAGCACAGGACTACAGAATGCTTCCCTTCCATACAACCTGCTACCACAATGTGAGCTAGCCAAACTGTTCCTGAAGTATATCTTGTCTTGCCTTGCCATGATGAGGGCATACTAAAAAGAAACCAAACAAAACAAACAACCTCCTCCCCCCCAAAAAACACTAACAACAACAACAAAAATCCCAAAGAACACAACAACAATAAGTAACAGACAGGTCATGCATCAGAGTTACTTATGTCAGGGATGTCAGAATGTTGCGATCTAAAAATGTAAACTACCCTGTGGTGGTGTAAATGAGACAAGGCCCCTTCAGGCTATTTGAACACTTATTTGAACACTTAGTCTCCAGTTTGTAGTGTTGTTTAAGGAGGCTATGAAGCTTTAGGTTGTGGAGACCTCCTGCCGGAAGGGTGTCCCCAAGGTGACCTTTAAAAGCTTATAGCCTTTCCCCTCTTCTATTTCAGTCTCTGTTTCCTACATGTGGATGAGAGGTGCTGTCTCTCCACAAGTTCCTTTTAGTCATGATATTTTATCAAAGTAACAAAAGGTAGGTGTGTTCAGGGCTGTTGTGTACACAGCAAAAATAAGTGCTGGAAACTAATGAGAAGACATATGCAAATGGAACCTGTAACAGACACGAGGAATGTTTCCGAGACATTCTCATAGCTCAAACATGGCAGAATAGAAAAAGTCCAAGCTTCAAGAAATCTCGATGAAAATTTGGAAATTGAAGAGAAATTGTAAAAAGACTGAAAAAAAAACCAGAAAGGAATATCCAGAAACTGTGGGACCATGACAAATGCCTAATTTTCATGGGAACTAGGAGATAAAACACAGAAAGGAACAGAAATTATTTGAATCAATAAAGTTAAGAATTTACGCCCAAATATCATGAAACATCAAGTCTCAGATGAAGGAAGATCAAAGAACACAGAGAGGGATAAATGCAAAACAAACAAAACAAGCCCACCCTGAGTGAAATTCATCTTATTCTCCTAAACATCAACAATAAGGGGAAAATCCCAAGGAAGGACAGGAACAAGACACTTTATTCATAGAGGAGCAAGAGTCACAGCTACATTCTGGAAAAGTGCAGTGAAGTATTTAGTCTTGAGAGGGAGAAGTACGGTCATTACAATCTGCACTCCTTGTCATTGAACCTTCAGAGTGAAAGGTAACTAAGTCCTGACTTACACAAGAGAGAATGTTGGAAATGTGTTCCTAGTATGGTGGACTTACCAGGAATATTCCAAGAAGCGTTCTTCAGAGAAGCAAAGTATACTGGGAAGGATGTGCTTGGTGGGTAGGGATGGGGAGAGCATTAGGGAATAAGCAAATGAGGGTGTGCTGGGTAATTTTATATCAACTTAATATAAGGTATATCATCAGAGAGAAGGGAACCTAATTGAGAAAATCCCTCCATAAGATCAGGCTGTAGGCAAGTTTGTAGGGCATTTTCTTAATTAGTGATTGAAGGAGGCAAGGAGCACAGCCCATTGTTAGTGGTGCTTCTTATCCTAGGTTCTACAAGAAAGCAGGCTGAGCAGGCCATAAAAAGCAAGCCAGTAAGCAGCACTCCTTCAAGGCCTCTCCTTGTATCAGCTCCTGTTTCCTGGTTCTTGCAGTGTTTGAGTCCTTGATTTGAGTTCCTTTGATGATGCAATGTGATGTGAAAACCAGATAAATCTTTTCTTCCTGGACTTGCTTTTGATCATGGTGTTTCTTCATAGCAATAAAGAAGACAAAGGGGTTTTTTCATTCTTAATTGATATAATAATCTTTATTTCAAATTATGATAAGCATAATATATTTGATTATATATGTATAATTATGAATATTTTTCTTGATTGTGCTTATGCATGTGTATAATAAATGACAGGACTAATTTAGTAATTTGTGATATGGCACTTGTTGTTCCTTTGGTTGTGTGAAATGTGAATGGGAGTGTGGATTAAGGCATAAGTAAATGGAACATAGAACATACTTGGGTTCATGTCAATGTTTATCACACTTGAAAAATGGATCAATATAAACTGTGGATTTGGAGTGATGATGAGAGATGTCAATACAACCAGTGTAGGCTTTTCTGGGGTGAGGGTGTTGACTGAGGGGCCAGGAACATAGAATAAAGCCAGTGACTTCCCAGCTTTGTGGCATATTTAGAATAGCTCTAAAAATGAAACCTAGCAATTCCCTAATCAATAAAATTGGGAAGCCAACAGAAATAGAAATTTTTGTTCAAGGCAAAAAACTTATTTTGATAAAAGATCCATAAAACTGAAAAAAAAACCTCAGTCTAAAAACAATAAAAGTACTATAAATTATCAATACAGTATCAAAATGAAAGCTTTTCATTGCAGATCCTTACAAATTTTAAGTGAAAAGACTATTAATAACTCTAGGCTAACAAATTCCACTACTTAGAAAGGAATCAAAGCCGATTCCTTGAAATTTCTACGAACCTGTTGTTGTGATGTTTTCCTAAGGACACGTGAACAAACATTTAGGCCTTTAAATAGGGCACCAACAGGAAACCTGTGGGTCTGTGGTGCCCGAACATGGGCATGGGTTCTGTTAGGTTGAGTTGTAGATCCTGTGTTCCCCAGATGGCTGGAACCGCGGCTCAGGGAGCAGAAGCACAGGAATTTGACTGAGTTCATTCCACGTGAGGTGGACTTTGCTCAGGTGTGGGGAGATCTAAGTCTGTGACCCTGTCCGGGACAGAGCTCTCGGGTTGGGGGTCTCCGGGCCGAAGTGTCTAAATGGAGACCAGCTGGTCTTTGTCCTTGGTCTCTCAGGTGCCGTTGGAAGCCACAGAAGGACTGAGATATGGGGGCATATGGGCTGGACCAACCCGCAGCCGAGAGGGGCAAGAGGGAGAAGGTCTGGCAACACCCCAGGTAGTGGGGTGAGTGAGACTCTTGGTCTTGGACTTGGTCTTGGCTACTCAGCTAGGTCATGGCTGGCTCAGCTAGCTTGCTTGAGTTGGTAGGCCTCTGTGGCTGGAACACAGAGAGGTCCTCCACAGGAGATTAGGCAGTGGCTCATTTTTTAAAGGCCCCCTCTACAGTTCTCCACAACAGGCCCCAGAGACAAGGAAGCCCATGGTTTTAAAAAGGTTTAATGTCATGGTGGAAAGTGGATGAAGCTGTACCCCGTGTCCTAAGGGCAGGTCTGAGGTTAAATATCTTTTGTAAAGAGGAGGGTCTGGGAAGGAATGTTTAATTGGCTATGCCCTCTGGCCTTTAGGTAACTCATTAAAATGGAAATTTCTTGAGGCTCTGAGGCCTGTAGTCACACCCTCTACCTGTAGGGGCATTGCCCTAGGTGACTGAAAGGTGCAGATCAATGGAGGTCTTAGGCCTCCTGGCTGGAGACTGGAGTCTGGGAGAGTGGCAAAATGCATGTCATCTCTTGCAGGAATACCTGTCAGGTCTCCGACCAACTCTAGCCAGTGCTCGACCAGAAACCATGCTATCCTTTCACAGTCTCACAGAAACCAAAATACGATTCTTTTCAAGTTTTATTTTGAGGAACCAGTAAGTTTATGAGGCTTACTTGTAGAAGCATGGGTGACCCCAAAGCAGAAGCATCACTGAAAATCTCACTTCGGCGTGGATGACAAGTTTCCCATAGTTTCATAGATGGAGCTTCTCCCTTCAGTTATTCCTCCACAATTGATATGCTCTAGTCCCTCCCAAGAGCAGTAGGACATACGCCATTAGGGCTGCATTGCATATAACTGGGTGGAAAGTCAGGAGGAAGCAACTGAAATTCTGATATCTTTCTCCTACATGGAAATGTCAACAGACCCTATCTTGAGGGTCACTTAAAAGTAGTTACAGCTCTTCTGAGAATAACGATACTTAGTACACTCAGAAGACAGTAGTCTACCACATTACCTAAACTAATAGAAGATAAGGTAAAAGACATGAGTAGACTTTTATCTATTAACTAAACTCAATTCATTATGAAAAAACTGTCATAAATGCACATATGGCTTCATCTCAAAATTCTATAAATTACTTAAGGGGAAAGTTGCCAATCATATACAGGAAATAGAGGAGGAAGAAAATCTGTCATACCCACCAAGCCACCCACAAAACTTTCGACCCAAAATTTGTTCTGCTTACAAGAAGTAAAGGGACAAGGATGGAGCAGAGACTGTGGGAATGGCCAACCAATGACCAGTTGAAATTGAGATTCATCCCATGGGCAAGAACCAATCCATGACACTATTAATAATACTCTGTTATGCTAGTAGACAGGAGCCTAGCATAACTGCCCTCTGAGAGGCTCCACCCAGCAGTAGATGCAGAGACCCACAGCCAAACATTGGCCAGAGCTCAGGAAGTCTTGTGGAAGATTTGGGAGAAGGATTGAGGACCCTGGAGGGTATAGGAACTCCACAAAAAGTTCAACAGAGTCGACTAACCTGAATTCTTGAGGGCTCCCTGAGACTGAACTAACAACCAAGCAACATACAAAGGTTGGACCTAGGCTCCATTGCACATATGTAGCAGATGTACAGCTTGGTCATTATGAGGGTCCCCTCAAAACTGGAACAGGGTTTACCCTGACTCTGTTGCCTGCCCGTGGTTTCTATTCCCTAACTGTGCTGCCTTTTCTGGCCTCAGTGGAAGAGGATATTCCCAGTCTTGCAGTGACTTGAGGTGCTAGGATGGGTTGGCACCCAGGGGCATGCTCCCCCTTTTAAGAGATGAAGGAAAGGGGAGAATACAGGGAGGGGCTGTGTGAGTGGGAGACTGGAAGGGAAGGAAGCTGATTTTGAAATGTCAAGTGAGGAAATAAGTGAATTAATGGGAAAAAATTTTTATATCACACTTGAGAACTCAGAAGATCCTTAATATCAAAACTCGACAAAGACAAAATGAATAATAATTATTATAGACACATTAACACAAAAACTCTTTAAAAAACAGCAAGTCAATGCTCACAAGAACACTTCACAACTGGGTATAATTCATCTAAGAAATACAAAAATGATTGATTGATTAAGGAGAAGCCATCAATCAATTCACCTTACTAACAGAATAAAATGAGGAAAGTATACCACCATTTTAATAGGAACAAAAAGGTATTTGCCCAGATACAATACACATTTAAGATATTGCCAGAAAATTACAAGCACTGGGTAAGTTCTTCAATCTAATAAAGGACATTTACAAAACAACTCCTGCAGCTAATATATTTCATGAGGAAAATATGAAATCTTCTCCCATAAAATTGTAAAGAGAGCCAGGACACCTTTTGTCTTACATTGTATTAGAGTTTTGGGTTGAGGAAGTAAGATAAAAGGTAGAGCAATTGGAGAATAAGTGAGATTGTCTCTATTAATAGAGGGTACAGTTGTTCATGTGGAAAATCCAAATGAATGCACCAACAATTACCATTGAAATGGTAATTAAAATTAGGAGGAAGTGAGCAGTAATTACCAATGAATGCATACCGTGAAGTGCTGTGCTTTTTCACCAAAGGTAGGAACCAGTTACCAAGGTGTTTGTAATTGAAACAATTCCAAGTGAGGACTAAAAACTCTCTGATGGGTTCAGGGTAATAAGTATAAGGTTAATACACAGAAATCAATGGCTTCTATATTAGCCAAAAGGGAAAGTTAAATTTGTAATTCTATACATTTATAATAGGAAAACACAAAATGTTCCACAACGAATGTAAGTCTCCATACTGAAAATAGCGATAGAGCACTGAAGAAAACAAACATAAAATAAAGAAGAAAGATATGTTGTGTTGGCAGATTGGCATATTCATACTGTTACATGTCAAATTACCCTAAATTCATCCACAAATTCTGCATACTTACAGTAGCTGATTTGATGAATCAACTTGACTAGGTTAACAGATGCTCAGAAAGCTGGTAAAACATCTTTCTACTATGTTTCTGAAGACATTCCTCGCCTACATTAGCATTTGAATCAATGACTAACACCCAACTCTGCCCCTATCACTGGCACCATCAAGTCCACTGTGTCTCATACAAGACAAGGAAAAAAAAAAAAGGGAAGAGCAATCATCTCCCTTTCCTTCTCCCTTTCTTTCTCCCTCTCCTTCTCCCTCTCTGGATCCTTCAACCTCTCCCCCCTCCCCTTCTCCCTTTCTCTCTCTCTATTTGCCTTGAACATTGACATCCTTGGTTCTTCACAGATGTCTTGTTTAGTTTTGTCAACTTGACACAAACTAAGGTCATCTGAGAAGAGAAAAACCTCAACTGAGAAAATATTTCCAAAGTTAGATTATTAGCCTGTAGGAAATGCTATTGAGCCAATTTCTTATTTATTTATTTAGTTAGGTTTGCTTTTATAACATTTTAATTACATGCAAGTATTAAGGTCAGTTCTAGGTTGAGGAACTAGCAATACAATAGATACAAATGGTCAAGGAACAAGCAAGACAATAAACACAAATAGTCAAAGAACGAGCAAGGTAATAAACAAAGTCCCATGATCACTGTTTCTAAGGGCTATCAGGATGACCAAAGTATCTGAGCCTACTTCTCTGTCCTAGCCCAAAGTCATGTTCATGACTGAAGCCTACCTCTTTGTTCTAGTCTAAAATTTAGATTCCTGCCTGAAATTACAATTTCTTAATTAACGATTGACACAGGAGGGCCCAGGCCATGATGCACAGTGACACCCATAGGCAGATGAGCTAGGGTTGAGTGAGACATAGGAAGCAAAGGAAGTAAACAGCATGTTCCCATGGTCTTTGCTTCAGTTCCTGCCTCCAAGTTTCTATGTGAGATCCTGCTCTAACTTTCCTTAATGATGAACCATGACATGGAAGTTTAAGCCAAACCCGCTCCTCCTCAAGTACTTTTTGGTCATGGTGTTTATCACAGTAATAGAAAGAAAACTAGAAGAATAGACTTCTGGGTTTCAGGAATTATACCAGTCCCTAGATATACACACTCACTAGATTAGTGGAGATTAGATAGCTAGATAGAAGTTAGAGAGAAAACTGAAGGAGCTGAAAGGGTTTGTGGCCCCATAAGGAGAGCAACAATACCAACCAACCAGAACTCTCCAGGGTCTAAACCACCAGCCTGGGAGCACATAGGGAGGGACCCATGACTCCAGCTCTATATGTAGGGGAGGATGGCCTTGATAGGCATAGGTGGGAGAGAAGATCCTTGGTTCCATGAAGGCTGAACACTGAGTATGTGTGGGGAAAATTTGAGGGTGGGGAGGTGGGAGTGGGAGGCTAGGTGGGGGGACATCCTCATAGAAGCAGGAGGAGGGGGGATGGGATAAGAGGTTCCTGGGTGGTGGAGGGAATGACATAAGGGGATAAAATCTGAAATGCAAATGTAATATCCAATAAAAAAAGATAGCTAGATGATTGATAGATAGATAGATAGATAGATAGATAGATAGATAGATAGATAGATAATTGGACAGATAAAAGGCAATAGATAAACGTCGAGAATAGATAAATAGATAATAAAGTTGAAACTAGATTTTGTTATTTCCAGACACCCATAATATACTGAGCTTTTTGAAAATTTTGTTAAAAATACATGGAAATTCAAATGAATAGAAATTATACAAGTTGGGGCTGGGAAAATAGTTCAGTGAGTAAAGTGCTTTCTGTGCAAGAATGGAAACAGGAGTGCATATCCTTAGTAGTCACATACAAGTCTCTGTGCTCTGGGAAGACAGAGACATCCTGTTCCCCAAGGACTTGCAGTTCGTCTGTCTAGTCCAGCCAAAAGGGGGACCTAGTTCAGTAAGGGACACTTTTCAAAATGGTGGCTAAAGAAGCCAAAGAGGGAAATGCCCAGTGTCGACTTCTGCCCTCCACACAAGTAAGCATAGGCTAACACATGTGTACATGCACCACACACACACACACACACACACACAAGCATACACAAATGAACACACATTTTTTCAGAATTTTATACAGTGTGTTTGATCATAGTCACCTACACCCACATTCTTCCCAGATCCACAGCCCCTTTCCTACCTAGCCAACTTTGTGTCCCTTAGTGTTCTCTAATGGCACAGCCCCTGGTGAATTGGCCACACACAATTTTTAGAGAGTATCGAAAATAAGTTTATCATTGAAGAATATTGCAAGATATGAACCATCATAAACTGTTATTTTTTTTTTTTTATAAAAGTGTAGTAAGAAGAAGAGTTTGATTTGGAATAAAATGAATGGGAGAGCATACAGAGCTGAGGAAGAGGAGCCCATACAATCATACTAAATTAAATTTTGACACGGTGTAGAGGCAGTTCAATGTGGAAAGATGTGCCTTTCACAAATGGTATTGGAATAGCTTGAGTATAGAGAAAATGAACACCAGTCTTACCTCACACTTCAAACAGTAATTAATCTGAAAGGCAACTTAGTTTTAAAGGCTGAAATTAGTTGAAAGTACGAAATATCTAGAAGAAAATAACATAAAATACTTGTAGCTTCAGGGTAAGCAAATATGTTTCAGCTCCAGTAAATAACAAATAAGAACTGTAGGAGAAAAAATTGAGCAGTTAGATTCTCGCAAACTTGAGAACATTAGCTCTTGGAAAGACCCAAAGAAAATGAAATGACAAGAGAACTCAGCCATAGAACACTTGATTAGAATACCCAAGTCTCTGGCTTCAATATCAAGCATCATACAAAGAAAGGGTCTGTAGGATGGCTCAGTCGGTGTACGTGCTTGCTGCATGAGCATGGCGACCTATGTTTGATTCCTGGATCCCACATAAAGATGACAGAAAGAAGCTCCACACAGTTGCCCTCGGACCTCCACATCAACTCCATGGCACATATTTCTAGTCACAAATATTATGCACAATACACGGGACAAGATATTTTTTTAAAGTTTTAAAGGAAAAATATTTACATATCTTGTATTTTATATCTCACACTGGAGATATAACTTATAATCCGAATAAATTCTAGCAACTTATTAATAATAAAGACAACCTAATAAAACATGGACAAAAGATTATAACAGACACAAAGAAGGTATGTGAGTGGCTAGTGATTTCAGATGCACAAGCCATCAGGAAAATGAACATTCAAACCACAACACTAGAAGCTCAACCCATCATTTGGACAACTGGACTTCCATTGGGTGTTAAGAACATGAAGATTCAGATGTTTGGAAGAAGACCACAGTTCCTGTGGAAGCCCAACATGGACTTAAACATGCCTCATATCCCCAAGAGAAAAGATAACGTTCTCAACACAACTTGGTCACACATGTTCAGACTGTTGTTATTTTTTTTTAAACAAAACTAACTTGAGCATCTACTTAGGTTGCATATTACTACTTTGAGCTCCCATTTTAATCTAGCACTGAGAAACAGTCAGATAAAAATGAGAATCCAGCTTTGGCTCCTCAGAAAGCTTCAAGGTAAGGAGAAAGGTGACTTCAAACAGGGCAAACACCTCTAAGCAGAGATGGACACCTGAGCCCCTTTGCCTTTTTCTAGGTCTTGTTCTGTGATTCCTTGTTGTACCTGGAAAACTATGTAAGGTAGTTTCCTAAGGCAGCTGGCACTCTACCCTTCCACTCTGCCAGAAGGTGTTTGTGTTTCCCCTCTTTCTCTGCCCCTTACAAGGTTCTAGAAAGTAGCATGGCTTGATTTAAGTTCTGTTCAGAACCCAGGTAGGAGGATGAAATAGTACAGGCTCCTCTGTGGAGCATGCTACAGTCCCCTTCATGTCCTCTAAGAAGCCAAGAGTCAATTCTGCCAGTTTTTGCTCCTTGCAGTTGTCTTTATGAGCTAGCCCATTAAGTAGCTGGACTGGTTGGTTTTGTGTGTCAAGTCAACTTCACACAAGCTGGAGTTATCACAGAAAAAGAAGCCTCCCTTGAGGAAATGCCTTCATGAGATCCATCTGTAAGGCATTTTCTCAATCAAATCAAGGGCGTGATAGTGATCAAGGGTGGGAGGGCCCATTTTGGGTGGTTCCATCCCTGGGCTGGTAGTCCTGGGTTCTATAAGAAAGCAAGCTGAGCAAGCCAGGGGAAGCAATCTAGTAAGCAGCATCCCTCCATGGCTTCTACATCAGTTCCTGCCTTCAGGTTTCTACCCTGTGTTAGTTCCAGTCCTGACTTCCTTTGGCAATGAACAGCAATGTGGAAGTGTAAACGGAACAAACCCTTTCCTCCCCAACTTGTTTCTTGGTCATGATGTTTTATGTAGGAATAGAAACCCTGACTAAGAGAGTAGGGGTTACCATAAATTCCTGTGGGGAGTAGATTAAAACCATGAGTGAAGGTGATTGTTGGCAGGAGCATGGCCATGTCAGAGACACCAATGTCTCAGACTGTGAGAATGGCAAGCCCTCCCTCTGGTCCAAGTATGGATGTAACGGAACAATTGACCTTTAGCTAAAATCAGTATGTATGGAGCTTGAGAACCACAGCTTCTCCCTTCCAGATGACTGCAGCCTGAGGCTGCTCCATTAAAAAGACTGTCTACTGTGATTATCTTATCCTCCCTCTAGTTCTGTCTCTATATAATAAACCGAATGAGTTTCTGGGCTGTTGGTTCTGGTATATATCTATCCCAGAATATGGACCACACAACCTCAGCTTTATGTTACTTGTGTCTGTCTTGTATTCATTTTCCACTGCCACAGTCAGATCAGGTCAAAAGCCACACACGTCACGGCAAAGCCCTGCATACCTGATTTAATTAGGAATTACTAGCTGTTAATGTGAAATGACAAGGGTTATTTAATGACTGCAAATCTAAGCTTGTTGTTCATTGATGAAGTATTCTGAGGTGGCCTGAAATAAAACAATCCCATCAGTTCTATTTTATTTGATGTTTGTCCAGAATCTATAAAGTGCATGTACAGTAAGTATGAATTTATTGTTCAGTACTGTATAGAGCAGAGTTTTTTCAAACAGAACATTGAAGGGCCTGTTTTTTTTTTTTTCTGTTACTTGTACACTTGCAGTGCACTTTTGCTCCAGGTTAGTGGAGCTGAATAAGTAAGTGCATTTTGAACTGAAAGAGTTCTTTGGAGAAGACAGGATCTCCCGGTCTTAACATAATGGATTTTAAAATTTCTAAATATAACCCTTAGGAACCCTTCTGGGCATCAGCATAAGCAAGATAAAGCAAGTATCTTTATTTAGTAACTGAAGTCACATAGCTTGAGGTTCTGTGAATGACCTTCTGGTGTGCTTGAGTTTATTTTTTTGTACTGTAGTAAATTGGGAGGTGTTTAAAGTTTGATATTAGGAATAAAATTAAAGTTATCCATGATATTATGTATTTTTATATAGTAGATAAATAGGGGTAATGGGTTTCTCTATGGTGTGTGTGTGTGTGTGTGCATGTGTGTGTGATTATAGTTTCTTCTGATTCATCTCCTTCCACCATTCCCATCTTGTATTTAACATGACCCTCAGTGCTTTGTTCCACTAATAGTCTCCCCTTCTACTTGATCTCTGAGGTATTTCACTTCCCTACCCCCCAATCCATCCCTTAAAAATCTATCCCTCTCATGGTTCCCTTTTGGTTTTCAAAGATGGACATGGTAATTCATTAGTTGCCAAGGATATGAGAGTCAACAAAGGACCATTAGACATCTGTAAGTATAGGGACTTTTGACTTCTCATATAAGGTAACTGAATCACCACCCTGTTTGGCTTCCATTACTATTTCAGTACTGGACTGCGATCACTTAGCTCCTAACAGGAGTACTCTTTTCATGGTATACCTTTGCTTCTCATATTCATTTGTCCTCATCCATTGGATATTGGTTATCTATCCCTTCCTCTCTGCTTCAGGTCTCTTGCTTTTATGTTCCTGTTTTAGTACCAGGGTGAACAGACAAACTCAGAAGTAGCAGACATGGCAGGAAGTTCAAACAAGGAAGCTGAATGGAGGCTAAGCATCGTTTCTTTGACTTTCAAAGGACACTGAGCTAGAGAGAGTGGCAGTGTGAATGTGGTGGATGGGACAGCAGCAATGTGAAGCTCCGCCTTTTATATTTGTGAAGCAAAGTCATTTGTCTCATTCATGCAATTAGTCTATGGTCTGTAGGACTTCGTTCTGAGATCTCGACCCTTTACCACTTTACAGGCACTTCCTGGTCTCATTTATTTCTTGATTGCTCAACTTCTATTTACTGATAAAACTTGCATAGCTTTTTGCCACTTCCCTCAGAAGGCTTATCTTAGGTGGTATCTACACAAACCAAGTAATTCCAACTAGGACTGCACATGGTTACTGTCATCTTTAAGATAAAGTGCTTGTATCCCAGAAAAAAAAAAAATCACTTAATCACTTCGTTCTCAGGATGGCAAGTGATGGAGGGAGCTGTTTGAAATCTCTTTGATGACCCTCATGCACATCGCCAAGGTGTCTGCTCTTTTGAATACCAGTTTGAGTAGTGTACAGCTCCTCTGTCCTCTCCGTTGTAAGATGAACATACAATAATGGCTTCAGTGTGGTGTTAACATTAGATGCAGTAACAGAATACAGTATATCATGAGTCATATGGGGATCCTAACATACTGCGTGGTACATATCCAAAACCACAGATCTACTGATAGAGCCTGGACTGCATAGTAAGCTCTAGGCCTAGTGCAACCATGTCTCAAAACACACACATACATACACACACACACACACACACACACACACATACACACACACTATTTAACTCTCTTATGACTAGTATTTTTATCTGCTTTAATCAAAATGACCTGAATTTAAATGTTCAAGTTCAATGTTGCATTTCAGCACAACACTCTCTACTTTATAACTTCCCTATTCTTTGGACTTAAGGAGTGACTACTGCTATGTTTCAAGAGTAAAGTAATTTACTGCATGGGTACTCAAAGACCTATGCTATTGAAGAAGCATAGCAGGCATTCCTTTACCTCTGATCTTAAACTGTGGATCCTGAGGCCCCATATGGCATTGCACAAACCCATAATTGGGAAAAAAATACTATCAGAAGCAAGAGCTTTATTGATGCACAGAAATTAAATCCAAGAGAAAATCAACACATGATGAATCTGAGGTGTTTCTGGCAGGCTTGTCCATATGGTGTCACCAGCTTCATGGCAGCCCTTCTGAACACACCACATGCATGCTTTGCATGCTTTCAACAGTGCATGCATTCCACTTGCCCATGCGTATTGCCTGGAGCACTGTGCTCTTATTTGAGGCTGTTGTACATGATAAATTAGTGTTTCAACTGTACACACTGCATTTTCTACTCTTGCAGAAGCATGGTGGCTTAATTATAGAAGGCAAAGACTTTTTGTATTTTCCTGTTATCATTCCTCAGTATGTAACTATTAAATCAGCATATCTTTAAATCAGCATATTAAATCAGCGTAACTCATACTGTATCAGAATATTTCCTTTAAAATTTTTCTGTTTAAGTCATTGACTTGATTTTCATTTTTAAAAGAATCATTAAAAGAGTTGTGGCTTGAAATCAGAGTACAACTTCAGATAACTTCTGAGATACCGCTAAACATGCTTCTGCCATTATTATTATTATTATTATTATTATTATTATAATATGAAGTAGCACTCTCAGCACTGAAAATATGAAATAAAAATATCAATCAATTTTGAAAATCATTTAAAGTTGTTCTAGGTCCTCCAGTATCAAATGTTCAACCAAGATTTAATTTCTTTTTAAAAGATTAATATTATTTTCATCCCCCCTCTGTGTATATGCGTCTGTGTGTGTGTATACATATACATATGTGTGCAGGTGCTTGAAGAGGCCAGAAGAGGACATCAGATCCCCTGGAACTATTGTTACAGGAAATTGTGAGCCACTCAAGGTGACTGCTGGGAACCAAATTCCAAGATTTAATTCCTTCTGTAAAAACAAAGACACTTATCCCCACTAGTATGCAAGCTTGATTTTATCCTTAATAAATAGAAATTTATATATGTACCAAAGAATTGTTTTAGAATACATTTCTTTAAAATTTATTGACAATAAACGTTTGCTTTTATAACTACTTTATACGCCTATGTATCCAGAACTGCCAGTGGGAAAAGTTCCAACAACTGCTGCTGTATAAGGAAAGCTGCATCCTGTCTCTCTTAGTTGGGCAAAACAGAAGTGGACGACTGCCTGTTTTCAAGCATGAATCTTGATTGTGTAAGTTCAACTGGTATTGACTATACTCCTGAAGACACAGTCCAGAATGCCATCTTTCCAAATGTTGAAATCTCTAAAGATCTAAATGTCCGATGTCTAATTTCCTGAGAGTCACAATAGCAAAGATTAAACTCCAGAGTCTGATTGCCGGAATGGTAGTTCCTGTGACACAACATCTCTGTAGGTGGAGTAGAAAACAGCTGTGAGGGAGGGTGGCCATGTTCGAACAATAAAAATCGGTTCAGTATAAAACGTGTTCTTGGCACTCCTTCTTGATCATGAAATGAAATGTCAGTGTGACATGAAGAAGGCAGGGAAGTAACTGGGTGATTTTGAAAATAGTTATGCACATAGTAGGATATGAAGATGTGGAGACAATGGTGTTGCTGGGTGCTCAGCAAATTTTTACCAATTTCTCATCCTAAACTTGAATGCAAAAGAATGGGTATCAAATATTCCACGCAGCATAGAAGCACTGGCAAATCTGACAGGGGCAGCTCAAATCCTCCGAGAATTTTAAAATCACAGTGTCACATAATGAACTCATCCTCCTTTGTCATGCCTTGAACAAAACCCAGAGGTTATTCATTGTGGTGCAAACGTCAGAGTGAAGCTGATGGACACACAGGTCAGCCAGATGCCCAGACTGCTCCGAGCAAGTGTCTGTTACCCAGCTCTGTAACACACGTATGCATATGCCCATGTAGTTTTCCTTTCCCTTTTTTCTAAAGCTGTCTATTTACTATTTAAAGTCAACAATGTCATTTTTGATAATTCTCTACACTTGATATTTTATTTTTGCATTATTGCCAATACTGAAAGTATAAATTATGTAAAATCCTAGCGATCTAATTCATTTAATGCTTTCAATTTTGCCACCAACTTGATTTTCCCTGTTGCTGCTGCCAATTTCTGCACTGAGAGCAGAATTAACTTCTCCAGGATTCCATCTTTTATTAAGGACCAGTAGCTTTTCAGGATCCCTCTGGGTTTCCCAGGCCCCCAGCTTTGCAGGCTAAGAAATTACTGGGTTCTCAGATTCTCCAGGGTGAGACAGACACTATGGGACTACTCCAAAAGAAAAGGCACCCAGCTTCAAAAATCAAGTAATAAATAACAGCATTCTCAGACTCTTAGGTTGAATTCATAAGTACATACATGCATACATACATACATGTGTACATACATACATATGTACATACATACATACATATGTACATACATATGTACATACATACATATGTATATACATTCATTCTATTCATCATCTTCCTCTAATACTGACTAATACTTGTGTCCAGTAAAATATAATTTCACGGGCCTCAGAGAAAAACAAAGGCATGGGGGTGTTTTTTTTTAAGTACTACCAAGGGCAAATTTGGAATATTTCCTCTTATTTCCACATAATACTTAAGATTCTGTGTTATTATCTGGAACAAAGCACATGGGAAACATGATTTTTTTATCTACTGACTAACTATTATCAAATAAAATGCTCAGAATGGATTCTAAGAAGCATCTGTCCATCACTGTGGTGTAAACAGTCCCCTAATTTGGAGCAATTGTGACGCTGTTAACACTGGCCATTCACTGTCTCTAAGGAAATGGACATCTTTTCATCGTAACTATTCACTACTGTCCTCTTGTTAAGAACAAAGTGTGCTGCTAGATATTGGTTCTGAAAAATCTGCCTCTAATTTGACCTCTCCCTTTAAACTTAAGAGGTGGGAAAAAGCAAATGAAACCATTTCCAGCTGAGCAAAGATAGGCTTCAGTATACCTGAAAGACATATTCCTGAACCTGACATCCTGGAATCAGAGTTGATGTTTAATAAGCCTAGAAGAATGATATTCCTATTATCCTGTGCTGTTATTCAGCTGAGATTCACATGTGGCTCAATGCCTGTGAATGTACCTCCACACCTTGTGAATTTTCTGAGCTCGGTGCTGGCTGACAAGTGTTCCATTTGACTCCAGTCCTACTTAGACTATTTAAATGTAATGTGACTTACACCTTTTTCTTTTGCTACTGATATGCTCCACGCTTATTAGTGTTTGTGAACTGAGAGTCAGGTTCTCTTTCTATTAAATGTAGAGACATTCCAGAAGATATTTATAGAAAAATTTGATAAGTGGTGGGTAGTCACTCATCATTTCCTTTCTAAAATATGCTGTCTATAGGGAGCATGACTGGGCTTTCTGAAGCCCTCCATGTAGGGTCATTGGCCTGGTGCATGACAATCACATGTGCAGTTGCTATGGGAATGCACTGGCTATACTGCCCTGCAAAGAGCTTCCTCAGAGAAGACTAAATCTAATGAATTCTTAACTGGCATGAAGAACATATTTAGTCATTTCATAAAATATTCTCTTAGGCTCTTTTTTAAAGATTCAGTCAGTAGATAGGTCTAACAATTAATATCCTGTTAAATTAAGATTATCATGAACAAAAGCATGCCTTATCTTAAAAGAGTATATGCATGCAGATAGCAAAAAGGAAATGAGACACAGATGTAGAATAGAGTAGAAGGCATATTTAATATACAGCCTCCAAATGTGGTTCAGTGATAAAGACTCAGATCTCCTCACAATTGTAATATAAATGTGTTTGATTTATAAGCAGCACAGAAAACTTAAAAGTGAGAACTGGTCCCCCATATCTCCTCTGTTGCTTTGGAAAGAATAAAGTGGGCAGCTAAGGCTCCCCTGGTATGAAAATGATCAGAGCTGGGTTATAGCTCACACTCAGCAGATCTGCACACACACACACACACACACACACACACACACACACACACACACACACACACACCTGAAACTAAACCTCCAGGACACATCATGTCTACCAGGGTGAAAGAAAATTGGTGTTTGTTTTCTGTTTTCCCCCAAGAAGCTTGGATAATAAGCCACTGTTTTCCCTCTACCCATCATTCTAATTTATATTTCTTCTAGTCTTATAAATTAATGGAGGAAAATATTCTTAGCATCTAAGTTCATTGGGTCTTGAGACTGAAATGATAGAAGACTAAGTTATCAACCAACAGAAGGCATTGAAAGCCCTCCTATCCCTGTTTTTATATTCTCTGATGAATTATATGACAAGGTTCCACAAACAAAGCTCACTTTAAAGGAACAGTCTTCATGTGGACACAAAATTCAGAAGTTTAATGACAATCATCAGCCCATGTGATGTCATAAACGGAAAAAAAATGCATCTCAAGCACACTTGCTCTTAATGGCTGTTAATTACACCACAGGCTGATAGCTGGGTTGGTTATAAGTGAGAGGATGAGTTTTCTGGTTTCTACCTAATACCACACCGCAAAAATTATAGAAAAATGTATTCAAACAGCACTGCTGTCAAGAGAAGGAAAGAGAAATACAAAGAGGAATTGGGGAGCAAAGCATAATGGAACAGCAAATGATAAAATATGATGAACTTTTGGAGTCAGGGGGATTATAATAAAGCAGCAGTCTCCCAGCCCCAGGACTATCAAAGCCAATGGAAAAATTAGGGCAATGTTATATTTTTAATATCAACATCTATTTAATTAGAGAAAAAATGAATATAAATTAAAGCAATTACTAATGACTGAGCACTGCCCTCACCTGCTGCCTTATAGTACACTTCCTTTTCCAAGAGAGAACTGTGCTGTGTTAGACGTAGAGGCTGGCATTGAGTTATAGCTAACTAGTCCCGAGTGGCATCATTTTAACCTAGTGTTTTGAAACTCTCAGTTTAATCCAGCTGTGTGATGGTTTTAGTTGTGAGTTAATTAGAATTAGGCATTTTTTTTCTAAATAAAAAAAAAGGTTTTATTAAGTATAAAAGTATAAATAAAAGTGTGCTTCCCTCTTTCTCCCTGTAGGCAGTTGGCCACCAGCCTGAGGGGAAGAGAGGGCAGAGGCAGAGACCAGGGTTCAGATAGCCCTGAATTTCGATAGAATGACCTCTGTGGACTGCTGCACCAAGACCAGTCTACTTTTCTCTCAGGGATATGGTATATAAGAGTTTTATTAGGGATATGAGTAGAAAGTGCTAGTTGGTCATGCTCATCAGTGAGCAGGTTATAGTACGGCTCCTAATTATCATTCGGGTGGGAAACCAGAGTGGGATATGTATGCAGCCTTGTAGAGAGCTCTGTACAAGGTTACCTTCCAGACAAGGCCAGCCACCTGTGTTTAGAGACACTCTCCAGACAAAGATAGGCAGAGACAGGAAGCCCCATTGAGAGAGGGCCCCCCCCCCCATTTTCCACTTAGCTCAGAAATCCATCCAGTCATGGGGAACTGCTTTCCTAATAGCAAAGTTCCCCAACATAAAAATTGGGGTTGGAGTGATGGCTCTACTCTTGTAGAGGACCCAATTTTGGTTTTTAGCTCCAACTACAGTAAATCTAACACCCAGTCTGGCTTCCAAGAAAACCTACACACACATACCTACACACAGTTCCACACAGACAACACAGGCAAATGCATAATTAAAAAATACATCTTAAAATGTAAAATATAAACCCCTTTGCTTTGTAGTCTCAGAAACTCCAATTGAAATTGGATTGCATGTAAGGAGACTGAGTCACAAGCTATGCCTACCAGATACAAACATGATGGTACATTAATAACTTGTTATGGACAATGCAGCTCTTACAAAGAATGTGTTGTTGTTTTCCTCCCACAGCACCTGTTTTCTTTTTATTGACAATACGGATAATATCCAAAAGTTTGTCTTGTGTATAGAAGTGAATATTGACAATGAAGTCTAATTGCTTCAGAATTGAAAGCTATGGTATACCCACACTCAGTAAGAATGAGCTAAGGCAGGCACTTCCTTTGTCATGCAAACAGGATTTTCCTTTGCCAAGTGTCTTTTGTTGACATTTGTCTCCTATCCTTGACCTTCTTAAAGTGTGCATGCTTCCGTGGAGATAACTTCATTCTAGCATTCCATACGCATTTGTACAGCATTGTCATTAATAGTATCTATTTTTATGCTGTTTCCATTTCCTGAAAGCACATTTGGTCCTCCATGACCCTGGGGTCTCTTTCTGGGACCAGAAGGATGAGTGCCACTTGGAAGCTATTGGAGATACAGAAACGTAGACTCTACCCCTCATGTGTACTCAATCAGTACACATTTTAATAAGACAGCTGGAGATTTCAATATTTAAAATACACTGCCTTACCTCTTTAACACCGTCTCTCTCTTTGGACATTCCCTACTAAAACTGGATTGATGCAGTTCAACACAGAAAGTGATCACAGGTATAATCTCTTCATTACCTTAGCTCATGCGTCTCAAAGGAAAATAACTGATTTCCCATTTTCGGATGGCACTTTGGGGTTTTTACAAATTCAAGCTCTCCTTGTATTCATGCCAGAACTTGAACCCCGGAGCCCCAGTGATGTGGGTAAGATGTGCAAAACTCTATAACTGAATGAATAATCCTAAGCCCACCACTTAGAGATTGCAGAAAAGCACAGCAGATGGTGAGGCTGAAATTAGAATGACTAGTCCTCAGGCTGGAAAGAATATGACACACTGATGACCCAAGTCCTAGAGCAGCATGCACCATGGACTCAGTAGCTCCACAGCCACTCTGTCCCCCCCTCCTGAAAGCAGGGGTCCCCTGGGAGAATGGGTGCCAGCCTTCAACAGTGTGCATTGTCTTCGCTGGAGTTCAGATACATTTTGGATTAAAGTAACTTATTTTATGACTGCCAAAGGCAAGCACAGAAACATGAAAATATGTTTATGAAGAGGCTTAAGAGGAACAGAGGGAAGAGTTGTTCTTGGTGAAAATATGCTTCTCTTCCATCTTGTCTTCACCTCTGAGGACCAACGGGCTCTCAACTAGGACTAATCTCATGATTGGTAGTCACCAAGACAAACTGTCTCTTTTCAATTTTCATGACTTGTATTTATAATCCATAAATCATTTAGATTCCTTTTACCGGCCATAATCTAATCTGGTCTCTTTAAACTGACTGTGCTATGTTTGAGATTGAAAGTAAATAATTTTCTATGAGGTTGTCCTAATCCTCACCCCGTGGAATGCTCTGTACTGAAGGTGTGTGTGTGTGTGTGTGTGTGTGTGTGTGTGTGTGTGTGTGTAATTCCTATGCCATTAGTTTTATACTTGCATAAAACAAGGACTAGCCATTTTGGAGAAAATGTTCATCAAGTTTAATCTTGTTTCATATTTGGAGTGATAGCCCACTCAGAAAATATGTATTTACTTAACAGTGTTGTTTCTCAATTAAAAACAAACTCCTCTGGAGGAATCATGTACAAATAGGCCAAACTTTATGAATAAAAATTAAAGTCAATCATCTTTGGAAGACAAAACTCAATTTTTTTTTCTAATCAGAACAAGTATGAAAGTAGATATTGCAGTGAATGTTAATTTATTTTCTTCCTTCCAGGCTTCTCTACTCCCTATCTTATCTTAGCAAAATCCAGGCAAGTGTAGTGTGCTCTGAAAAGCTTCTGACTAAGGTTAGCATGCAGGTTTATGCTTTCTCGGTGAGGAAAAAAGTGTTTCTGTGGCTATCTGTACTGCCCTTCATCTTTCCTAAGTGATGCTACTGGTTTCTTGTTTCTCTCCTGTTGGTACAGATTCTTCAAACTATATATTACAATCAAGGAAAATATATTTTCCATGCTGGCCAGCAATGGGTATGTGTCCTGCTTGACTGAGGCTGGGTTGAAGTTCATCTGTTTGACTAACTCTATTTGTAAGTGAATACAATACTTGGCTATTCGAACAACACTATTCACATGAGGCATTCAGAGATAGTCCTAGGAGCAGCTGTCCAACCATTGTACTACTGAAGATTACTTTCTGATCACTTAAAGTACACATATAAATTATAATAGCAAATAGCACATTTTGGTTAGGTAATTGGAACAAAACTTAGTAAGTATCAATATTAAAATGAAAGTGTTGAGATGTCAAGGACACAAGAGAGAGACAGTGCAATACACTCAGGCTGCCAAAATTCACTGCTGCTTTATGGGAGGATGAAAATCCGGGGGATGAGGGAATTTTTCAGCACAGAACAAGTGCATTATTACAGAGGCAAACTCAAGGAGACTCTCTTGGCATTCCTTCCTTGGCTCTTGCTTCTCTACTCCTTATCTTATCCTAGCAAAACCAGCAGACATGTACTGCATTGAAGACAGGATTAACCACATAATCATATCACACATTTGTATTTTTCTTTTTATTTTTAGTGGCTGTCATCAAAAGGATCACTTCTTGAAATCAATCTTTCAATTATAATTTATAACTCTTACAGTCATCTCTCAGTTGCTCCAGGAGTTGTTCCTAGGATCCTGAAGGATGCTCAAACCCATGAATGCTCATGTAGGACGAGCTAAGCTGGGAGGAGTAAGGAGAGGAAGAGGAGGAGTAAAGAGAAGAAAGAGGAGGAGCTAAGGGAAAGACAGAGAGAGGAGGAAATGGAGGCTGCTGTTCGCTTGTCTGTAGCAGTCAAAGGTAGTTGATATATCTAGGTTGGGTATTGGGTTACACCTCTGGTTGTAAGGGCATCTTGTTATTGATCATTACTAAATATATAAGCCTTTGGATAATTTAAGCATTAGAGTCTCATTTTTTTTTACTGGGCCCACGTGGTTGGCAGGA
Organism: Arvicanthis niloticus; assembly: GCF_011762505.2. Taxonomy (NCBI): domain Eukaryota; kingdom Metazoa; phylum Chordata; class Mammalia; order Rodentia; family Muridae; genus Arvicanthis; species Arvicanthis niloticus. The sequence goes on along the minus strand of NC_047658.1, from coordinate 126,037,388 downwards.
TGGTCTGGGCAATGCCCAGCCTTGCAGAGACAGCGTGGAAGATTGGCAGAGCCATCTCCCACACTGGCGTCTCATGGGTGACAGGGCTGGTATTTCTGGCTGGCCATTTCTAACTGTGGTGCGCACGTGGCCTCTGACCACGCAACATGATGGCTTAGTTAGGAAGAGCCAGAGCACCTTAGATAGTTGGCTTGACCAGTAGCCACTTTTTAAATAATTACAACAACATGTTCAAGTATCTTATATAAAGTGACAGTGTTTGCATAGTTTATGTCCATCTTTCCACATACCTTAAATTATCTTTGGTACAGTTATACTACCTAATACAATGTTATATACAAATTGTTAGTCTATATTGATTGTAATAATGACAGGAAGAATCTGCATATGCTCAGCAAAAGAGCAATTTTTAAAGGTATTCCTTATCCTTATTAGTTGAGTCCTCAAATATGAAGTTCCAAGTATCATTTGAAGCACAGTTCTGAGTATTGTCTCTATTTCATTTTGTATTTCTGCTGTAACCGATCTACTCTCAAGTGAAAGAAACACTGAAGCAATAGACTGTGCAAAGAAGCTTGGCTTAGTGTTTCTTAGTACAGCATCTCCCATCCCCACCCCCCATACATACCAAGCAGTAGAATTTATTAATTGCTGGAGATCCGTGGTCTTGTCTCCAGCCTTACATTTGAAGACAGTGATAATTTACCTACTTAATTTGGTCAGTTTTCCTAGTAACTTAACCATCCACTCATTTCTCCACACGTCAACAGTTCTGCCTTGTCAGACTGACCCTCTTATTGTGGCAAAGAGTTTGAAGGAAACTGAGGAAAGAGGAGCCTTGAAAGGGCATCAAAGGAAGACTTGAAGAAGTTTACAGGATGGGGTGGACTCTGACTTGTGATGGTAGTGATTAAGGCAGGAAGAAGAGGGACATTGACACACACATTGATGGTACTATACACTGCCTTTTGGTATCCAAGAGCTAGACAAGGAGTTCCTCTCAATTGTTTTGGATTACCAGAATCTAAAACTGTTAGCTAAAACCTTAGTCTGAGCCACATGAACTGTGAGTTTTCCAGTCTCTTCCTCTACTAACTTTCTCCTTTCTTCCCATCACACTTCATCGTGCCCTTCCTCTTATCCAGGATGCTGCTTTCATAAGAGGACTCTAATAAGTCTGTATTATAGAAGCATTATACATTTAGACACAGTAATTTAAGGAAGGCATTATTTCAGACATTGGGTCCTGTAATTTTGCCCTTTGGGTGCTGTATACTATACATTACCTGTATGTAGAGAGTTGTCTGTGATGATTATCACCAAATGCTAACTTGGAGGGGTCTGGAACTACCCAGGAAACAAGACTCTGTGCATACCTGAGAGAGGTTACGCAGATTACTTTAGCCTCTAGGTATACCTGTGAAGATTATCTAGATCAGGCTGAGTGATGATTGAAAAATCACCTTAACATTAGGAACTGCCATCTCATGGACTGGGGTCTCTGGGTGAATGAAAAGGAGAAATTGAGCCAGACACCAGCACTCACCTCTCTTTTCTTCATGACTGACAATGTAGTGTGATCCATGGTACCATCTCCCTCACCCCTTCCACCATGTCTTCTAAATTTGATGGACTGAAACTTAATAATTTTGAACCAAAATAAACCTTTCTTGGTGAGGTATTTTGTTAAAGTAACAAGAAAAATAAGTAATACAGGTGCTACAGTATTTCCTCAATAGGAATTGCTTCATGCAAAGTAAGTTACACATCACCCAAACATTGCTAAGTCTTTCTTGTTCATTCTCTCTACAATGAACCCTTAAATTCTGTGAACCTTCCTTCATCCTGCTCTTACTTGTCGGCCAAGCCCAAGCTACACATAATGATGCTTCTCAGTTGGGAAGCATTAGCAGCCATTCCTCCTCAACTGTAAGTCTGTAGTACAATTTATATACAATCCCTTGGATTGCTATAAGAAATCACTACAGATCAGACAGCTTTAAAAAACAAAAGCACACTCAGCAGTGGTGGCTCACACCTTTAATACTAGCACTCAGGAGGCTGGATCAACCAGTTCCTGAGTTTGTGGCTAGCCTGAATTACTACAGAATAAGTTCCAGAGCTATGATTCTTCCTTGTCTTTGGAAGCAGATCCTTCCTTGCATCTCCTGCTCTTTGCTGTCTATCAATATCCCTCAGTGCTCCTCGACAGGTTTACATCACTACAAGTACCTTGACCTTGTATGACCTTCTTACTTCTGTTTATGTGTCTTCTCTTTCTCTCTGCCTATCAAGAGTCAATAACTGGATCTACAGTCCACTGTAATGCAGTATGACCTCACCACAACTTAGCTAATTACAGTTACAAAAATCTCTAATTTGACATTAAGGTTACATTCCAACTGGGTATGAGTCTAGAGAGGTGTGACTGAACTCTGTATACCATGTAGTGCTGTACTACAAGTGCTTCTTTCCCTGTTATCCAAGTATAATATGTTAACACAAAGCTGTCAATTCTTCTAATCCTGTGGATAAAAATATACAGGGCATTTAGGTTTTTATGCTGGGCTCATGTCACTGGCGTCCTGATACTAGAATGTATGGCTTGGGCTGACCCACCATTTATACTTACACTACACATTCTACTTCTACACAAAGTGGAGATCCTGTGGAACCATGTTGTAGCAGCTTGGCTTGCTACAGTAACAGCCGTGAAACCCACCAAGCAGCCAGCTCTCCAGACAAGGCCCATCAATTCTAAGTGATAATCCACTTTATCCTTTCATAAAATACTTCAGAGAACATGGACAGATCACCATAACAATGGTTTAAACATATCTGTAATAACAATAAAGTATATGCCCAGTTCATGGGAGTCAGATTGACTTATTGGTATCTTTCTGTGCAGATGTCATGCCATGTCCTTGCAAGGCCAATTCATGGAACTAGGTTGAATTGTAAGGTAAAGCCTGGAAAGGAAAAAAGAAATGATATCTCTCTGTGTGCACTCCTAAACTGAGAAGTACGGCTTAATCAAAGATTTTTAAATTTACACATCAAAATAAGAGAATAATGCCTTCAGCACACACATATGCATTATCTTCCACTTCCTGTGTCTTCCATTGTACCTGGAAATCATAGCTTCAATATCGAACATCAGTGCAGTCTGTCTGGGCAGCTGCATTGCTGGTATTTTGTGCTGATGCTTGCTTGCCCTCACAATATACTTGAAGACAGACTGCTCAAAAGAATCTCAGTGGGATCATAACTAAAACTAGTCACTAAGGAAAAATCCCATAAGCTTACAGCAGAGATTCCAAATAGAATATCTCCTAGGGGCCACATAGATCATAAAGTAAAAGAGGTGGGTTTTCTGGGGCTGGAGATCTAGGATCTTGATGCTATTAGAAACCAGTGCTTATGTTCAATGGGTGTCCACCCATCTGAATGCTCCAGTAGTCTTCAAATTTCTTTAGAAAAAATGCAACTTATATATAAAATCCCTCCACTTGAAAGTATAGACAAGTGGTGGACTTTTTAAAAGCACGGTTCAAGGAGAGAGAATAATCTGTAAAGCTTGTCTTTTGCAAGCATCTGATTCTAAAGAGGTTTTGTATCTCCGGATAAAAGAAATATCCTTTGCTTGGGGAGGCTTAAAAGGTCCTTCCTAGTTTTAGACATGCTGACAACTGGTCTGCATTTTACACAGGGAAACCTGAGTCACATTAATGGCTCTGACACTAACAAACTCAACTCCCCCCCACCCCCCAGCTTGCCATTTTCACTTTGGGGAACCTTAGCACCAGGTGATCTCCAGGCATTACTGTCGCAATAATTGATCCTGGGATTCTATGATCAAGTACCCTTGGGGGCAGCTATTGTGTTGACTTCTAACAGTCCCTGGAAATGAGTTGCCACTCAGTAAATCCTCCATCATTCAATTCAAGACAGACTAAGGAAAAGGAAGGATCGATATTAGCTCTATTCTCAAGAAGAATAAACTAAATCCCAAGATGAGTAAGTGATCTGTCTTTCTTCCCACCAACAGTAAGGCCAGAGCTGGGCTAAGCAGGCTTTGTTCTGTGTTTGTGAAGGACTGAAAGGAAAAGCATCATGCTCGGAGCTGAAGGATGACATGCTGGGCACAAGCTCCACCGTAGTTTGCTAGAAGTTCAGCTTGGTCCAGCTGCCAGCTCATCACTTCCCCCAGCCTTTAAAGTATTGCTCTTTGAGTTACAACCCCCACCCATGCTCATTCAAGCATCCTCAATAAATCCCAATGGATCGCAAAAAGTGAAACAAAGATAAGAGTAGGAGGGGACTTGGGTATAAGAGCTCAAGCAGGAAGAAGAGGGAAACAAGGAGTGAAAACAGCTAAAATTCATTATGTGTGTTAAGAACGTGTTAATTTTGTTGCTTTAAAAGTTATGGTTTACATACAGAAAAATCCACCTTCTTTTAGTAAACAATCATGATTTCTGCACACTTACTCATGTACCACTGCTAAAAGCAAGAAACAGAGAGGTAGCATCGGAATTGTGCTTGTTTTGGGCATCTTATCTATCTGCAGTTGTTAGTATTTTCCAGAGCCCTTTTCTCTGTGTGTCTCAGGTTTAGTAGTTTTATTACTGTGTTTTTAAATACACTGATTTTTTTCTGTATAATAGTTAGTATTCTCTAGTCACAACTTAATGTAGTTTTCCCTTCTGATACTCGATGTTAATACCTAAAAGCCCATCTGGGGTATGTTGCACACGGTCTGTACGCCTCCCTAGCTTGCTCATGTATTCTCGTTCCTTCTTGACATTTAGTTACAGTAGGCACTTTATTATTTCTGTTATGTCGAAGTCAGTTCATACATTGATTATTTTGTCTATAATGACTATACTTAATGATGTTATTATTATTTTCTTGTTTTATTACATATCTGATAATTTTCTATCCTACTCTGAATACTTTGAATATTACCTCTATGGTGTTGTATGTGTTGTATAAATTGTATGAGTTACAAAATTACCCATGGAATAATTTCTGGGATTAGTATTAGTCTCAAGGGATGTTCTTGGATTTTTTGAGGCTTGTCGGCTTTAAGAAATGGAAACAGGTGAGTTCATTTCTGGGAATAATTCCATGCAACTATTAAAGTCATAACCATCTCAGTAGGTTACATGTGTAACATAGTTAGAAGGCTTCTCTCCACTCTGAAGGATGGGGAAAGGCACAAGCCCAGTCTTGTGTGGTCTCCAAAGTTGTTGCCCTTACTGGAAAGTTCTTTCTTTGGTCTTAGTTGTTTCTAGAAAAACTTAAGCAAGTTATACTCTCAAGTGTGTGCTCTCTCTCTGCTCCATCCCTTTCTGTGTCTCTGTGTCTCTGTCTGTCTCTGTCTGTCTACATCTGTCTGTCTGTCTGTCTGTCTGTCTGTCTGTCTACATCTGTCTATCTGTCTGCATCTGTCTGTCTGTCTCTGTCTGTCTTCCTTTCATTCAGGATCTCTGTTTTCTCTGGTTCTATGGGACCAAACTCTACAAGTCTAGGTTTCAATATTTCCCACTTGCACACCTTAACTTGGGGACATACAGACTTGGGTGGATTCCTCTCTGTCTATATTCTAGTGGTTTTCTCTAAACAGAACAGCTGAAGGAGCAGTGAGGCTCAGTGTGTCCACGCTGTCTGATTCCAAGAGTATACTACATGGTTTGTTGCCTAACATCAGTATATACTTCTTTTATACATTTTTCCAGTTTTTAGCCTTTCAAAAAGGGGTGGGAGTGAGCAGAGAATATAAATCAAGTCTTATTCCACCTAGGCTGGAACCAGGCTGTAGATCACTTTGATTTTACTACCTTCCAATTTGTCACCCTAAGGTAGTTCTTGCAATATTTTTGCTACTGCCTCCTAAATACCTAACTCAGTCATCTTTCTTTGTCACATTATTACCAGTTCTTAAATAAATGGGAAATGGAAGTAACTTTATTGTATTATTTCTAGTCAGTGACCACAGGTAACTCACCTTTTCAATTGATCTGTTACTTACACATTGCTGGATCAGCTACTACTTGAGCTGAATATTGATCCTGGCACAAATGTGCAGCTTCCCCAGGGCTGCTTCCCTGGTGTTTGCATCTACTTCTTAATTTCCACTGTCCTATTCATCTCAAGATCATTATTTTGTCCACATACATTTGTACACTTCCCAAAAGTACTGTGGAGCATCCGTACATCCAGTTTCTGCAGTGGGTCCTGGGAATTCAGCTGCGAGCCAAAAAGCCATTGCTGTCTTCATCATGAACTTGACTATATTACATAGGTTATGCACAGTCAAATCTCTGATTCTATATTTGTGACGGTACAATTTTGAACACTTTTGTTTCTCAGTGTGACAAACTATCTATGCTGAAGTATTCTGCTTCTGAAGGCTCAAAGTACAGCTTAAAATTTCTACTCAAGGGCTGGAGGGATGGCTCAGGAGTTAAATTAGAGTACTTCTTTTGCAGAGAAAGCAAATGTAATTCCTCCTATCCATATGAGGTGGTTCATAACCACCTATACACACCTCAGGTCTCCAAAGACGCTGCACCCATGTGTTCAGATTCCCTGTCCCACATACACATAATTCAAACTAAAACTAAATATTAATTTTTTGTTCAGACACCTTACCTAGATTGTAGCTGAACAGTAAAACAGAAGAATGGGAAAATGCATTGCTGTTCTGAAATAAATTGGAAGGCACCCTGCTAGGTAGCATCTCTGCCATTCTGGAGCTTGTTTGCAACAGTCCACATATACAAGCAGGACAAAAAGCAACTTGGAGTTCACAGAAGAGAGATTGCATTAAATGTACAAGAGCCAAGTTCCTAAAGAGTGATGCAACAAGACATGGCCTATCCGTCTAACAGAAGGAGTTAGTTCAGTTCTACCACCTGCTCTCCCAGAGCAGAAAGGGGTATCTGAAGTAGTTACTACAGCTTTCACTTATTTGAGATTGGATCTTGAATTAAGGTGTGAAAATCTAGGATCCTCAAACCAGGAACTGGATTTCCGGTGTTGCTGACAGATTGCAGAAACAATAAATGCAAGTGAGTTGAACATTCAATAAGATGATAAACTTCAGTCATATTAAAAGTACATGGAGGAGAGACTTGCTGAGACTGCAGCACCTCTTCTTCAGTGTTGGGAGTGCCAGAGAAGTGAGTATGTGCCTACCTTGATGTGGTGTTCATAAACACTTACCATTTTATGTATCAAACCCGTAGCTAAGACTCTGTAGATAGCAGAAGAAAAATACAAATTGCCACCAGAATGTGTCTAAAACTTGCATCATTGTTTGTAATATCAAAAGATTTAATATAAATTATGTTTTTATATGCAGGTTGTAAGAAATAGATCAGAAATGTAATAATGTGAAATTGGTAAAATTAAAACAATGAGAAAAGATATGTTGAACAAATACTGACCAGAAATGGACTTGGGATGGTTAGTCTTAGCTGTTGGCCCTACAAGATCTAGAATTAACTAGAAGACAAGTTTCTAAGCACATCTCTGAGGGACTATTGAGCCTCTGGCTATACCTATGAGAGGCTGTGTTGATGGGCTGACTGAGATAGGAAATTTTATCCTGGAAGTGGACAGCACTGTTTCTTCTCTTAAGTAAAAAGAAACAAGCTAAACAGATTCAGTACTCTCTATTTTCTGGTGGGAGATAGAATGTCTCCAACTCCTTAAACGATGTGCTGAAATAAATCCTTTTTCACTTGAGTTGGTTTTGCCAGGTTACCTTATCACAGCCACAAGAAAATGAATAAATTAATGGGAAATGGGGAATACATGGATTTCAGGAAAAATAGAATTTCATACAAAAATGAAAAAAAAGGAAATCACAGAATATCTACAAGTCGATAATTTCAACAATACTCAAGAGGTATAAAACAATCTTTACAGAAACCCTCTATTTTGTAAACTAATTAAAAGTACACTCTTTAAAAACAGGAGTTTGAACATAGGTTGGAAATTGCTTTCCCCAGCAGACATGGATTTTTAAATGAAAATCTTAGTGCCATCTGTTGGATATCTTTCTATGAGTTATTTATTAGTCAGAAAGGTTCCAGAGACCCTCAAATAGCATAAACTATTTCCATTGCTCTGGTTGCCCATGATAACTAGATAATGTGACTTATTACTGGAGATACAGTGCACTTGTTTTCAGGGCATAGAAAAGTAAATCTGGAACTGACCTAGAAACTTCCTCCCTGGTAAATAGCTTTTACAGAGCCAGAAGCTGCTATGTAGGCTGCTGGAAAATAAGGCCATCAGTAGTGCTGCCCAGAAGTGATTGTGAAATGCTAGAATATTGACCTGCCAAGCAAGATATGCCTTTTGGTATCACAGTGGCATGAAGGTCGTGGAGATAACCAACTGCTTTTTGATTGAATTTGAGGCCTCCTCCACACTAGAAAGCTCATGGATGATATTGTAAACATTATCAAAAATTTATTGCTGGACATTTCATGGACCTTCCTGTTATTTTACTAAATTGACATGTCAAAATACCTTCTAAATATTTATATTCCTGCTGATAGATTAATGCTGCATAAACAATATGACCTGTTATCCGATTGGCTATCCAACAGAAGTTTCATTATCAAACAGTTCTAGAGAAGCAATTGCCAGTGTTGACTGTTCCCTGACATGGAACTACTGTGATGCTGTTAATGTCATGCTCTGTACTGTAGTGGTATACTCTGTACATGTTATGGCTGTTGCACCCCTGAAGACACTGCAATTATGCTTACCTGTGCAAGACCTTCAAAAGACCAAACCATCAAGAGTAGTCAACAGTCCAACATGAAATGTTTATTGAACTGGGTGTCTTACAAAAAAGAAGAAAGAAAGAAAGAAAGAAAGAAAGAAAGAAAGAAAGAAAGAAAGAAAGAAAGAAACCAAAATTAAAATGTAGAGGACATGAAGATGGGAAGGAGACATCTCCAGTAATGAAGTGGGGTGTTTGGGAATAGATATGACCAAGATATGTTATATACATGCATAAAATTATCAAGGTGTAAATAAAGAACATTTCTAAAATCCTCTGAAGGTAAACATTTTCTTGATGAAAAGAAAAATCTCCCTGTCTTATGGCCTTCAAGTCATAATCAGCATTTTTCTGGCACCCAGACTCAAACTGAAAGACCTGCCAACCCTTCCTCAAATTTCTCCCACTGGCCTCTCATCAGCCCTGTCAGCTCACCAGCATGAAGATTTCTGAAGATCTTGAAACTTACCAATGTCTTTAGAAGCTAACATTTCATCTTAAATACTCTCTCTCTCTCTCTCTCTCTCTCTCTCTCTCTCTCTCTCTCTCTCTGTCTGTCTTTTCTCTTCACACACATATTTACATATACATGTATATATGCATGTGTATACATATATATGCAAGCAATAGGATATATGTCCTATTGGTTTCTCCAAGGAACCCTGACTACTAATTATAACCATTTTTTAATGAAACAAAAACTTTTCACAAAATAGAGTGAAGGTAGTAATCATGTCTATACTGGACAGAAAGCTACATTTAGGAGGCACTTGGGACAATAAAGTTCATCAGAATGCTCAGGTGCTTCATGTACATGGAAGCCTTAATAACTGTAATAAATATACTTTCATCTGACAGTCTTCTTGTTTGCATAATATACTTTATAACCGTTGTCACTTAAACACAGTTGGGATGTGGGTGTCATTGGTTTCCATTGATATGGACATCTGGAGCAGAGCTGTGAAGGATGTCACCACTCACTGCTGTCTGACTCTTCACCCTTGTCACTTGTCACTGAGTCTACTTTTGGAGTTCACAAAAATAATTAGAATTGTGGCTTTTGATCTTTTTCCACATTCAATTCCCAGAGGAAAGGAGTGTCAAGTGACTTGTTGACAATCATGTAAGTTCAGCAGACACAAAAGTGGATGAAGCAAGAGCCCCAATGCTCACTCTGAAATCACCCCAGACCCAGAATGTAGTAAAGTTGGGAATATGTCCTCTTTCTAACTGGTAAATACTGAAATGCATGTTTAGAGAAGTAAATTCAATTCATTTGCAGTTTTTAAAATCTAATCATCAATCAACTCACAAGAACATAGTTTAAAATCACAAAATAACCCTATGCTGCTGTGATGTGTGAGGCTAGAGGCTCCCAAAATCTCTTTCAAAGCTGAGTGTTCCACAGTTCTTGTATACCTATACCTTGTGTATTCGGTCATGTTGCCTCATCCTTATTTCTGTGCTTGGTCCATATCTATATCAAAGACATAAAGCAGAACTAAAAGGAGGTGAGGCTTCAAACTCTTAAAGACTGGCCCAGTGATGTACTTTCCCCAGCAAAGCCACATCTCCCAAACGTCCCCAACTGACAACAGAAAGCAAGTGTTCAAATGTCTGAGCCTTTAGGGGATACTTCTCATTCATGCTGTCACAGATGTCCACCTTCCAGAGGATTGTTCATACTGCTTTGAATTAAATTTCCAAGAATGGCTCCAGTAACAAAGTCTTTGCTCTTTCCTGCATTTTATTTTTCAGGACACTAATGAGAGCCACTTTAATGACAAATTACAGCTTCTTCTGATGGCTTGCAAAGAAGAAATGTTTATTACAACATCATCCCATTTTCTTATGCTACTTCTACTATAGGATACTCAAGAAAAAGTTTAACATTCCTTCTACCCATGTTCTAGAAAGACAGCTAAGTAGTTCATTTCTGGAATTCTTGCAGAATAGCACCTAGATGTTTTTGAGTGTTTTTGTTTGGGAGGACAGAGTCCATATATGATGAAGCAGAAATGGTTACTAGAAGAGGAAGGAGAAGGAGGAAGAGGATGGTGACCCAATTCCAGAGAAGTAATCATCTCTTGGTTCTTGTCTTGCTGTGGGTACAGAAGAGCTTACATAGGCTTCGTTTATATTCAATGCTGAAAGAGATGATGAGTTTCAAGTTGTGCTGGTATTCTGAAAGGCTTTGTCCTAAGCTTCTGATCATGGCACCCAAGAGAATGTTTCTGCCTGTATAATATTCCTTGTGGAAGGTACAACACTGCTGCTCACGTGTGGAACTCAATCCAGAGTCAAGAAACTTGAAAACAACTGGGAATGCTTAATAATAATAAATACTCCAGAATCCATAGCAAGGAGTAGGAAAAAGACCACAAAATCACCACTCAGAATAGATTAGCCCTCAATGTATGGCAGATAAGTCATTTTTTTTCAGGCATAAAATAACATTAATATCTAATATTTCCAGAGTTCTGGTGAACATTTCTACCTTCAACTCCACTCTATTTATTTATTACCTTCTGCCTTAGAGTTTCCATTGCTGTAAAGAGACACCATGACCAATGCAACTCATAAAGGAAAACATTTAAGGGCTGGATAATACGTTCAGACATTCAGTCCAATATCATCAAGGTGGGAGCATGGCAGCCTCCAGGAAGGCACAGCGCCAGGGGATTTGAGAATTCTATCACTTCTAAAGTCAAACAGGAGAAGACTGGCTTCCCGGCAGCTAGTAGGAGGCTCTCAAAGCCCACCCCCTCAGTGACACACTTCTTCCAACAAGCCACTCCTACTTCAACAAGGCCACACCTCCTAGTAGTGACACTCCCAGGGCCAAGCTTATTCAAATCACCACACCTTCTTTTCCTGTACTCCACTCTGATAAAGATTTTTTTAGTTTTTCAACAGCATCAACTGCAATAGCATTCTTAGGTAGACAAAATAGGAATAGGATCATCAGGTTGATGGTGAACCTGCTTATTTTGTTTCAGATGTTTGGCTGTCTAAGGATTTTTACATGTTTAATCAGGCCACTGCTAAGTACACAGAGAAAATTTGTTCTTAGTATAGACTTGGAAAGAAACAAAAATGCTAGTAGAGTTAGAAGAGTCTTACAAAAATATGTTTGTACTCAAAGCTGAGAAGCACAGTAAACCAAGACTGTCACTTGTCTTTGATTGTAAATTCGATGCACTGGAAAAGGTCTCAAATTGTTCACCTGCAGTTACACATCCATAACACTGTTCTCTCTGAGGAGCTGTTCCAAACTCTTTTATATATTACTCATTGTAAATTAATTGTCCATGACAACTAACTAGGGAAATATTTTAATCTTGGAAGACAGACTATCTTTGAAGTAGCAACTGTGAGTCCTCCCGGTACGGTATTAGGAATGATTTCATTACGTTTTAGTACTGATTTGCAAGCTTATGTTGTTTGGATGTTTTTGAAACATTACACTATTGTTCTCTTTATCTATAAAATCAGTCCCTTGAGTAATCACTACATAGGGAGCAATCGTAGGGGACAGTGAAACTGAACTTATTTTGTGTTTTGATTACCTGTATTATTATTAGTTTTTCCATAAAAGACCTTGAAACTTTACATTTTTCTCAGGAATAGATTGAGAGTAAATATTATCCATCTGTACAGATATTCAAATATAAAAGTAACAAATGTTTCAAAGAAACCAAAAGCAACGTTGCCCATGGGAAGTTTGTCTTCTTGTCAAAGGCCTATAGATTCAGTTTGCTACAATAAAAAATCAAATAATGGATATTTTAGTTGAGGGGATATTGAAAGTAGAATTATATTTCTGTGTTTCATGAATAAAACATCAGTGAACAAGTTGGTGATTGCGAAACAGTTGTTTCTTTTGATGGAGACTTTGCAAGTGTGTTTCGTTGCTTTGCAATTCTCTGGGGAAGAGCAATAAACTGATGAATGTCTACACTGAGTTAACTCCTGTCACAGTGATGTGTCAGTTGACTCAAGTGCTTTCATTCATGATCTTCAGGAATCTCATGATTTTTATAAAAATGTGACCAACCCCCATTTAAAATACTACAACTGGCAAAAAGCACATGTTGCCGGAGATAAAAAAAAAAAAAAAAAAAAAAAAAACATAGACAGGAGTCACTGAACAGGCTTGAAATGTCATTGTCAGATTGCCCTGGATAGTCTGCAAAGAGCTGCTCTGAGCCTCTCCTCTTCATCCTCAATAGCAATTCAACCCAACGACAACTGCTCAGAATGGACAAAATGGAAACACATAGATTTTTTTTTTTTACATCTCACTAAATCTATCCATGAATATAGCTTTGACCATTAAAAACTTGAATATAAATACTATGCAGAACATAACATTCAATGATAAAATGTCCAAGAGTTGGAAGGGATTTGAAATATCAATTTTGCCATAAAGGAAGTGACCAAAAGGCTCAGTGGTTAAATTGCTTATTGTTGAAACAAGAGGGCTAAAGTTCAAATCTCCAGAACCCATATAAATGTAAGCTTGACATGGCAGCTTACCTGCAAGTACAGCCTTGGAAAGTAGAGGCATGAGTCCTCCAAATCAAGTCAGCTGGTATAGTGAGATTAGCCATACCAGTAAGCTCCAGTTTGACTAAAAGATGTTGAATAATAATTATGATGATGATGATGATAACAATAATAGAGAATCAAGGAAGATTCTTTACATCAACTGTGGACCTCCACATGTACATACACAAGGCATATGTACTCACACACACACACACACACATACACACACACACTAATACCTGTATACACATCTTTGCACACCACATATTTCATATTTATGAACAGAAGAAGAGAATAAAGAAACTGGCTCTAAGAAGTGACATCATGTGTAGAGAAGCATCTGTGTGTCTGTCTGAGTGTGTATGCATGTGTGTGTGCATGTGCATATGTGTTTGGTGTGTGTGTGTGTGTGTGTGTGATGAGTTAGATTTCAGTATGGACTACATAGCATAGTAAGACCTTTTCTAGAAGAACAGTGTTTTTTATATTGTCTAAAGTATTGTGATATGGTGCAAAGTATTGTGATGTGCAATGAAGTATGGTGATATGGTATGAAGTATACTGATGCAGTGTATAGTGTTATGATATGGTATAGAGTATTCTAATATTGTATAGACTATTATAATGCAATAAGTGTGTTGTGATATTGTATAGAGTTTTGTGACATCCTATAGGGTGTTGGAATGTTCCACCAAGTGTTGAAATACAGCATAGAGTATTGTGATACAGTGTAGAGTGTTGTTATGAGGTGTAGTGTATGGTGTAGTGTTACAATGTCATGTAGAATGTTGTGATATGGTATAGAATGTCATGATGTGATATACAGTGTGGAATATGGTGATACAGTATAGGTTTATGGTGTACTATAGCAAATGGTGATACAATGCAGAGTGTTGTGATGTGTTGTCAAGTGTGATATAGAGTGTTGGGATATAAGAACACTGAGATCTATGAGAGCAGCAGTCTGAGAATACAATGCCTGATGACCTGCTCAGTAGATTTTTAAAATGTATTTTGTGGGTTTTGTTGACAATCTCCCACAAGGCTAACCTTCAATAGGTGCTCCTCATCTCTGTAATGGTTACTCTTGTGTGTGTTCCTGTATGTGCATAATTTTGTGTTCAGTGCCTCCAGGATATTACATGAAGAATAAATTCACTAAGTCCTCCAAGCAATTGTTCCTCAAGAGTTTCTGATTTAGTTTTGTTTGCCAAGATGCCAGAATTGGAAATAAAACTGTTTGTGTTTTTCATTTCAACTTTTTTTTTTTTAAATTTAATAGATCTCTATTTCACAACAGGCATTTGTTGAAGCCATTTTGTCTATATCTCAGTTCTTAAGTTGGTCAGTAAAAATGCCTGGTTATAAGGGAAGTGGCTCAATTGCGATAGATCTCAGTGTTCTTATTATTGTGGGCAAGGGAAAGAATTCTGAACAAAAGGGAGTAGGCAGAAGGCAGAAATTCCAAAGGCAGGCATAATCCTAATGATTCATGTAATCTTGGTTATGTAAGACAGTTTATGACCGACATTTGAGCTCAAGAATCCTAGGAAATAGGTAAAGTGTCAACGGTGAGCATCTAGAAACACATAACTAGCTCCTAGAAGTGAATACTTATATCTCTAACCTCCTTACTGGAAGTCTGGTTGCATGACCATCTTATTCACTTAGTTATGCTTTAATCTGAAGGAGATACAGCAAGGCCAAAGGTGTTGAAGGTTTCCAAGGAAACAAGGGGTATTATTTTCATTTTCAGACATTTTCAGATGGCTCTAGAAAAATAATGTTATATAGCAGAACGATTGTCAAGAGGAGATGTGAGTGCTGCCTGACTGGATCTCATCCTCAGTAATTCTGTACAGTTATACTACAGCATTATTGGGCTCAGATTCAGTAGCTAAATCCTTACCATCCCAAACCAGCATTAATAATTTACTCCTGTGTTTCTCAAAAATGTTACTCTATCTCAATGCCTAAATTCCATTGCTTTAAAGAAAAAGGTGGAGCAATGAAATAAACACAGTAACTACATTTTGGAATTGTGTTAAGTGTTAGGAGAGTTAATGTGCGTCTCATGCTTGATTAAAGTCTTATTGGTAGCATTACAGAATTGCTAGACCCACTATCCCAGTTGCTCCTGGAATCGATACAACTCCAAACTGTTTGCTAACACTACAAATCAAATTAATACTTAAGAAAATGTTAGATAGTTTTTTTTCTCATTGCCTCCTCTCCTTTTCCAAGTTAGGCACTCCCTTTCCAAGGGGCATTTGAAGTTTTGCGTCTCTACCATGTCCCCAGCGGGAAAGCATGACAACAGTGGTAGGTTCCCCAGTTTTTGATACCCTCCCAAATGAGTAGTAATATATGTCTCTATTCATCTCTAATCATCATAGCTATGTAATGTATTTTTTTTTACAGGAGGCTGTGACTTTAGCCTTACAAACATAATCTTGAACTATTTTATGGTTACAGAATGTTTTTCTCTCTCCCCACTAGGCCAATTAGGGGCAACTTGGACAAGCCAGATCACTCAAGGAAGACCACATGGATTCGAGACATGGTTAGTGTGAAGCTGGCATGAAACATGGGCTAGCCCAGCCTTCGTGCAGTAAACTTACCAAGGGTCTGAAGTTGACAGTACAGCATAAGTTCTCTTATTGGTGATTACAAGGAGGATAGAGAAGAGTATAAGTTGGCAGATACTGACTATTGGGGAGAAGGAAGAAGTTGACTCAGATTAGAGAAAGCTATGCTTTTTCAGAGACTCTTTGGGCTTCTTGCCTTACCCCTGCCATTGTTCTGCCCAGGATTAAAACATGGGGAAAATCAGCAGTTTTATTTAAATTAAAAACTGAGGTGGTGTTTGCTCTTCTCTCTATAGACATACTCTTGGTTATGAGTTGTAAAAGCTCAACCATATTGGTATGACCTAGAATTGCCTGGGAAGAGTCTCAGTGAGGAGTTGTCTATACTGGGTGGTGCTGTAGGCGTGTCTGTAGGGACTGTTTTACTTAAGTCAATTGATGTGAGAAAACCCAGAACCCAGTAAATCCTGGGCTGTATCGACAGTGGAAAAGTAGAGCTGAGCACAATCAAGTGAGAGAACATAGGTGCATCCATTTGGTCCTGGTTTTGATTATGGATATGATGTGACAAGCCGTTTGAAGTTCCTGCCTTGACTTCTCCACAAAGATGGACTGTAACATGGACTTTTAAAAGGTGAAATAAATCCTCCTCACATTTTAGTTGCTTTTTCACAGGACATCTTATCATAGCAACAGAAATCAAAGTAAAACAAGAGCATTACAGTGTAGTCCTCAGAATGATGGCTTTCCAAGGTAGCAGTATCACTGACTAGAACCACATAGTCACTGTTTCGTAGGCTGGTAGACTTACCTACCCACTTTCTTTAGAACCTTCTGGAATCTTGACCTGTGTTCAACTTTTCTAGACCATGGAGCTAATTTTTAAGTTCTTAACTTGTGTTTTAATATGCATGACCTTCTTTAGCAAATAAAATAATGGTAAATTCAATAATTATATGAAACGTTAAACCATTTGCTGTGCATGTACAGATAGATATTCCTGGTAAAATCAGATGCAAATAGCAAAGTAGCACAGTAGTATGATCTGATTGGTAAAAGTCTGTTCCCACCAAATAAGCTGTGAAAATGTGGAGTTTTAGCCAAACTTATTTCCCTGATCCTATATTTAAAATACCTTTAACTGCCAGTGTACCATTCCTTCAACATTCCAGAATATCAACACTTCTTGATAAAATGAAGCATAAAACATAATGGTTCAACGGGAAAAGGCACCTGCCACCAAACATCATGATCTGAGATGTTAAATCTGAGGGGTCACACCAAGGAAAGAGAAAACAGAGTCCTGTAAGTTGACTTCTGACTATCCTGTACATGCAGGGACATGTGCACCCTGGTGTGTGTGTGTGTGTGTGTGTGTGTGTGTGTGTGTGCGCGCACACACACATTAAGGATATAAATGAAATAGTTAATTAATGTATTTTTTTCAAAGACCATTCTATCTAATCTTACTGTGTTCAGTTCTCACTTCTTAGTCCCATGTTTTCACTCCACTCCACCTCCCCTTCTTTTCCCCTAAAGTCACTGATGGCCTCCATATTCTGTCTCTCCTTAAGTTCCATGCCTCATCTTTCAGAGCCATTCACAACAGCTACTTAATCTTCAGCTGCTTCGTTTCCTGTCAGCTCCTCCCCTGGTGTTCAGACCTCCCTTTTTGCCCCTCACATGGTGCTAGCCCTTCTTCTTTCCCATTCCTTTACTGTTGGAGAACTTCAGCGCTCAATCCTTGGATCATGTTTTCATGTTTTTTTTTTTCTTTTCCTCACTCTGTTTTGTAGTTTCAGACCGCTGCTTTATGATGATGATCTCCAAATCTTTCTTCTGCAGCTCCAGCTTTTGCTTGGCTCACATGTGCATCCATCTTCTCTCTGTGTATCCAGTCAATGTCTTACTTCCTGAACTCATACAAACTCAGAATTCCAGATGTTACTCATACATTTGCTCACCCATATTTCAGTTCCTGAAAATCCCAGTCCCTGAGTCACTGCACCCAATACTTTTAAGAGTACATTAAGTTCCTCCTACTCACTTTCTCTTTCTGCAATCCACCGGGGAGTTCTAGTGGCTTTAAACTCCAGTCACCTCTCCCTGCTGGTCCAGTCTACTAACTTCTGCAGCTTAGATCACTGTAGTTTCCAAGCTCATATTCTCATTTTGTTTACCACTCTCCTATGTGAATGAGCAAGGCTAACAGAATCACCCTGCTAGCCCTAGAAGGTCTTCTCAGTCACTGATGGAGTCAGAATCTACTTCACAATCTGTTCAGTAGGTAGCAAGTGCTACCTACACCCCACTCTCTCTCTTCAGCTCTACTCCTCATACAGAAATAATGTAGGCTATTCCTGCTGACCTGTCATGACCTTTCCCCATCTACTTAACAACCCTTCCCTTATCACTACTCTTCACCAGGCATATTTCTACCTTGGGACCTTTCTTCTGGCTAGTCATCCCCTTGCCTCAAATTCTATCCCAACTGTTATCTTTGTGGTTTACATTAACCTAAATCCATGAGTCAAATATATCCTTGCTGGTGTCCACTGATCACCACAGAATCCAGAAACCACCTCCATCCAAAGTCAAAACTTGTTTCGACACTCCCAGTATCCTGTATATTTTAACCACAAAGCCGGGGGATGTATCCTGTTTTCATAAATCCATCAGCTCTAATTTAAAGTGATGGTTTAAAAAAATTGTCTGGATTGCTTTAGCCAAAGTGGGGTGCATATCGGTTTCGTCCACAAACATAGACTAGCTAAATATATATAAAATTCTCAATAAATACTAGCAGAGCTGAGTAATCGGTGGGTGAATGAGGGTAGTCTGCATGCAACAGTTTACAAGCCAGAGCTGAAGCTTTTTCTCTCAGGCTTTCCTAATCTGCCTATGGGAATACATGTGTGTTTAGCAACCTCTGCTCTTCCCAAGGTTGGACCAGGTACTGACTAACCCAAAGAGGAAGCACCTTCTTACAATTTTTGCCATGGGTGTTTCAGATACTTTATCTAGCCCCAGTCCTAGCCAAATGTGATAGTCTTCTTTTTAGCTGGGCACATCTAAGCAGGGAAGGTGCCAACAGCAAAGTGATGAAACACCTCTGAGTGAACATTAAATTATATCCCCCAGGATCTAAACACACTCCCTGTCAATCTTTTAGGGAGTTCTAGCTTTCAGAAAAGAATCAGGGGTTGGGTGATTCACTTTCTTCTGCAGAACAAAGTCACCTTTTAGAAAAGCATGGTGGTTTCCATATTTTTGAAAGGCTATTTGGATATATATCAAAAATTGTTTTAAAGTTGTACATTGTTTTCACAAGACATTACAGTGTAATTATTTACTTGCTACTATTAGACTTAGTATTCAATTCGGTTCTGTTCTGTTTTGTTCGGTTCAATTATTAACACTTTGCTTCTCAAATATGCAAAGGTCTTTCGGTTGTCTAGGAAACTCTTTCTGGGCTTTCTGAGTTTAATATTCAAAGACTTGCTGAGTGCCAGCAGGATATAGGCATGTCCTTCACACATGCAGAAGTTCAGCGCTGTTGGATACTGGCTGGCATCAACTCTTCTCTATTCAGATTATAATGATGCAGTTTGCTTGGTTTTGAACACAGAGTTCACCAAAAGAGCATTCAAGAAAGGTCCACTGTGTACACTAGTACCTCGGCTGTATGAAAATATTTCATCTGGTATAAAGGCTTCCATGGAGAAAAGGCAACCTTTAGGTATTAATTTATTCATCTGTTAGTGTTCTTCCTTACATAGCAATTGTAGGAATAGTAGAAAAAGCTGATTCTCCGTGTTCTGATGTATATAATCTTACCATGTGCTTTCGTCTGAGTTGTGACTGAATTTGACATTTAAAGGACCATAGAATTATAGTCAGTCATAATTACAATGGCAATAAACCAAAAGCAAGACTTCTTAGAGGAAGAAGGACAGTAGTTTCTCTTTGAGGCATTCTCAACTGCACCCTGTCAGTGCCCCTTGTAGAAAACAGCTCAGTTCAGTTCATCATCGAATGGAATGGGTGCCTCTGATGTACACCATCCCTGTACAGACCTGTCCATCATTTGTACATATCCTGGGTGATGAGAGGAGAAGACCCTGCCTTTCCAGACATCTTCTACTTCACAGAATGTGCCTAGTGTTTGTAGCTGATGAACCAGAGATGCTCAGAAAGACTGTAGGCTGTTGTTGAGAGAGTACAAAGAAGCATCCAGCAGGAGCTGATGTTTACAGATGCATTTTTATATCCAACAGTAGAAAAAGGAGGAAGGCATAGTGTGGTTATAATTTACATTTGTATTATTTATTTATACATCAAACAGAATCTATAAGAAGAATATTGCTTCCAGCTCACACAGCAGGCTCAAATAATCAACTGTTGCCAATACCTCTCTCTCTCTCTCTCTCTCTCTCTCTCTCTCTCTCTCTCTCTCTCTCTCTCTCCAACTTGACAGCTCCAACATCCCAACTGTCAAAAAAAATGAGTTTGTATTCTACATGATCCTAGGTGTGTGAGTCTTTTAAATGGATGTTCACGTTACCCCTGTGCCCACAGCCCAGAACTCAGGACATCTACTGCATATTGTTGTGCTTGATCTCTTACTAATTTTATAGCTTTGAGCACATGGCTTGATGACTATAAATCTCAGTGTTGTCACATTACCATAGGGCCATGAAAGTACTAATCTTGCCTGATTCATGTTTGGACCTTGTGCATGTACATGTGGTTCACTACTTGGCAGAGCAGATATCGCTGTCCTTTAGTAGGAGATGGATTCCAACACCCACTCAGACACCAAATGTGCAGACACCCAAGTCCTTTCACTAAAATGGCATGGTATTCGCACTTAGCCCACTCATATCCTCCAGTATACTTTAAATCATCCCCACATTACTTATAATAGTGAATACAATGCAAATGCTACAATATAATTTTATACTGTACAATTTAAGGAGTAATGTCAAAAAAGTTTGTTGAGTCCAGATGCAATTAGTTTTTTTCTTTCTAATAGTTCTACTCTACCATTATAGGTAATGATCCAGAGATGCTCAAACAGACTGTGCACCGGGGCATTGGTTGAACCTATAGATGTGAAATCATGATATAGAGGGTCAACTATTCTTACCTAAGACTACCTGTTATCAATATTTCTTAATGACATCATAGAATAGCTGCTCCCTAGTTAGTTTTCATCAATAAAATCTTAATTTTTTGTGGTGATTTCTAAAGATTTTTTGGTTTCTGACCAATTTAGACTTGACAGAATTAGTTGACTGATGGATTTAGGTGCAAGTAGTTGATTTGTAATGTGATGTCAGGAAGCAGGATGAGAAAGTCAATTGAGTTGAGGAAGAGAGGCATGCCAGCATCAGGTGTATAACTGCTACATTCACATGCAGGAGCCATCTTATACCCACCCACAGAAGCCAACTATGAAAGTTTCAGGAATCATGTGAGAGGTGTTAAACATGGCCATTGTTACAGATGAAGCTACACTTATGTATTATCACTTAAAGATGGGGATGTTTTGTGCTGCTAGGCAATTTCAGCACTTTGTGAACATCAGAGAAGAACTTGCCCAAGCCTACATGGTACTAGTTACTGTACAAAGCTTTCACATAGCTGCTTCAAGATAGGTGAAGCATTCACTGGTAGGTTCACCCGTATTGCATATGGTGGTGGTTTCTACCCACAGTCACCTCTTCTAGAGGTTCCAAGAATTCCTCTCTCATTGTATATCAAACACTGATTTCTTGAACCATGTATGGTACTGAGAGCCTGCAGTGAACTGCAGCTAGAATGGCTTTTCTATGATGAGTTTCTCTGGTCATGGGGGAGATGGAGCCGGGTTGATTGACATGGCATATGGTCTCCAGTCCATGTTTCTAGAGGTTTCTACCCATGATGTCTTTCTTCAATATTTATTAGTCCTCTTTTCTTTAGTGAAGCATCCTTTAAGAGTCTCTGATATTATGTTCTTGTTCCTCAGTGACAAAGCTTTGGTGAAAGGAGATACCCCTGGGCAGCAAGATATAACTATAGTTGACTTTCCACCTTCAGCGTCTGTGGTGGTTTGAATAGATATGAGCCCCACTCCCTGTAGACTCACATGTTTGCATGCTTGGCCGATAGCAAGTAGCACTATTAACAAATGTAGCCTTGTTAGAGTAGGTGGGGCCTTGTTGGAGAAAGTAGGTTATTGTGGAGGTAGGCTTTGAGATCTTGTATGCTTAAGCTATGCCTAGTGTAGCACATAGTCCCCTTCTGCTGCATGTGCAGTCACCACATGTAGACGCTGATGTGGATGTCAGGAAGTGCATGCTGACAGGAGCCTGATATAGCTGTGTCCTTAGAGGTCTGCCAGAGTCTGACATATTCAGAGGCTCACAGCTAACCATTGAAATGATCAAGGGGTTCCCAATGGAGGAGTTAGAGAGAAGACTAAAGGAGCTGAAAGGGTTTGCGGCCCCATAAGGAGAGCAACAATACCCACCAACCAGAGCTTCCAGAATCTAAACCACCAGCCTAGGAGCACTTAAGGAGGAACCCATGGCTCCATATGTATATGTAGGGGAGGATGGCCTTGTCAGGCATAGGTAGGAGAGGAGATAGTTGATCCCGTGAAGGCTGGATGCCCCAGTGTCTGTCTGGGAATTTGAGGGCAGGGAGGTGGGAGTTGGTGGGTGGGCACATCTTCATAGAAGCAGGAGGAGGGGGGATATGATAGGGGGTTTCTGGGCAGGGGGAAATGTGGTAAGGAGATAACATCTGAAATGTAAATAAAATATCCAATAAAAATAAAAAAAAACAACATAGTTTCCAATCACTTTTAGTTTTATTTCCAGTTTAGACACTTGACACTAACCCTTAGCAGGACATTGGTTGTGTATATTGTACACTTTGACCCATAATTAGCAAAATGATAGAAGATTAAACAAAGAATGGGAAAATAGTACAGTTGAGAAACATGGTAAATATAAGACAGAGAAGGTATATATACATATACATATATATATACCTTTATATCCATAAACAGAGAAACATTCTGAAATTATAAAATGTACACCAAGAACATGTAAGTGATAATATAGTCCTTTATTATTAGCATATTATTCTATGCTATATGTAGTTATATGTGCTAGGCTACTACAAGACTGGCAGTACTGCCACATACACTGGGAATTCTGCATTATAATAAAGGTTTTGTGGAACACTAACAGCTTAGCTTCTCTATCTACAGTTAGCACACATGCACAGTCAGAGACGAGGGATCTCTAGAATGTCCCATAGTGTGTGCTATATACATGTAAGGGTAATTATGATTTTTTTTTTTTTGCTTTCAAAGAAGTTTTGAGATCAGCAGGGAGCCTTTGCACACACTTCTTTCCATATTAACATTATATATAAACATAGTGAAATTGAGAAAATCTGGAAGTCAGAACCAGCAAAATGGAGGTGAAAGTGATTGTTGTAGAGTAGAAGGAGAGAGCAGATCAGGCTCCTGAGGGTTGTCCTTTGGCCTCCACAGGCATGCATGTACATGCACACACACAAGCATGTGTGATGATAATAACAAAAAATCTGGAGCTACTTGTTGTGGTTTTGGTCTAACGCTTAAATTATATAAACTGGGTTCCCAAAATTGCACAAAAATCCTCATGTAAGATGCTGAGAGTCCCTACCCCCAATTGGTTCTGATTGGTAAATAAAGTTGCTGTCGGCCAATGGCTGGGCAGAGAGACAGAGGTGCAACTTTAGGATTCATGGGCAAGGGGACCATGAGATGAAGGAGGATTCAGAACCAACATTGCCAGGAAAGGAGTAAAGGTCAGGCCTAAGAGGTGCAGGAGAGCAAGTCAGCCAACATATAGGAGTTGGAGATCATGGTGAGAGGGCTGCAGGCTTGGGTCAAGGCAGCCAGCATGGACTATAGATTTTTGTAAATAATAACTCAGGAATATCAGAGGGGAGGTGTTAGCAACATGGAGGTTTTGGAGTGCCCAGACATTGAGCTGTTAAAGGTGTATTAAAATATAAGGCTGAAAAAAAGGAAAGAAAAAAATAAAGCTGTGTGTGTGTGAGTGTGTGTGTGTGTGTGTGTGTGTGTGTGTGTGTGTGTGTCTTTCATTCACAAACTCAGAACATTGGAGTGGGTAGCAAGGAACTTAAGCAGATGCCCCTGGGCCAATTTGAGTAGCAATAATCACATACTGCATCACTATCTATTAGATCATATGTCAACTTTACCAGTCGTCTCACTAAAGTTTATTTTGCATTCCAGAATTCTATTTAGTAACTCCACCTGCAACAGACTGTTATTTCTCCAATTTTTAGGAATCTTTTGTTCCTTCCATGTCTTCATAATCTCCACAGGTGTGTGTCTGCATCAAGTGTGCATATTCTATTATAGAAGTAGTAACTTTACAGTGAAAACCAGATTCTACTTATTTCAATAACTTTATGTGTCAACCTGGCTGGGCCAGAGATTGCCCATCTATTTGATCAAGGACTATTCTGAGTGTGTAAGAGTAATTCAAGTTGAAGTTAACATTTGAACTGATAAAATAAATTAGATTCCTACAAACCAACAGGAGGAATGAGTTTGCCTGACTTCCTTCAAGTTCAGCATTTGCTTCCAACTTTGGACTCTAACAAAAGCATGGCTTTTGAGTCACTACTCTCAGAGCAGTGCTGGCACTATCAACTCTCCTGGTTTTCAAGCCGTTGAATTCAAACTGAAGCAGTATCATTTGCTGTCCTGTGCTTCTAGATTGCTCAGCCCATTAATCTTTGGAATTATCAGTTTTTGTGAGTGTATGAACCTTTCTTACTTACTTACTTTCTTTTCCTTTCTCTCTTTCTTTCTTTCTTTCTTTCTTTCTTTCTTTCTTTCTTTCTCTCTTCCTTCCTTCCTTCCTTCCTTCCTTCCTTTCTTCTTTCCTTTCTTTTTTCCTTTCTTCCTTCCTTCTTTCCCAGCCTCTCTCATGCTCTTTAACTAGCTATGTTTCTCTGGATAACTCTGACTAATACAAGTCCTAATCAAATGACCAAGGCTAATATCATTGGTGATAGGACATTTTTTTTTTTCCAAAAAGCTTTATTTATCAGTATTTGTATAACCATATATATGTATACATGTATACATATATAAACAATAATTAAGCAATAAGATGTATTAAAAAAGTATGGGGGGTTGGGAAAAGTGGGAGGAAGGAGAAAAAGGGGAAAATTATGTAAATACAGTGTTCATATATGAAATTCTCAAAAAGGAATCCAGTTTTTTAAAATGTTCAACAGATTAACTAACATTTTACAATATGAAAATAAATATGACCTATAATTATGTTAAAGGACATTTTAACTCACTACAAACTTTGATGTTTAAAATGAGATCAATAAAGATTATTTTTCCCAGCATACTATCAAAAACCACAATAACGTTCTATAATTCAAAGTATTTCTGAGAACAAGAAAATATATTGTCAGGAGCTAAGTCAGCTGAACCAGGGAACAATGTGTGTGTGTGTGTTTTATCAAATCATAATTTTTACTTTTTAACCTGGGGGTTATAAACACAAAAATACAAGATGTGGGAAAGGGGATGACACAGGAGCATAGGTGTTCAGGGGGAGTACAGATATCTTTCAGAACAGGGTATCAGCTAGGTGAAGGTTCAGGGGTCAGGTCACTATGACTCTGTCTATGATTCACTTGTCCTTATCTAATTTGGTCTTATCTGCCAAAGGCTGCCTATTTACCATGTCTATGACTACTCAGGCTGGTAGATTTCAACAAAAGCTGCCTGTTTACAATAATTTGTAGCCCTCTGTTTCAGTGTTTTTTCCATAGAGACCCCAAGACTTTGTGTTAGCAGGCATGTAAGTCAGGCCTATTGCTGATTTTAGGCTTATGGCTGATTTTAGGCCTTCAGTATATAAGCAGGGCTGCCCCTGACATCTCCTCCCTTCTCCAAGTATAGAAGGGCTATGGCGATTCTAATCTTGCCAAGGCGGGGATAGAAGCCTGACCTCCAGTAATTAAAGGGGACCTTGTAATGGCTCCAGTCCTCCTGTCATTGTTCAGTGAGGCATGAAGGCAATACCCATCCCGATGTCTTTTTCCTGGAGAAGGGATACTTTTGACATCAACCCCTATGCAGTCAGGCTTGTCCCTCAGGGAACCCAGAAACATATTTTTAACTTTTTTTTTTTATATTCCCTTGCAGTGCTTAGCCTCAAAGCCTTAGCAAGAATTCAGATCGCCAGACAGAGGGGGTTCTGGGTGGTCCCCCTCTGCTTGGTCTAGGGGTGGAAGTCCCCTCTTTTAGGTTGGGTGGAGATGGGATTTGGGAACACCCTGGATAGAGTAACAACCTCATCTTGAGTCTCATGGTCCCCCATAGCTAACTTATGACAATGTATCTGAATAGATTTTGCTATCAGAATATCTATCTTTTGTTTCACAAAGTTAGTCAGCGTATTTAAGGCTCAGGGACCAAAAGAAATAAGCAAAAATAACCCAATTAATGGTCCCAAGATGGAAGGAAGTAGGGTTGACAATCATGGAGAGGTTGAAAACCAATTCTTGTACCAGCTCTCATCTTTCTCTTTCTCTCTCTGTCTTCTCTCAAGACTTTCTCCGGCCTTTTTCATGCTCTCTTTAACCATCCCCCTGTCTTGTCTATGTAAAAGCAACATTCTTCTTTAAGGGCTGTGCACAGTCTAGAGCTGTACACATCATTTCAATTGTAAAAGAGTAAATCAGGTCCAATAAAGTCCTTCACAATTTTTGACGATCACTTCAGACAACGAAACGAGGGATTTCTTCAGATTAGTAATGGCAATCTCTAGCTATTTGATGTCCTTGTCATTGGCCCATCGAAGGTCTGAGTAGTATAAGTCCAGAAGCCAGCATCAGGATTAGAACTCCTAACAGCAGACATCACCAGTGATTAATTTTTTTATCTGGAAAGGAAAAAAAGAAGGGAATTCTCAGGGAAATTTCTCTTCCCTGGATGTCAATTGTTATTCATCTTATATATAATTGGGCCTGGTTTTGTCGGGGTATCTATTTAGTTCATTAATCTTTTTGGTGGCCATTTAGCTGTGCCTTCTGTGGTATCAAACATGCATATCAATCCTCGGCCCCATGTAGGAACTGGGTCCTGGCCATTCCATTTAAAAGTAAAAGGGTCCTTCCACATAGTTGTGGCTTAGTTTTTATTGGTCTCAGCGATGCCAGAGGCAATCAGCAGCAGATTTGCCATTAGCTTTCAGTTTTAGAAAGTTAAGAAT
Organism: Arvicanthis niloticus; assembly: GCF_011762505.2. Lineage (NCBI taxonomy): Eukaryota > Metazoa > Chordata > Mammalia > Rodentia > Muridae > Arvicanthis > Arvicanthis niloticus. The sequence continues at coordinate 126,010,125 of NC_047658.1, read as the reverse complement.
AAACAAGGCATGCCCCTTCCACCCTCAGAGAGTCATGAAGACACTATTTAAAGAAATATAATTCTTTATTAATAATTTCTTTTATCAAAGGACTATTATAAAACAGCCAACAATTAATCAATCTATATCAATCTATATAATATATAAATTAATGAGAGCTTCTTCTACTTTTTGTAAAATTACTCCTCTTTTGTCAATTAATTGTTGAGAGAAATTAGGATTTGCATCTCTCTTGAGAATATTAAACAGAGACATAAATTCTTTTGTGAAGAGCTTAAAATAAGATCTTAGCCAATAAGCATCTCCTGGAAACCTTTGAAAATTGTTTGAAATAAGTAAACTATCTTTTTTTTCCAGACCCATTATCTGGGGGGGGAGGGGGTGCGGGGGTGTGGATATTTTACATATTTACCTTTCACTGTTATCTCCATTTCCTTTCTCCCCCAAAACCCCTTATCCCATACCCCCTCTTCCAATTTTTATGAGAGTGTGCTTCCACCATTCTCCCAATCCCGCCTCCCTGCTCTTGAATTCCCCAACACTATAGATCCAATCTTTCGGAGAACATGGCCCTCCACTTCCACTGTTGCCTAACGAGGCCACCCTCAGTTACCTATACAAGTGGAGCCATGGGTCCCTCCCTTTCTGTTCTCAGGATGGAGCTTTAGACTCTGGGAGCTCTGGTTGAGTATTTTGCTACTCCTTCAAAAAAAAAAAAAAAAAAAAAAAAAAAAAAAAAAAAGCACCCACACTTGGGTCTTCCTTCCTCCTCTTGAGTTTTATGTGGTCTATGCATTGTGTCTTAGGTATTGTGAGCTTTTGGGCTAATATCCACTTATCAGTGATTGTATGCCATGTATGTTCTTTTATGATTGGGTTACCTCACTCAGGATGATATTCTCAAGCTCCATCCATTTGCCTAAGAATTTCATGAACTCATTGTTTTTAATAGCTGAGTAGTACTCCATTGTGTAAATATACCATATTTTCTGTATCCATTCCTCTGTTGAAGGACATCAGGGTTCTTTCCAATTTCTGGCTATTATAAATAAGGCTGCTATATACATAGTGGAACATGTGTCCCTGTTGTATTTTGAAACATTTTTTGGGTATATGCCAAGGAGTGGTATATCTAGGTCCTCAGATAATACTATGTTCAATTTTCTAAGGTACCACCAGACTGATTTCCATAGTGGTTGTACCAGCTAACAATCCCACCAACAATGGAGGAGTGTTCCTCTTTGTCCACATCCTCAGCCAGTATCTGCTGTCACCTGTGTTTTCGATCTTAGCTATTCTGACTGGTGTGAGGTGAAATCTCAATGTTGTTTTCATTTGCACTTCTCTGATGACTAGGAATGTTGAACACTTCTTTTGGTGCTTCTCAACCATTTGAGATTCCTCAATTGAGAATTTGTTTATATAGTGAATTACATAGATGGACTTCTTTATATTGAACCAACCCTGTATTCCTGGAATAAAGCCTACTTGATCATGATGGATGATTGTTTTGATGTGTTCTTAGATTCGGTTTTTGAGAATTTTATTGAGTATTTTTGCATCAATATTCATTAGGGAAATTGGTCTGAAGTTCTCTTTCTTTGTTGGGTCTTTGTGTGGTTTAGGTATGAGCATGATTATGGCTTCATAGAATGAATTGGGCAGTGTTCCTTCTATTTCTACTTTGTGAAACAGTTTGAAAAGAATTGGTATTAGATCTTCCTTGAAGGTCTGATAGAATTCTGCACTGAAACCATCTGGTCCCAGACTTTTTTTTTTTGTGATTAGATTTTTAATGACTGCTTCTATTTCTTTCAGGATTATGGGACTGTTTAGATGGTTTATCTGCTCCTAATTTAACATTGGTAACTGATATTTCTCTAGAAAATTGTCCATTTCATCCAGATTTTCCAATTTTGTTGAGTATAGGCTTTTGTAGTAGGATCTAATGATTTTTTGGATTTCCTCAGTTTCTGTTAGTATGTCCCCCGTTTCAGTTCTGATTTTATTAATTTGAATACTCTCTCTCTGCCCTCTGATTAGTCTGGCTAAGGGTTTATCTATTTTGTTTATTTTCTCAAAGAACCAACTCCTAGTTTTATTGATTCTTTGTATAGTTTTTTGTTGTTGTTGTTGTTACTATTTAGTTGAGTTCAGTCCTGAGTTTAATTATTTCCTCCTGTCTGCTCCTCTTGGGTGTATTTGCTTCATTTTGTTCTAGAGCTTTCAGGTGTGTTGTCAAACTGCTAGTGTATACCCTCCCCAGTTTCTTTTTGTAAGCACTTAGAGCTATGAGTTTTCCTCTTAGCACCGCTTTCATTGTGTCCCATAGGTTTTGGTATAATGTGTCTTCATTTTCATTAAATTCTAAAAAGTTTTTAATTTCTTTCCTTATTTCTTCCCTGACCACATTATCATTGAGTAGAGTATTGTTCAATTTCCATGTGAGTGTGGGCTTTCCCTTGTCTTCCTGTTTGTGTATCCAGCCCATTAGTCTATGTCTTTTTATTGGGGAATTGACTCCATTAATGTTAAGAGATATTAAGGAGAGGAGATTATTGCTTCCTGTTACTTTTGTTAACATCGGAGACATTGTTTGTGTGTTTATCTTCTGAGTTTGTTGGAAGAGGCTTACTTTCGTGTTCTTTCTGGGGTATAATTGCCCTCCTTATATTGGTGCTTTCCTGCTATTATTCTTTGTAGTGCTGGGTTTGTGGAAAGATATTGTGTAAATTTGATTTTGTCATGGAATATCTTGGTTTCTCCATCTATGGTAATTGAGAGTTTTGCTGGGTATAATATCCTGGGCTGGCATTTATGTTCTCTTAAGATCTGTATGACATCTGTCCAGGATCTTCTAGCTTTTATAGTCTCTGGTGAGAAGTCTGGTGTAATTCTGATAGGTCTGCCTTTACATGTTACTTGGCCTTTTTCCCTTAATGCTTTTAAAATTCTTTCTTTGTTTTGTGCACTTTGTGTTTTGATTATTATGTGACGGGAGGTATTTCTTTTCTGGTCTAGTCTATTTGGCGTTCTGTAGGCTTCTTGCATGATTATGGGCATCTCATTCTTTAGGTTAGGGAAGTTTTCTTCTATAATTTTGTTGAAGATATTTATTGGCCCTTTAAGATGGGAATCCTCACTTTCTTCTATACCTATTATCCCTAAGTTCTGTCTTCTCATTGTGTCCTGAATTTCCTGGATGTTTTGTGTTAAGAACTTTTTTGCATTTTGTGTTTTCTTTGACAGTTGTGTTAATATTTTCTATGGTATCTTCTGCACCTGAGATTCTTTCTTCTATCTCTTGTATTCTGTCAGTGATGCTTGCATCTATGACTCCTGATTTCTTTCCCAGTTTTCTATATCCCTGGTAGTCTTCCTTTGTGATTTCTTGATTGTCTCTACTTCCATTTTTATGTCCTGGATGTTTTTGTTCAATTCCTTCACCTGTTTAGTTGTGTTCTCTTGTAATTCTTTAAGGGTTTTTTGTGTTTCCTCTTTAAGGGCTTTCACCTGTTTATCTGTGTTCTCCTCAATTTCTTTGAGGGTGTTATTTATGTCCTTCTTAAAGTTCTCTATCATCATCATTAGAAGTGATTTTAGATCTGACTCTTGCTTTCCTGGTGATATGGGCAATTCAGGACTTTCTAATGTGGGAGAACTAGGTTCTGATGAAGCCGAGTACTCTGGGTTGCTGGTGCTTGTATTCTTGTGCTTGCCTCTCCCCATCTGGATCTCCTTGGTGCTACCTGAGTTGTCTCTGACTGGAGCCTTGTCTTTCCTATTATCTTGGTTGTGTCAGAACTGTTTGGAATGAGTGTTGCTGCTGGGGTTAGAGCTGCAGTCCAAGCTCTGCTCAGTGTTCAGGCGGAAATAGGAAGGAACCAGTGCTCTGGGCCAGGAATGAATTCCTGGGTCCCTGTGGGTCTTGGTTACTTACTGTTTGGGTAGAGTATTGCTGTCTCCTGACCTGAGATACTGCCCAGGTTAGAACTCCTGAGAGCCCTGCCACCTCTGGGTTTTGTGAGGTTGGGTACAGAGTTGCCTCCTGGGATCTGCTCTATGCTCGGGCTCAGACAGGAAGGAACCGGTATGCCCACCCAGGAGTGAATTCCTGGGTCCCAGTGGGTCCCAGTTACTTTCTATTTGGTGTGAGTGTTGCTGCCTCCTTAACTAAGATACTGCCTGGCTTAGAGCTCTTGAGAGCCAGCTTCCTCTGGGTTCTGTGAGATTGGGTGCAGAGCTATCTCCGGGGATCCACTGAGCGCTCAGGCCCAGACCAGAAGGTACCAGTGCTCCTGGCCAGGAGTGAATTCCTGGGTCCCTGTGTGCCCCGGTTACTCCCTGTTTGGGGTGAGTGTTGCTGATTCCTTACCTGAGATACTGCCCAGGTTAGAGCTCCTGATAGCCCCGCTTCATCTAGGTTTTGTGAGGTTGGATGCAGAGCTGCTGCTGGTGGTCCGCTCAGTGCTCAGGCCCAGACCTGTGATAGGACATGTTTAAGCCACAAAATGATTGCCATAATGTTCTAGGAAGAATATTCTATCTATATGGTCTTCTTTCCCAAAGTGCATACCATCATTTTAACCATGAGAAAATATCAGACAAAATCAAATTGACTTTCATCCAATGTTCAGAGTTTGTCTCTGAACCATAAAAGCCAAGAGTTCTCCTGGAATTCTTTATCTTCTCCACTCCTGAAATGTTCAGGACTTCCTATCCTGGCCCAGCTATCAAGTCTCCTCTTTGGGCAAAATGAAGTAGTGCAGGCACAAACCATTTAAAGCACATCTCTATACCTCCTGGGCTCTAATCTGCTTTTCACTGTACAGCTGTATTCAGTCTCCAGGAGCCTTAAGTGAAAGCACCTGTGTTCATTGCATAGGGCTTTCCATTCAATAGATACCAGTGACCATCCATTCCAGTTCAAAACTCCATTGGTTTTTTTCCCTAAAGTTATAACTGGTGTACCAGGCCGGATAATGCAACTGAAAGAGTCTCAGATCTACATCCAGTGGGCCTGCTGAGATTTCCTGCTCATCAAACCAAACCCTTTCTTTCTGAACTATGAATTTAGTCTGAAAGAAGATTGGCTTGTTTTTCCAAGACAACTGCTCTCAGGCGAAATCCTTCCATCAGACACCTCCTGATGTCTGAATAGTTTTGACTTTTCCAAGATTGACATCCTGATGGTCTTTCTTGCATTAAAAAAAATAGAGAGAATGAAATCTTTCTGCACACAGATTCAAGCAGGGAGAAAACCGCTTATAACAGAAGTATGCACCAGACTTTCACCAAACAGAAGATTCCAGGAATTTTTCAACAGGGCTTCAGATGAAAGAAACAAACTTGAGGCTGGTTATTTAGTGGTTAAGAGCATGTGCTCTTCCAGAGGATCAGAGTTTGATTCCTGGCATCCACAATGGGTAGCTCATTATCACCTTCAACTCCTTGGGCTATCATTGGTACCTGCATTCTCACATGTGTGCATACACACATACACACACACACACACACACACACACACACACACACCCCTCTGGATTTGTTCTATCTGTTAGTGGTATGTCTCCTGAAGAATTTTAACTCTCTGCAGATACTCTTCTTGCACTCATTAGTCCCTATGTCCTGTCAGTTCATAGGAGTGTGACCTCTGTACTGTCCCTGGATCATTTTTCATGAAACAATTTTTTCTGTGTGTTTAGGGGGTAAGTCTTAGGAGAACTTCATGAATTCCATATACTAGAATTGTTCTACTTGATACCTGTGTGAGTTTCAAAGTCAGAAGTCTTTTTCTTCTGAATGCCCTGGCCCTTTCCATTTTGTTCCACTGTATGTCTCCTTGGCTTGTTTGTTTTCCAGACTCTCCTCCTCCAGTGCAGCTTTGCTCTGGAGAGAATTCCATAGCTGCTTCTGAGAGTCACACAATTTCTCTAAGCCTTCCTACTCACCCCTGTTACCTTGTTGCCCCTCCTGACATAACCTGTTCACCTGGTTACTGCTTGTCATCTTATGCTGTAACAATCATTCCCCCGACACCAAATAGATTCTAAGCCCAGAGTGGGAGCAAATTGTGTGTCTTCCTCATTAGTATAAATTGTAATTGGAGCAGTTCATCCTTAGCACTCACCCCTGGTTCATCTTAATTCTGCTTTTGTGACAAATGTTTGCTCCATCAGGTTACATACATCTAGGGGGTTTTCTCTAGCAGGTAATTCATTCATATTCATGGAAACAATTTGTCACATACATGTTGATCTTGGGCATGAAGAGTCTCTATCAGTTTTCATAGGGGCTCAGGGAAATTTTGACATGAGATAGACTACATCATCTGAATTTAGGTAAATGTATGTGAGTACAGATGCCTTGTAACAGGTCCTGGGACCTTAACATAACTGTGCTATGTTAGAGGCACCATTTTGAGCTAAGAATCTAGTACATAGACCAACCCTGCCAAATGGGAACAAAGACCTAATCAATCAAAGACCTAGTTCATAGTTCCTGGATCTGAGAAAGTCCCAAAATGTACTAACCTTGCTTTTTGGCTTCTGTATTTTTGCTTCCCTCTAACAGTTCTTCCTAATGGAAGTGTGTCAACCAGGATAAGATTTTTGTGTATAAAAGATAAAGGTGAGCCTCAGGGCTGCATGCTTTGGGCAAGTTCTCCATGCAGACAACAGATAGCAATGTAGACTTTCAACTCAGCTTTAAAAGTGTCTGCATTCTCTCATCTTGCAACAGCAAGCCTGAGGAGGCCAGAGGCATTAAGGCACCTTAGAGCTGGACTTACAGGCCATTGTGAGCCACCTCATATGGGTGCTGGAAATCAAGCCTGGGTACATTAGGAGAACAGTACATGTTCTTAACTGCTGAACCACCTCTCCAGCCCTGTAAGACCAGATTTATAACAACAAACTTAAAAGCTATTTATATATATTTTATAAATATATAAAAGTTATTTATATATTTATATAGTTCACTTTTCATGAAATAAATCAATACAGAGTAGGAAACAGAGCCAGTCTTCTAGCTCTGCTGCCTGCTTTAAGATTTCTCAAGTGTTTGCATGTGAAGTTACTATGAGTTCCCAAAGCTTAGTTGACTCCATACTTAATCATGGTTTCCACTAAGTAACGGATTAGTCCCATTATATAATGACATGCATATTATATGTGTGTGTGTCAGTGTGTCATACACACAAAAGTCCATACTAAAAAATTCTGAATGACTGCTACATCCTATGGAAGTAACATGTCTCAATTAAAGAAACATAAGATTTGTATCAGAGAGGGGTAAAAAAAAAAAAATAGAATCTGCCATTGATAAATTGAGGGGCTTTATTTAGGAAACTATTTTGCATACTTGCATATAAATATTCTTATCTGTAAAATTGTAATGCTAGTGCCACATTAGAGTTAGAAAATCTAAGTGAGGTAAAGTCCTACACCCTAAAATAGTTGTTCACCAAAGGTAAGTAAGCCTCTTTGGTAGACAGATCTGATGAATTCCAAGATGCCCTGGGTTTGCCACTCATATCTATGTGAGGTGTTATTTGGCTTTGATGATGTGCTGACAAGCTGGACATTTTTTCTCACATGTCAGCCTTTTGTTCACTATGCAAGCCCATTCTTCAGCTTTGACAGCACTTCCTTTCTATTTACTGGAAGAAGAAAAGGATTGTAAAACAGGTTAAAGGATCAAAAACAATAAAAATGCCTTCCCCAGGAGAAAAACCAAATATCAGTTGATACAGTCCAGCAGGACAAGTGTGCTGATCCCAGCTCGCCTAGCCCACCTCCAGCATTGGTCTTGATATTTGCTGTGTGATGCTACTCTGAGTGTTTTAAATGTTGAGTATAACTTTTTGTCTGCTTGTAATATTTTATACATTTATATCAGCTACTCTGAGATGTTTGTCTTACATGGACATTAGGATTTAGGCACTCTTTATGTAAGTGAGTTCAAATTCATCTCTTCTGATCTCACTATTTTGATATAAGACATATTGTTGTTCATTATAGTCACACTACTGTGCCATGAAACTCCAGAATATATTTGTTACATTAAGCAGTAATGTTGGAAATTGGTCAACCTCTCACTTTCTTCCCTCCTGCCTCGTTCCCTAGCCTCTGGTATCCATAACCATGTTCTCAACTTCTGTAAGATTAGCTCTTTTAAGATTCCATTTATGAATAAGGTCAAGCAAAATTTGCTTTCTGGGTCTGGCATATTTCACTTGACATAATGTCCTCTGGGTCTATCTATGTTGTTCAAATAGCAGGATTTAATGTTCTTTATCATTGAATAGTGTTCCACTGCACACTATATTTTATTTTCCTTTTTAATGCTATCCCATTCCCATCTTGGCAGAATTACTCCTTTGATTTTTTTATTATTCTTTTGTTCTTTCTATCCCATGCTATTTCCTCTGTCCCCTTGTCTTCTACCACCCATTTTAGTCAAAATTCCAGGTTATGGCTTAAATAATTTTCCTCTGTGAAGTCTCTCTGCCTTCTTCAATTCCACTTGGATATTCCTGTTTCTACCTATCTTGAACAAAATGAACATATAGGATGTCACTCAGGATTCTTTGGAAGACACAATACTACAATGAATGCCACTTATCCCAGTGTCCTACTGTTAAAGAGTATAGCTTTCATGGTATTAACACACCATAACCACTCTCTTCTTTGTTATTATTATGACCTAAATATGCAACATTTTGTTTGTGTTTCCAGTTAATATATGCTGTATTCTGTCTAATAATAGAGGGAATTCCACACATGTTGTGTATGGCAGTATATTATTCCTGTCATCATGGAGCATACCTCTCTGATTTAGTGTAACAAGAGTCTTGCTCAGTACTTGGTGTAGAGGGACACCAAGTTTACTGGAAAAAATTAGTGAGCAATTTTAACACTGTCTGTGGTTCTCACTCTAGGTAGTATCTTGAGCATTTACTGTGATTAAAAAGTATTTTCTTTGTTCTGTTTTCTTTATTAAGTCTTTTATATCACATTAACTTTTCCATTTACAAGGTAGTCCCTAGATATCAAGGATTTGTATGCTGATGAAGACTTGGAAATCTTAGTCTGTCTTCACCCAGGACTGAGACTTATGTCCAGAGTTAATGAGGCATCTTGTGAAGCCCACTCTATCCTTTCAACACTGTGAGGACCCAGAAGTTCTAGGATGTCAAACATAGAGCTTTGAATGGTGCTGAACAGTGTTTGTCACATTAGCTTGTCTACATTCATCTCGCTAAAGAATCTTGGTCTGTTGTGTTTGTTGTTCATGAGCTAGTGTCACAAATGGAGAAATGGTTCATTCCCTGGATAGCATTTCTTTTGTAAGGTTTGCTTGTAGATTTGGAATTACAGCGTCATAGGAAGGTGTTGTGTTGGTTTGTGGTTACTGTTCTTTTACCTTTGTGTCAAAGTGTTTTGACTCCCTCTGTGCACAAAGGTAAAAGAACAGGCTTTGGTTGGAAGAGATTACTTTAGTTCTAGCAAAAGTAAAAGAGTGTGTCTCCTGGGTTTGCTGTGAAGGTAGAGACTAGACTGCTGTCTGAATCTTAGGGTTCAACACACTTACACTGGATCAAATTATTTCCTACAGAAATTGCTGAAATGAAACACCGAGGTTCATCCCTGAGCCACCTTTGTAATTTTGCATCAAGAGCTCTCCTCTAAAACAACAAGTTTTCCCAGCAACTCAAGGAGAAGTAAACATCATCTCTGTAGGAGGCAGCTATTAAAATATCAGAACTTCCAGTCCTAAGATAGATCCCCAAGAATAGCTGTGGTGGGTGTGAGATAAGTCAGACCATCTTGACCAGTAATGGAATATCTTCTGAAATGATGTTCTTGAGAAGTACGAGCAGTGGCTCCTTCATTCTTTCATGCTTTTTAGAACTGGAGCCACCAAAAGTTATCAAGTCTACATAGTGCAGACGGTCTGAAACCCCCATGATCTGACCAAACAATGGTGCAAGTCATTCATCTGTTCATCCAAGCTCCAAGGAAATCACTACAGAAATAACTTAAGAACCCATGTTTAAATGGAGCTAAGGTGAGAGGAGTAAAGAGAGGAAGAGGAGGAGGAAGGAGAGGAAGAGGAGAAGGAAGCGGAGTAGCTAAGAGGGAGATGGAAAACAAGAGGGGGGACATGGAGGCTGATGTTCTCTTGTCTGTAGCAGTCAAAAGTAGTTGGTATATCTAGGTTGGGTATTGAGTTACACTTCTGATTGTAAGGGCATCTTCTTATTGATCATTACCAAATATATAAGCCTTTGATTAATTTTTAAGCATTAGAGTCTCATTTTTCTACCAGGCCTACATGGCTGGCAAGATAGTCTGGGCAATGCCCAGCCTTGCAGAGTCAGTGTGGAAGATTGGCAGAGCCATCTCCCATGCTGACATCTCATGGGTGGCAGGGCTGGTGTTTCTGGCTGGCCATTTCTAGCTGTGGCGTGCATGTGGCCTCTGGCCACGTGGTTGACCTAGGCAGAGCCGCTGTAGCCTAGACAGTCAGCTTGACCAGTGGCCATTTTTAAAATAATTACTTCAACGCCCATGCCCTACATCTGCCATCTCAGGATTCAGAATGCAGAAACAAGAGGATCCATGAAAATTGGATGCCAGCCTACCCAACATAGTAAGTTTTAGGTAAGTTAAGACTCTGTCTCAAACAAGCCAACAAACAAAAACCAAAGCTTATATACTAGGGAAATGGCTTAGTAGTTAATAGTATGTATTGCCATTCCAGAGAATCTGAATTTGACTTCCAGCACCCAAGTCTAAAAGATTACAACCACTGTTATTCCAGATCCAAGGGATCTGATGCCCTCTCAGGCCTCCATGGGCACTGCCCATGTGTGGTACACATATACAAGCACATGAACACTTACATGTAAACATCCACAAATAAAAATTAAAAGCAATCTTTAAAAAATTATTATTAATGACCTGGCATTTGAATAAACTGCCAATCAATCCGCACAGAGGTCTTAGATAATGAAACAGATCACAATGGCAGGTTTCCAAAAAAAAAAAAAAAAAAAAAAAGGAAAAGCAGCTTTTCAGAACAGATGAGTTCTGAGTTACATTTTTCATCCCTTACCTCCCTCTCTCCTCAATCATTAACAGTAAAGGCCTTAGGATAAGGAGGGAGAATCCATTCAGGCGAGTACAACTCTTCACCTCAGCAGAAAAGGGAAAGTACAATGTAAACCATGCAGTGCAACAACTGCATTGTAAGGCAGGTGTCCCAAATGACATGGAACTCAGCACCATTTCTATAGAGCACAGACTGCCAAACTGTTTCCCACAGGACCAATCTAGGCCGTTGTCTGCTTTTGTATAGCATGTGAGCTAATAAAAGTTTTCCTCTTTTTAAGTGGAAAATGACTAAAGGCTATTAAAAGGCTTCGTGCCTGGGTTGGTGGCGTGTTCCTCTCGCTAAATTACCATAAATAAAAATGTTAAACAAAAGTCACGTAAAAGACATGTACTAGGGTAAGTGTGTGTGTGTGTGTGTGTGTGTGTGTGTGTGTGTGTGTGTGTAAAATGGAAGACAGCCTTAGGTGCCATTCTTCTGGCGCCATTCATCTTTATATTTTTTTAAGACAAGGTCTTTCACTGGCCTAGTAGTGCAGGCTGGCTAATCAAAAAGCTTCAAGGATCCACCCACCTCCACATTCCCAGCACTGAGATTACAATTTCATGCCACCATGTCCAGCATTTCTTATGTTGATTCTGGGGAACATAGCTGTGCCACTCTGGTTGTTTTGTAAGCACTTTACTAACTGAGCTATGCCCCTTTTTCTTTCAAAGCAGCTGTAAACTAACTTAATAGTATACTCAAAATGAAGAAACTAATGTGTCATATTTTAGCACAGACTGGCCTGCAACACACTATATAGCTCAAGCTGGCCTTAATCTCATAGCTGTCTTCATGATTAGCCATTCCTCCCAAATGCAAGGGTTACAGGTATCAGCCAATATCCATAGCTATAAGAAGCATTTATTCCTGGAAATCTACTATGTGTGTCTTTTTAAAAATTTCTTGTTATAGTCCTTAAGCCACCTCCTATTTTTTTCTTTAATTCTCCTGTTGTGATGTCAAAAACCAGGAGCTAAAACCAAAATGTTGCAAGATTTAAAAAAATATGATTAGCTAAACTTGCAATCTCTTTTGGTAGGAGAATGAACAGGCCTAGATTAATTACAGGAGTGTCTTTTTTTTATAACAAGTAAGTGATTACAAAAGTAGAATTTTGCAGCTGTTTTTATTATCATGGGAAAAGTACATGTTGTAGGTTTACAATCAGACAGTTACCAGAATATACTATGAAATATTTTATGGTCAATTCTTGAAATATATCATGAGACAATGGAAACAATATATGATATGTGCATCATAAACCTACAGAAGAAAAAGTCAAAACAAACAACAAACAAACAAATTGACCTTCAGCTTGGAACATGAGTAGAGACTAACATTATGTTGAACTAGAAAAAGAGAAAATTGAATCATCCTGTCCTTAACATTCTCTACTCCTGTTTAGTGAGATCCTCTGCCAGGGTGTTCAGAGAAGAAGTCAGGTTGCTGATGGATGTTTCCAGCTAGGACAGATCAAAAAAAACCTGTTGGTACAGGAGCTTAAAGTTTTGATCACAAACATAGCAATTCTAGGTCCTACGATCTTTCTAGTTCCAAACCTATTACTATGGGTACCAACACCTTGGCTAGTCTGGTTGTTCAAGTTTGGTACAAAAGTTCTAAATGTTCTCACCCTCCTTCTTCTGAATAGTAATTACACTTCCTCAGATGAACTTGAATGCAAAAAATCAGAAGTCTTGGTAAGAATTGAAAGGGTCTAATAACCCTCAGCTTAATGGTGCCCAGACAGGAATTATTATCTAGTTCAGGCATCAGTGATACAAGGATAATAGTAATTAGCCATAGCAGAAGGGACAAAGGAAAGTTACTATCTAGGAGGAGCCTAGCAATGGGCAGGGCACTGACATATATTTCAGTTCAAGTCTCATTTCTGAAGTGTTTCTTTGAGTATAGCCAGGTTATAATTCTGAATGGTCTATATAGAAATAATATTTGTTCTTAAAGTCATGTAATACCTCCTTGTTCTACATAAGCAGGGTAAGTGCCCTATCATAATATAGAACTACTTCATGTAAGAAATTGAACATACCCACTTTCCTAGTATGTCAATGGCATTTAGGTAGCCATTTTGTCCCCTGGTTAGCTGACCCAGCTGAAGGGACATGGAGCAATCATATATCACCTGGACTGGTTTACATCAGATTTCATCAAAGTTCAGAGCTCAGCAGTTTGCAGCCCACAGGTGATTCTTAAAATGATATCTGTCAACCAAGTGGAAATCTGCTGAGAAAAATATAGACTAAGATGCTGGGCAGTGGTGGCGCATGCCTTTAATCCTAGCACTTGGAGGCAACGACAGGCAGATTTCTGAGTTTGAGGCCAGTCTGGTCTACAAACTGAGTTCCAGGACAGCCAGGATGACACAGAGAAACCCTGTCTCCAAAAACAAAAAACAAACAAACAAAAACCCCAATACACACACACACACACACACACACACACACACACACAGAACATAAGTTAAAATTTAGGAATTTAAAAGAAAATCTTCCATTCACAATTTGCAGGCCCATAGCTGTAGTAATTGGCGAAGGAGAGGAGTCTCAAGACCAGGGTAAAGATCCCATCCTTCAGAACAAATGGGTAAGGTTGTGCTTATCTGGGGACTGTTTGACCTGTGACAGCTGGATCTAAGTCTTGAGACTTTTTTTGACTCCCTGAAGCTTACATGAGTTTTTTAGTTTACAAAAGGAGATAAAAGTGCTAGATATATAAATGAAATCCACATTGTAACATTACTTAGATAGACTTATAGTCCTAGCAAAAACTATAGCTTTGAGTTAAAAAAGAATGGTTTTCCTCTGTCCAGAGAGCCAGATAAGTTCTTAGCCCAATGAGAAGTATCTTTAAGTCTATATTTAGAAGGTGAACAAAAGAAATTTAAAATCTTGAGCTTGTAACCGAATAGTAGATATTCAGTGCTCTACCAGCTTATGAGAACTCCATTTATCAATGTTAAAATTTTGAACCTTTGAAATCTAAGTATAATAGATACTTATTATTATTAGAATAGCATAGAAAGGGGAAAGTAATCTAAAATATTTTCCATTTTTATATATCTTAAATCATTTTCTTATACCTAAGAAGTAACTTAAGTTTTTATATCTTCAGATCTTTATATATCTTAGAACATTTTATTATCATCTAATCATTTATTAGAGACATGAGGAGTGATTTTTGAGAACAGTAATTGGAAAATATGGTCCTTTAGTGAAAAGTTACATCTAAAACCTGTTTATCAATTCATATGACATCTGCTAGCAAGACAAACATGTCTGCCATTTTTTATTACGAGCGCTCGTAGCTATAGATGAGAAAACACAGTAGCTGCAGCCTTGGGGGAAAATCTGGTTGCCTGCTAAGCTGGCAAAGCTACAGTTGGCCTAGTCATCACTGTCATCAGAGATCTGAGTAAATAAATTATAGCAGGAAGTATAATTCAAATGGCCTATGCATCAATCAAAATGATAGAACCTAGTTCATTACCTAGATGGTGATCCGGGCCCCTGTAATCTTCATGATGGTATGGTCAGAGGTACCAAGACAGCATCAGTCTTTGGCCATTATGCCCAGAAGATAAGAGGCTTTCCTGTGAAGAAAGAACATGGGGGTACTAACCTGACTTTGTCTAGGCAAAGTAAGACAATCAACTCTCCAGTGTCCTGCTTGTTCATAGTTTGGGCTGGGTCCTGGAAGCAGGCTAGGCATTTGAAACAGTCCTCTACATTAGTTAGTGTTTTCACAATCCACATGAAATCATTACTGTTATGAACCATCTTGGTAGAAATCCTAGAAGGTCACTACTAGGAGTTGGAGTCTCTATCTGTCACGGTAAGCTTAAACATCTTAAATGCCATATTCAGCAGATCTTTGACAAGTTTGATGACCATTATCTATTAAGTTCATATGAGCTAAACAACTCTTGTTTTTTTTCTTACATTAAGCTATACCTTGAAAACATATACAGGAGGCTGAGTAAATTTTTTCTTATAATGAATTACATTAGTACTTAGCATGACTACAAGTATAGTTCTGAACACATTAAAGAATTTGGTCTTTTTCAAGGTGACACTTAACTTACATGTTTTAATTATTATTAACAGTCTACAATAATATATTAGCTTTTATAGGATTTTTTATTTTACAGCTTTGTCTCTGTTAACTTTAGCCTTAAAAGAAAATACCAATTTCTTTAAAATTGAATGTCTTTTAGCATAAAGATAAAACCATACACATGATCTACAAAGAAAAAGAGAAGATTTCTGATCTTTTTATATTATACCACTACAGAATGTAAGTTTCTTATATGACTCAGTTTATCAAAAATAGTTAAACCTTAACAAAGCTCACAAAGACAAAAGAGGTTAGACATACATTTTAAGCCTGAATAGCTCGTAGGTGTGGAGAAACATTCCCTAAGTCAGTGGTTTTCAACTTTTCCAATACTATGACCTTTCAACGCAGTTTCCCATGTTACAGTGATTCCTGACCATAAACTCATTCTCACTGATAATTCACAACTGCAATTTTGCCATTTTATAAATTGCAATGCAAACATCTGACATGCAGGTGGCCCTAGGCTAACCCTATGAAAGGATCTTTTGACCTCCAAAGGGTCAGAACTCATAGGTTGAGAACCCTTTACCAGACTGCTTACATCTCTGACTTGCTCTATTAAAAGATAGAAATATCTCAGTCTCTTGTGTTTTAATGATTGGTACTCCTAGCTGTGGCTCTAAATTTTAGCCGTTTATTTATCTATTGATCAAAATCATATATTACTAAAGACATCATAATAAAATACAAAGTTTAAAATGTCTCCTAGCTTTATAAACTTAAATATTTTTTAAAAAACTATTTTTAAAATATTCAGTTTTTTAAATTTAAATTTTTTGTAAAACAAATTTTTCTTTATTTCTTTTTTTTTTTTTAAATCTCATCTGTATTTACCTTTTAAAGCAGAATGTGATTGGGCACTATTATTTCCATTCACAAGCCTTGCTCAGTTTCAAAACCTAGGGAGACAGGGTTTTGTTCTCTGTACATTGGAAAACAAGCCACTTGGGGAATTCCTCTGTCAAATTGTTTTAACTTGTGTTTACTTCTAAGACTAGAACTTGCAGAATTAACTACATTGAATGAAATTTTTAAGATGTAACTTAAGCCATCTTAATTTGGTCTACTAAGGAATCCAGCTCAACAGCTAAACACTTCAGACCACAAAGTTAACATTAACAGTAGGTTACATTACGTCTTACAACAAATATTCTATCAACCTCTTGAGTCAAACCTATAGTATCACAGTATCACACATAGAAATTTTATCTTCCCCTTAGTTTTCATGCCACATAGATGTTTTAAATGATAACAAAAATAAACTTAGTTTTCATGCCATATAGATGTTTCAAATGATAACAAAAATAAACAAAAATTGTGGAAAATATATTATTAGAAGGAATGAAGGCAAGCATCAAACACATTGTTCTGGCGATGCTTAGTCTACTTCCTCCATGTTGAGGGTGATATTTTAAAAACAGCCACTGGTCAGGCCAACTATCTAAGCTGCAGCTTGGCTTTGCCTAGCTCAGCCACCATGTTGTGTGGCCAGAGGTTATGTGCACACCATAGCTAGAAACTGACAGCCAGAAACACCAGCCCTGCCACCCACGAGACGCTCTGCCAATCTTCCACGCTGTCTCTGCAAGGCTGGGCATTGCCAAGACCATCTCACCATCCACATGGGCTTGGTACAAATGAGACCCTAATGCTTAGATTATCCAAAGGCTTTATATATTTGGTAATGATCAATAACAAGATGCCCATACAATCAGAAGTGTAACCTAATACCCAACCTAGATATACCAACTGCCTTTTACTGCTAGAGACACGGGGACATCTGCCTCCATGTTTCCCTCTCTCATCCTCTCCTAGCTCCTCTGCTTCCTTCTCCTCTTTCTCTTTACTCCTCCTCTTCCTCTCCTTACTCCTCCCACCTTAGCTTCTTCTACACTTCCATGTGTTGTGATGTGTCATGATCTCCTTCCAGGAGTGGCATTTCTTCAGTTACAGAAGCACTGGTATCATCTACAGTAGGATCATCCTCATCAATACCTAGACCAAGCTTGATCATCCTGTCATTCCTGTTAGCATGGGTCTGGGGATCTTCCAGACTGAAGCTGGAAGACAGGAGTGCAGTTTCATACAGCAAGATGGCGAGATATTTCACAGACTTATCATTCTTGTCAGCCTCTGCCTTTTGCCTTAAGGTTTCAATAATGGAGTGATCAGGATTTATTTCCAGGTGTTTCTTTGCTGTCGTGTAACCCATTGTTGAGTTGTCTCTGAGGGTTAGAGCTTTCATGATTCTCCCCATGTTTGCTGTCCATCCATATGTTCCTGTGACAATACAGCATGGGGATGTCATCAATTGGTTTGACACAACCACCTTTTCAACCACTTTCTCCAAAATATCTTTCATAATTTTACAGAGGTTCTCAAATTTTGTCTTTTTCTCTTCCTGTTTCTTCTTTTCCTGTTCATCTTCTAGAAGTTCCAGTCCTTCTTTGGCAACAAACACCAAGGTCTTGGCTTCACTGCCAAGTGTTCTTCCCAATCATTGGTTAAGCTCTTGCAGAACTCTCCATATTCTTCATTAGTAATGTCATCAAGATTTCTGGTTCAAATCAGCTTTGTTTTGTTGAGTTCTTCTTCATTAATGTCCTTTTCCTTTATCTTCTTCTTTTTCTTGTCACCTTCCTTCTTCTCTTCTAATTCTTCTTCATCAGAACCAACATCTTCTATTTCAATCTTACCATCAGACTCCTTTTTCTCTTTTTATTTCTCTTCCTTTTTCTCTTCCGTTTCTTCAGCCTCATCATCACTGACTCCCTTATCACATTCTTTCTCTACAAAGAGAGTAATGGGATAGCCAATGAACTGAGAATGCTTCTTCACAATCTCGTTTATTCTCCTTTCCTCCAAATATTCAGTTTGATCTTCTTTCAGATGCAAGATAACATTTGTTCCACAACCCATTGGTTCAGCTGTGTCAGTCCTCACTGTGAAGAATCCCCCCCCCCCCAGCTGAGGAGTCCCAGACATACTGCTCATTATCTCATTGTGCTTTGTGATGACAGTCACTTTCTCAGCAACCAAATATGCAGAGTAAAAATCAACACCACACTGGCCAATCATAGAGATATCTGCACAAGCCTGCAAAGCCTTCATGAAGTCTTTGGTGCCTGACTTGGCAATAGTGCCAAGGTTATTGATCAAGTCAGCCTTGGTCATTCCAATTTCAGTATCCACAATAGTGAGGGTTCAATCTTGTTTGTTGGGAATGAAATTAATGTTCAGATCCTTCCCTGAGTTGAGTTTACTAGGGTCTGTCAAGTTCTTGTATCTGATTTTATCCAGAGCATCTGATGAATTGGAAATGAGCTCCCTCAGAACGATCTCTTTGTTCGAGTAAAAAGTATTGATGATCAAGAACATTACCTGGGCAATTTCTGCCTGAAAGGCAAAGGTCTTGACCTTCTCCTTCTTCACTGGTTGGTCTTGGGTCTGGGTTTCCTCAGGCATCTTGGCTGGACGCACAAAACATGGCTAGCTGCACCAGGACACTGAAGCACCTCCATTTTTTTTTAAGAGAAGTTAAAAATTGTTCAAATGAGTGTTCTTACAGTATCAAAATTAAGTACTTTTTTAATTTCACAAGTAAAGACACAGACACAACCATAATTTGCATAAGGCAAAACCAAACTCCAACAGTACAAATAATTCAATGTCTTTAAAACCAATATCACCTGGTTAACTCTTATGTTATAAAGTCCATGTCAGTGGAAAATTACTCCCTGAGACCCTCCCTTCCCAGAAGGGTGAGGCCACACAGTCCCAAGAAAAACCACAGGGTCCCTCCCTTTCCCAAAAGGGTGAAGACACAGGGTTCCAAGAAAAACCATGGGTTGTCAGACATATGGAACCATCTGACAGCAGATAGCTCCCTGTTAGAGGGTCTCCCACAGCCCATCAATGCAAACAGACCAGTTTATTGCTAAAAACACCTGCCCTGTTCAAACTGTATATAGGCTTCTGTCCAAGTGCATTCACTACTGCTTCTTCTCCTGTGTGAGCAAATGGCCCCAATGCATTGGACTAATTAAATTCTCTTCTAATTACATTGATTGCCCTCTGCAAGCTTCCTTCATGGGGACCCAGCAGTATAGCCACTAGGCTCCGCAATGTTATAAAGATTGGCTGCCAGCAAAGTACACTTTTGTATATAAATGCTTGGAAGTACAACTTGAATACCTCATTAAACAAACTTACTTTTTAAATCCTATCTTTCATAAAGCTTGTTTTCAAGACAGGACAGGAATTATCATACAAAAATCTATCCCAATACAAAATATCTTGAGGACATGTTGTTGTCTCCTTGGTTAGCCCATAGCAAATGGTTGCCTTTAATCAAAATGGTGGTGAAGCCATAAGGCATCCTCTCCAACCCTGTGAAAGATGACTGCTGGCTTCATGGCTGCCTAAAGATGTCAGTAGGCCATGTGTTACTTATAAATACCATATGGTTTCTTTGAGATTATCTCTGCATAGATTTTCAATTACCAACCCTGTGTTAGAGTTTTAAGTTAACTTTCTGTTATAGAGGTTACAATTTTTTTTTAACCATAGAAAGTTTTTATAATCGTTTTAGGCAATTAAATAAAACCAAGCATCCTTTGGCTGTTCTGTTTTTTCTTTATTCCCTGTTACAGCTTTTGACCCCCAGACATAGAGATTTTAAAAACATACCTGGGTCTAAAAATGGACAAGCCCTGACTCAGTTCCAGAGCCAGCTTTTCAATAAAGCAGAACATCATAACACAACTTTTATATGATCCATACCCAAATGACATTTGAATCCTGACTACTTTAATTCAGTGGCCAGAAAATCCAGAGATAAATTTCAAGACTTCACTGGTGGGAGGAGAAACAGTAAGCTTACACATTCAAAGAAGACCAGGAAGTCATACAAAGCAGACAGTAAAATTACACAGTAAGTTTTAACATTGAAGGAAGACCAGTCAGAATACATCATACACTCATATGTATAAAACAGACAAAACTAACCTTCTGGTGAGGTGGGAGGCTATAAGATCAGCAGCTGAGCGACATCGTGAGTTGCCATAGTAAGTGGCTAAAGGATGTGGTGCTGGAGTTTAAGCTCAAGCCACACACACACACACACACACACACACACACACACACACACACATTGTGCTGAAGCTGGTGTATGTATGCTCTAAAGCTGCATCAGCTACAATAGGAAATCTACATGGAGCTGTGGGGTTTTCTTCAAAGCTGCCAACTGAGCTCCAAGCCTGGCCCTGGACATTCCACTCTATGACATATTGTCATCAATTACAATGTCCCAAAAGCTCCAGCATTTCTGGAACAACCTAGTCTTTCAGTCCTGTTGTTCATCTGTTCAGTCCTGGAATCCGAATGTATGTCAATATGTACAGCCACAAGACAAGAAACAGAGTAGAAATGACAGTAAAAAGTTAGAGTAGAAAACAGTAAAAAGATGATAGAAAACACAAGACAGAGACATTTAGCAACTGAAGTCTTGTGGTTCAGAGGTCCACGAGTTTGACCAAGAGCAAATGGCTTTGGAACCCAGCTAAGGGCTATTAGAGTGCTGGACCTCTGTAAGTTCTTCAGCTCCCAATATCAAGAGGGACCCCTCAGGGGACCAAGGCAGTTCAGAAGAGAATAATTCATGACTATAGCTGAACTCCAGTTAACCAGAAATAATTTGATGAAGCCCAACTTTTCCCCAAACCAAATGAATATTAGACTTAGGGCTCAGATGGTCAATCATCTAGGCAATGACTGACTGGAGAAAATACTATTGTATCCAACTTTCCACCTAGAACCAAACTTCTGGCTCAGAACAAATGATGTAGATAAGACACAGACAAAACACAGAGGGACCTCTTACCTTGCAATCCAATGGAGGCTGAGGACCTTAGGGAAGAGGAAAGCTAAATTTCTCAATCAGAAAAACTTCTCTTGGTGGCCATCCCCTGGTAGTTCCTACCCCAGACAGGCCACTTGGACCTTGGTGGTACACTAGATCTTAATAGTGTCAAAAACTGAAAGCTAACAGAGCCATTACAAAGTAAAAAATTTTTCCCATTTTTTTGATATTTTCTTTATTTACATTTCAAATGTTATTCCCTTTCCAGATCTCTCCTCTGAAAACGCCCTATCCCATCCCCCCTCCCCTGCCTCTATGAAGGTGCCTCCCCACCCACTACTGATTTCCTGCCGTGGCATTCCCCTACACTGGGACATCGAACCCCCACAGGACCAAAGGCCGTTCCTCCCACTGATGTCCAACAAGGCCCTCCTCTGCCACATACATGGCTTGAGCCATGATTCCCTCCATGTGTACTCTTTGGTTGGTTGTCCAGTCCCTGGGAGCTCCAGGGGGTCTTGCTGGTTGAAACCGTTGCTCTTTGCAAAGGGCTGCAAACCCTCTCAGGTAAAAATTTTTATTTAAAGCTGGGCCAAACTTGCCATC
The DNA here is from genome assembly GCF_011762505.2 of Arvicanthis niloticus. NCBI lineage: Eukaryota > Metazoa > Chordata > Mammalia > Rodentia > Muridae > Arvicanthis > Arvicanthis niloticus. The sequence goes on along the minus strand of NC_047658.1, from coordinate 125,988,359 downwards.
TCCCTTAATATGAGTAAAAAGGTCTAGACTACGAGCATCAGGGCCTTTTTATAACAAGTGAGCAAATGATTTTAAAAGTAGAATTTTGCAGTTCTTTTTATGATCCTGGGAACGGTACATCCTGTGGGTCAGACAGTTATCAGAACATACTATGAAACATTTTATGGTCAGTCAATTCTTGGAACATGCCATAAAACAATGGAAACAATTGATGAAGTATAAACTACAGGTTATGGAGGAAGAACAAGTCAAAAAAATAGTTGACCTTTAGCTTGGGACACGATTAGAGACTAACATTCTTAACTAGGAAAAGGAAGGGAAAATGGAGTCAATTGGCCATTGACATTCCTATTTCCATTTGACAGAAATTTTACTCTAAACTTATACCCAAAGAAACAGGATGCCTCTTCTTTTATCAGTTAAAGAATATGATGTCTCACCAAAAATAGTGAAGAACCACTCCCCCCCCCCCCGCCCCCAGCACTTTCCAAGTTGCTCTTTCATCAGTCTTTCTGATGATTGTAGCACAGAGGTCAGAATTGTCCTTCTTCACTTAGCTCCTGCTTAGGAGGTGGTATGGTATGGTATCTCATCTATGGGTTACATGACACACAAAAGACAAGTTGAAATACCAGAGACTGTTACTAGAAATTTAGGGGGTTCCTCTAGAGTCCTCATGTGGTACCAGGGAAACTGCAATAACCTCTTGAGGTTCTTAGTCTTATTAATAAAAGAACTTAAGAGCAGATGCAAATGAAAATTTAAGGACAATGTTACTAGAGTTTAAAAAACAAACCAAACAATAAAAACTAACCAATCAACCAAACAACCAACCCAACAAACAAAAAACAGGATCTATAAGCTGTGCATCTTAGCATCTGCCTAGAGGAGGATGGAAGACAAAAGGAAAAACAGTCAAGCAAAGAAAACTAGGCTGTTTAAGACAGTGCTGAAGTATAGTAGCCACAGGGAAGGAAAGGCACTTACAAGAAATAGCAAAGCCCGAAGTACCATAGAAGCATGTTTGGAACAGAAATAGAAGAAAATGAGAGTTAACACTTTTTTGAGTAATTCAGAAAATCAGGCTGGCTTACAAAGCTGCTCTGTAAGCAACTGTGCAAAGGGTAGAAATTGGGGAATGAAAAGTATATTTTCTCATTAAAGGGATAATTATTCCCCCAACCTCTTTAACATGGCTTAAGGTGGTTCTGCATTCTTGGGGTGTGGTCCATCAGCCAGGTGATTGATTTACCCAATTATAATGTTGGATTCCCCACCCAGGCCAGGGATTTCATTTTCTTGATCCGAAGGAAGTAAGTTTTCTCTTAATGTCCCATTGCTGCTGTTGTTACAAAACTGCTATCACAACCTGGATAACTCAAATAGCAGGGGTTTTCCCTGGTTTAGCTGATCTAGCAGTGGCTGTGCCCAAAGCTTTTGAAAGGGCAAGAAGCAACACCAGCTCAGAAGCTTTCTGAAGGAATTGCCTCTATTTGAAACAATATTTGAGAACATTCAAGTCTATGAACACTGGAAAACAATGGAGATTTTGGTGGTGGCAAAGAAGAGGAAGCTATATATAAGCTCTGTGAGAGTAAAAGCTACATCATGGGACTTCTGGTCTACCAGACACAGCCAGCAAAAAGGCCACTTCAGATCACAACAAACCTCAGAGACTGAATCAAAATCCAAAGTCCAAAAGAAGGCTCTGAAGACTCTGACTGTAATTGGATAAGACTGTATGCAATTTATATCAAAAGCATTATCAAAAACAGCACAGCAATAAGCTGTCAGTAAGTGAAGATTAATTCTATAAGGATGAAATTAATCCATCAATATTGAACTGTTATGAGCATGTATTCACTAAACATCAAAACACATAGACAAAACATGACACAGGACTGGGTGTGATGGCTCAAGCCTGTAATCCCAGCATATGGGAAGCTCTAGTGGAGATATCACAGAGTTCTAGGCATTGGTTCATGACTTCCCAGGAAAATCTCCCACAATATATATTTTAAAATTGAATAAATTATGTGAAGAAAATATATTTGTAAGAAACATGACTTAAGTATTGTCAAATTTTAATAGATATGTAACATATAGAAATAGTAGTCAAACCTGGACATTGTGGCCTGAAATCTAGTAGTCAAGGAGTAAAGAATATGTTGCCAACCTGTGCAACATAGTGAGCTCAAGACTAGCCCACATTATCTGATGTGATCCTGTTTTAAAATTATTTTTTAGCAGATGAAATTCATTGACAGTGTACATAATATCCAAACAGTATGCCTGTCTGCATATATACTACATTATGTGGTAGTTCCTGTAGATGTAGTATGAGCCCATATCTTGAAATAAGGACATGATTGCTCCTGAGTATGGTTGTGGAGAAAGTTTATTATAGATATGAGGGAGAACCCAACTAAAGGCATCTAGAAGAGTCCAGCCTGAAGAAGGTAAGCACACTGAACTGAACTTTTGGGGGTAAGTTGATAGAGAATGGGGGGCAAGAAGCCCAAGAGAGATCCAGAAGCAAAGCCAGCCAGGAGCCAAGAGACCAGTAACCAAATGGCTGGATCAGTAGCTGGGGGAAAGCAAAGCCCAAACCCTGGAGAAATTTACGGTAGAGGTGGATGAGACATGCTGGGAGTAATCACAGGTTTTGAGTGAGACTTGTCCTGGATTTCTTTGAGACCTAACAATCTCTAAGTATGTCTACATATATATATTTAAATTTTAAATTAATTACATAATCACTTTAACTTACAAAGCATGGAGAATGGTCAAATATTAAGGGATAATTTTAGCAAAACATGCAAGTTTATATTGTAAACACTATGTATCACTGTTGAGAGAACTCAGACTTGAATAAATCAAAGGGATCTGATTCCATGGGTCAGAATATTAAACATTATTACAATGACAATATTTCACAAATTGATCTACAGATTTCATACAATCCCTACTGTTTTTCTTTAATTTACCTTTCAGAAATTAACCTGTTCCAAAAATTTGTATGTAGATTTAAGGCACATAGAGTAGCCAGAGAGAATTTAAAAAGGAGAATAAATTTGGAGGACTTATGCTTCACGATTCTAAAACTCACTTCAGAATTATATTAGTCAAGTCTATGAGGCAGTAAGAAGTGGATTAGCACACAGATGAACAGAGCAATAATTGAGGATAAGGGGATAACCCATTGTATTAATCAGCTTTCCATTACTAAAATGAAATCTTTGACCCATACTACTTAGAAAAAGGTAGTTTGGCTCTCAGTTCTGAAGCTCTCTAGACAACATAGGTTCTGTAGAGAGAGTCTGCTATTGGCTGCATCTCCTCATGGAAGATAGCACTGTCAAAACACCTGCAATATCAAGGAAGGTATGTGCTGCCCCCAGGAACAGAGAAACCAAGCTTGCTCCTTTTGCAACAATCATGGAAAAGAACCCAAGGGTAAAACCTACCTTGTGAGAGGATCTCTTAGTAAAATCAGGAACTCTTACTAGACCTCACCTCTCAAAGAGTCTACCACCCATTAATAATCCCAGCATATGCACCTGGAGGAGGGGAATACAAACCACGTTCAAGTCAAAGCACCTTGAATAAATCTTGCTGAGACTCTTCAGTATAGGAGTAATCTTTTTAATAAACGTGATAAAGGAAAAATTATATATCTACACACATAAAAGTATCAGCTTGGAGTGGGAGTGTAGCTCAATGATAGAACGTATGCCAAGCATGTCTGAGTTCCTGAGCTTCATTCCCAGAACAAGGGGAGGCGGCAATAAAGAGGTAAGGGTATAAAGATGAAGAGAGAGGAAACAAGGGACAAAATGGGTGAAAAAGAGAGGAAAGGCAAATGAGAGAGGGGGAAGAGAAATGGAGGGACAGAGGGATGAATGGAGGGAGGGAAACTGGATGCTTGACAGATACAATATGTAACACTTAACTCCATGGATCCTAGACTAAACAGAAATAATTAAATTGCAGCTGTGTCAACCTATGCATCTCAACCCCTTTGGGGTTATGTATCACATATCTGCACATCAGATGTTTATATTATAATTTATAACAGTAGCAAAATTAATTTTATGCAGTAGAAACGAAATAATCTTATGGCTCCACAAACTAAGGAAATGTATTAAAGGATTGCACTATTAGGAAAGCTGAGAACCACTGATTTAGGGAAGGTAAAGACTTCCTCTAAATAAATAGCCTTTATGGCCACTAGATAATAGTTGCTTAGACATTATACCTGAAGTATAGCAATAAAAGAAAAAAATAGATTTATTGGACTTCATTGAAATTAAAAATTTTGTATGTAACTGAAATAATTGAAAAATGTGCAGTAAAATGGGTGTATTTGTTGGGTTTGTCAACTTGGTAGAAATCAAGATACATCCAGGAAGATGGAATCTTAATTTAGAAAAAAAATGCCTCCATAACATTGGTCTGCTGACAAATTTGTGGAACATTTTCTTCATTAATAATTAATGATTGAGAGGGCTTGATCTACTGTGGGTGGTGCCACCCTTGACCAGGTTATCCTGGATGATATAATAATGCAGACAGAGCAAGTCATGAAGAATAAACCAGTAAGCAGCACTCCTCCACGGCCTGTTTCAGTTCTTGCTTCCAGCCTCACACTTTCAGGATTCTATCTCCAGGTTTACGGGTAGAGTTCCTTCTTCAGTGAACTGTGTCTTTGAACTTCAGCGGAATGTGTCTTTCTCAGTGGACTGTGTCTCTGTACTAGTTAAGGTTTTATAGAGTCACAGAACTTATGGAATGTTTCTATATATTAAGAGAAATTATTGGAATGACCTACAATCTGCAATCCAACCAACCCAACAGTGGGCTGCTGTAAATGGGAAGGCCAAGAATCTAGCAGCTGCTCAGTCCAAGGAGGCTGGATGCTTCAGCTGGTCTTTTATATCAACTGGAATCCTGAGGAAGTAAATTCCAACAGATGTGCTGGCCAGTAACTGCAAGCAGGCGAAGAAGAAGGAAGCCTTCCTTCTTCCATTGTCCTTAGGTAGGCCTCCAACAGAAGGTATGGCCCAGATTAAAGGTATGTACACCACACCTGGATTTAAACTGTTCTTGGAACTTGCTCTATACCAGGCTGGCTTGGACTCAGAGATCTGCTTGCCTCTGTCTCCTGGGACTAAAGGCATGTACCACCTTGTCTGGGCCTAAACATTTCATAGCCTCTATGCCACAAGATCTGGATCGAAAGCACTCATCATCCCAGATCGAGATGAAGATCAAAGCCTGTGTTTTCCAGCCTCAAGATCTGAATCACAGGTGTACCCTCCATTTCTGGATTCTAGATCATTCTAGAAATAGTCAAGTTGTCATCTGACAATAGCCACCACAGTCTCCAAATATGTAAGCCAAAGACACCCTTTCTTCCCTAAGTTTGCTTTTCATGGTATTTTATCAAAGCAATAGAAAATTAAGACAATGGGAAAAAATACTTACATATCACATATCTGATAAAGGGATTACTACATTAAAAGTATATAATGAACCAGCCAATGACAAAAATACATTAAAAGACTCAGAGACATTTCTCCAAGGATCTATAAGTGGCTAATGGGAACATGAAAAAATGTTGCTCATCAGTGGACATTAATGAAATCAAAACAAAACCATATGAAGGCACTTCATTTCTATGGGGATGGCTGAAATGAGAACAATAATTATGAATGCTGACAAGAATATAACTGGAAATCTAATACATTACTGGCAGAAGTTGAAACAGTTCAGCTGCTTGGGAAATGGTCTGACAATTAAAATTTATACTGATGAGTGACATCTAACTTTACAGTTTACTCCCAGGTACCCAAAAGAATTGAAAACATACATTAACATGCACACAAAAGCTTGTAACCAAATACTGGTAGCATTATTTATACTGGCAAACAATGTTCAGAATGCAAATCCCTATCAACTGATGAACTGATAAGATGAAGTGCATCCACTGCAAAGGAATATTGTTTGTCAGTGAAAAGAAATCCAAGCAATACGCTACAAGAAAGTTTGCATGTGGTCTGTGAGGTAAAGGAGGCTGATCACAAGTGGCAATTACATTGGTATGAACCACACAGGACAGGTACATATTTAGAGACAAAGTGGGGTTGAAGGTTTAAGTGAATATTGGGTATGATAGAAATGCATTTGAGCATGTCTATCCTGCTTTTCAGTGTCTCTTTGGTTATTATCCAATAATAGAGCTGTTTATTGTTCAAAAAAAGACGACAAACTAAATGTTCAATTTTGCTTTTCTTTGACTTTTAGTTGCAGGTTTCTCATAACAACAGAGGACTCACAAACCCACCTGAGTTTGTCTTCCGCAGGTAGTCCCTCCCATAACACACATGCTGTTGATATGGAGCAGACACTAAGGAGTGGGGTTTGGATGGGAAGAAGTGAGACTCTGTTTCATAGGTTGGCACAGGAAGTCCTCCATGATCAGCATAAACTTCCAGTCATTAGGTAAAGATAGTATTTAAAGTCATCTGAAAATTAACATTCTTAAAAATGTGATAGGTAATAGAAAAAAACTTAAGAAATAAATGTTTTTAAAATCATCCTATCAGCCTAGTGAGAAATCGCAAATAGATTTCAAACACATGCCAAAACAAGCTGATTATAATATCTCTTTTATTTACCTTGAAACAGTCCCCTGCTGTGAGGAATGGTGACAGCAACATGTAAAAATGTATCCAAGGCTAAGAAAGGAAGAGGGATGAGCTAGGTAAAACCCCTTCCGAACACAGCAGTGACAAAAGACATCTCTGCCAGTCAGGGGCTGTGATAATTCAGCGACATTATTAGGCAGTCAGGAAAACATTGCTGAGGAATGATGGAAGGGTCTGGCAGGAGAAATTGTCAAAAGACTGGCATCAATCACAGTTAAGTGTGTGTCTTTACTGATTTCATGCACCCTGCAGTGAGCCTGCCAAACAGATCTTGGATGCCACAGTGATGTGCTGGAAGCTGTGAGGATGACTGATGGAGTAGCCATCTGCATCTGGGACTAGGAGGAGAAGCATTGTTCTTGCTGGCGTTTTGGACATGTGATTCTCAAAAATCTAACACTAACTCCTTGCAGCTAAGTGTATACAAGGGGAAGGAGGTATCCTATAATCTGGATACCTGTGTCTGAATTTGTCTTCATTAACTGTTAGAGAAACCAAAGGTTTGGCATGGCTAAAGTATCTCAAGAATGTGAAAAAAATTAAACTTGTTTATAGTTTTTCTGATCAAGGCTTTATTAACTGTTGTGATTTCTTTTTACTTTGTGATGGAATCAATAATCAAAGCAACTGTCATATTATGCCAGACATTTCTGTGCTATGTACTTTATGTATGATTTCAAACTAAACTAAACCCATCCGAGAGCTGTAAAAAACGGGGTCTAACAATATAGTGCCACTAGTTTGAAGCCAAGCCATCAGCCACCAAGTAACAGACTCCGCTAAACCTGAGGGATGTTTGACTCCTAGGACTGGCCTCTGCTCAATCTGTGACATCTCACCTTCTCCCAAATACCACTAGAGTGGTCTCTATTCTGGGTTGGTCAGAGCTTATGTCTTCTAGATAAGCAAGGCTTCCTTGGTTTTGAACTCACTATTCTGAACAGTTAAGTTTCCCCTGGCTATGAAAACAGAAATAACAGGGTTGTTTTTTTTTTTTTTTTCTCTTCACTTCTGTCCTGGTCCCTTAAATCTTCCTACACTGAGGCTATCAATCAGTCTGTTCAAGTCCTATATTAGCCATAAGAGCAAGAACTCAATTGGTATATGTGGAGATGGGGGTATGTGTGGGGTATATGTGGTGTATGTGGTACATGTGTTTGAGGGGTATGGTATATATGTGTATGGTATATGTATGTGGGTGTGAACATGTGTTAGAGTGGGCATGCACATGTCACGGTGTGCATGCGAAAATCTGAGGGCAATCCAGTGTCAGTCTTGACCTCCCATGTTTTTTTAGACAGGGTCACTTGTTCACTGTATTCACTGGTGATCTGAAAAGCTTGGGGGAATTCTCCTGTCTTCACCACCCATCTCTTGGTTGGAGTGTTCAGATTACTAGCACATCCGGCTTTACATGGGTTTTGAGCACTGAACATAGTTTTTTCTCACACTTAAGCAACAAGATCTTTATCTACAGAGTCATTTCCATAACCAGCAATAGCCACATTTTAAAAAGGATAGTCTATGTCGTTTTACTGGGGAATTGAGTCCATTGATGTTAAGAGATGTTAAGGAAAAGTGATTGTTGCTTCCTGTTATTTTGTCCTTTTGGGTTTGTTGAAAGATTACTTTTGCTAGGGTGCAGTTTTCCTCCTTGTTGTTGGAGTTTTCTATCCATTATCCTTTGTAGTGCTGGATTTGTGGAAAGATGTTGTGTAAATTTGGTTTTGTCATGAAATATCTTGGTTTCTCCATGGATAAGAGGTTTCAGGGTGGGAAACAGGGAAAGGGGATGACATTTGAAGTATAAATAAAGAAAATATCTAATAAATAATAAATAAATAAATGTGTGTGTATGTGTGTGTGTGTATGTGTGTGTGTGTGTTTTGACTGCATTCATGTAAGTGCACTGTGTGCACATAGTACTGGCACAGGCTAGAAAATGGCATCAGAATCTTTGCATCTTGAATTGCATCTTGAGTTACAGATGGGCATGCCCCACTATGTAAGTAATAGAAACTAAACCTGGGTCCTATGCAAAAACAGCAAGTGCTCCTAACTGCTGGGCCATCTCTCCAGTCCCAATAGCTATACTTTTAGATTTTAAAAATATTTAAATATGAAATTTATTAATTATGTATCTAATTTTCCCAATTTATTAAGAGGCTACCGTTTTAACATATGATCAATATGAAAAGATGGGTTTGTTTGTTTGTTTTTGCATTATGTCTAAGGACATCTCCATTTGGACTGGCCATGTCTCAAGTGGTCAACATCTAAGTGTTGTTGACCCCATGTTTGTAATCCCAACTACCACAGTGACTGTGCAAAGATCATAAGTTCAAAATCAGCCTGAGCAGCCTAGCAAGGCTCTCAAAGAAAAATGTGGAAGAGAAGAAAAGTGGAGGGAAGGGGAAAACAGAAAATGAAGGAATAGAGGAAAAGAGAAAGTGAAAATGTTATTTGTGTTAATTGGCCATTATATCAGACTGTATAGTTCTTTGTAGCCAGGCTTTTGGCTACTTTGTGGGTTCTTCCTTTTTCTTCCACCTTTCTCCACTCCTCTTCTTCTTCCCTTTCAACTTCTTAACTCTAGGTAAAAGCCAAAAAAAAAAATAAATAAAATAAAATAAAACTAAAAATAAATTTAAATAAAAAGGATAGAGGAGAAAGTGGGCCATGATGCCATTAGACTACTTTCTGCTCATTAGCAGTATTGAGTTCCTTGATGCAAGTTTGATCTTTGCTATCAGGATAGCTAATGTTTTCTTGTTTTGTTTTGTTTCCTTTTGTTTTTCTCTTTTCACACAACTATGTGATAAACAGCCACCAGAAGCATCCACCACCAAGCAGCCAACCACCCTTTTCTATCAGGGTTCTAGCCATTTATATATTCTCTGAAAAGTCCTCCAGAATTCCAAACATCACACATTTGCAAAAAATATCTGCAGATGACAAAATTATGACTCTGCTAGAACACGAGTCAAATCATAGTCAGCTGCTGTGGACAATCTGAAACAGCCCCTTATCCCACACCTGGGATTAAAATGAAAACACATTTTTATAATATTTCTGTGTTTTAAAGAAACCAAAATTGCCACCACAGTTTTTAGTTTAGCTGACTTAAGTTCAAACCTTTATACCCTATCTCAATTTCAACTAATGATCTATCTGACCATTTACCCATCAACTAATTTCTGTATCGATACATTTTTTTCAAAGAATTTGAGTGGCTTTGTCCTTTATAGACTACTTCATCTCTGTCTGTTATACTCAGGTAACCTCAAACTCCCAGAAACTGACTCTAGCCTAAAGATATGACTTCATCTTCTGACTCGTCTAGTCAGTCAACTATCCTAAAGATGTAGTCTGGTCCTGAGAAAACTGTTATCTTTCTTTCTTAATTAATTCTATTTTATTTCTTATGCAAAGTGAAGGTCAATTAATTCTCACAATGTAAGCTTATCTACAAAACCAATACTCAAGTCAAGAAATCTAGACACTATCGAAAATCCCTCCTGCTTGCCCTTTTCAGTTATAACCACAGAGTGCCTTTCCCAGGCCATAGAGAAACAATTGTCCTAATTTTTACAAACCAAGATTCACCTTGATTTTGTCATTTTTTACATCTCTTAAGAGCTTATATCTCTTGATCCCAAACCAAGAACTTACTATGTCATGCTTGTTTTCTTTTAGTCTGATATGTGAGATCCATCCCAGTTGGTCAGCGTAGTCTAGTCTTAGATAGACTTTCTATCCATGTAAAGAAACATCATAACCATAGCAACTCTTATAGAGGAAAACATTTCATTGAAGCTGGCTTATAGTTCAGAGGTTTAGTTCATTATCATCATGGTGGGAGCATGGTAGCATGCAGGCAGATATGGTGCTGGAGAAGAAACTGAGAGTTGTGCATCTTGATCCACAGCAGCAGAAGTGAATGCCACACAACTCCTAGCTTGAGCATTTCAGAACCTCAAAGCCTGCCCTACAGTGATGCACTTTCTTCAACAATATCACACCTACTTACTTCAACAAGGCCACACTCCTAGTAGTACCACACTCTATGTGCCAAAAATTCAAACACATGAGTTGATGAGGCCATTCCTATTCAAACCACCACACATATCTAGTGCTAAATAAAAAGTGTGTGTGTGTGTGTGTGTGTGTGTGTGTGTGTTCAGTTACTATAATTGACAATAATGACCCCAAAGTTTTGAGTTTTAATAATTCCTGAAAAGTTAACCATACAAGTAGAAGGACTTTGAAGATACAGTTAAGTTCAGGATCTTGAGATGGAGAGTAGTTTTTCTATAAGTTGTAAGTATGGGTGTCCTAGGAAGAAAGACAAGGGTGATTCTGCACAGAGAGGTTTAAAAAGGGAGGCAGAGACTGATGGCCATGGCCATGGACAAATAATATCAATAGTCACCAGGATCTGGAAGAAGCCAGCATCTGATTCTCAGTGTCCACAGAGGACACAGAACACTGCTACATTTCAGTTTTAGCCCGGGAGAGCTGCCTTCAGGCTTGTGACCTTTAAAACTATGAGAGAACAAATTTCTCTTGAACCACCTACTTTGTGTGATTCATTTCAGGGCGCTATTACAGTGCTAAGTGGATTTTCCCAGCAGACAATTATCTATTTAAAAAGAAAAAACCCTCAGTTCTCTAATTGCCAACAATATTTAAATGCAGGGTATACACTCTGAAGTGCAGGGTTTGAAAGGAACTTGTCTGCAGAATAAAATGATTTACCTTCTTCACGTGTCCAACTTCCCTCTAAATATTTAAGTTATCATAAAGATTCAAGATAAGGAATGAAAAAAATATTCTCAACAGCATCATGTGCTGAAAGACCAAGTAAATAATGGGGCTTCCACTCACACACTAGCCCAGGACCACAGCCCACTCTCTGGTTCTGAAGCAGAAGAAAACTAAATTAATAGCCAGTGATTTCAGGTTTCACAAAGTTTTCTTACCTCATATTTTCTTCCCAACATGGATGGTTTAATTTTTTAAAAAAATTTATGTTTTAATTGTGTGTGTGTATGTATGTGTGTGTGTGTGTGTGTGTGTGTGTGTGTGTGTGTGTGTGAGAGAGAGAGAGAGAGAGAGAGAGAGAGAGAGAGAGAGAGACAGAGACAGAGAGACAGAGAGACAGAGAGACAGAGAGAGACAGACAGACAGACAGACAGAGAAAGAAAGAGAGAGAGAGATGCAAGAAGATCAAATAAAAGAGAACTAAGAAGGAAAAGAAAAGAAACATGAGGCTTGAAATGTGTTGTATCCTTTTGTCCCCCACCATGGCCAAGCCAACTCTTATAAAGGACAACATTTCATTGGGGCTTCCTTACAGGTTCTGAGGTTTAGTCCATTATTGTTATGGTACTAACATGATCCTGGAGGAGTTAAGAATTCTCCAACCTGGATCCATAGGCATCCAGGAGGGGACTGCAATTCCACACTGAGTGGAACTTGAGTATAGAGACCTCACAACCCCCAGTGACATACTTCCTTCAACAATGCCAAACCCACTCCTATAAGGCCACACCTACTCCTACAAGGCCACATTCCTTAATAATGCCATTTCCTGTGGACCAAGCATTCAAACACATGAATCTATGGGGGCTAAACCTATTCTGAAATATGTTCAGAAACATAGAGAAAAGAATGCCATTCAAGGTCTGGCACAGAGAGTGGATGGAGGCACAGCCTGGAGATGTAGACCATAGAACATACAAGCACCAAGTTTCTAGCTTCTGGAAGCTGCAAGGTGGCCCTGCTCCCACCTTGTTCAAACAGGTGTAGCCTCTACCACAGTCTCATTTTGGACGGCCAGGCTCCTGAACTATAAACAATGACATTTCTCCCATATAGCCAGCTAGTTAAATCTACTCTATTGGAGACTCTTAATATACCAGCACAATGCCCATAAAAATATGCTACCCAAACAAAAGAAAAAAGTGTCCGGGACAGGGGCAGGAAAACCCAGGCATATTAGAAAAATATTGCTAAAGAATTCATGTGAAAATGTCATAAAAGTGTCAAACACCTTCTAAGTTAATAGCCACTCCAAACTACAGCAAGATAACTGAAATAGCAAATGCAACATGGGTCAAAGGCCATTGTAAAATTAAAAGGTTTATTTGTCGAAAAAAAAAATCCAGAGAATGATGAACACAAACAGCAGAATCACACTGAGAGGAGGGATCACAGTAACACTGGTGAGAGGGAGGATCATGCCGACACTGATGAAAAGTATTGAGGATAGGGATGATGACAAATACACCTTTAAAATATACTGATAGCATCCAGTTGTTAAGATAGGGGTGGGGTAGCACACAGCTTCGATCCCAGCTTTCAGGAGGAAGGCAGAAGCAGGGCGATCTGTGTAAGTTTGAAGCTAGTTCAAAGTGAGTTCCAGAACAGCCAAGGCTACACAGAGAAATCCTATCTTGAAAAACAAAAACCAAGAAAACAACAAAAAAGAAGGAAGGAAGAAAAGAAAGAAAGAATAAAAGAATAGTAATGGTGACTCATTCCTGCAATCCCAGTACCCCGGGCTGATGGGAAAGATAAGGACTTTTACACTGTTCTAGGATAGACTTCGTCTCACAAATAGAAAAAAAATGATACAAGTGTAAGTAGTAAAGATGAGTAACTCAACAATGTATATACTCACTAAATATAATATTTCATATATTAAATATTCTACAATGGGATATTTAAAGTGTCAGGAAAACTCACTGTCAATTCAGCTACAATCAGACTCCATCCTGTAGAAGCAAAATTTTATGTGTTTCTGTAAAGAAATGACAATAGCAAAAAAGCTTACAAAAGAACTCACAGAAAACAGAAAGCTATCACCTAGAATGGTTGTAGGAGCAGAGAACTGTTTCCTGGCTTGAGAAAAAAGCTATATCCTAAACATTCTTGCTACCAGCAAATTAATTATGAGACTTGCTTCCATATACAGAATGGAAAAGTTTTTCAAGTACAAGAATAGAGACAAAAAAATCTTTCTCATATTCAGAAAGAATAATAGAAGGTAGGCATTTCTGATAAAGAAATATAATCATCCATTTACCCACAACTCCCTTCCTGAAATACGGCATGGTGAGAACTGATACAACAGTATCTGGAGTTCTGGGAGAAATACCTTGACCCAATAATCCTAAGATAAAAGTGCTCTTCTTACATAGATGCAGCAGAAAGATGGCCTGGGCATGAAAGAGCCCAGAGGACAGACTACTCACGCTTATGTTCATCTGAGAAAACTCCAGGATGCATTCTAGTCAACACAGATGAAGCAGTGCCAGGTATAGCCCAACTGAAAAATACCAAAATAGCCTGGAAATGCTCAAAATGTAAATGTCTATACAGTCTTGCAAAAAAAAAAAAAAAAAAAAAAAACCTGTTATTTTAGCAGCTGGAGAGATAGCTCAATGGTTAAGAGTCATGGTTACTCTTTCAAAGAACTTGGGTTCAATTCCCAGGACCTACATGATAGTTCACAACTATCTATAACTCCAATCTCAGGGGGATCCACTTCTCTCTTCTGGTCTCTATGGGCACTGTGAGCATGTAGTGTATGTTCATACGTGCAACAAAACATCTATCATGTTAGTATTAAAAAATTAATACTGTTATATTAAATAGGTATATGTCCTTTATAGATTCATGTGTTTGAATGTGTGGGTCGTAGAGAGAGGCAATATTAAGAGGTATAGCCTTGTTGGAATAGGTCCAACCTTGATGTGTCATTGTGGAGATGGGCTTTAAGGTCTCCAACGCTCTAGCTATGCCCAGAGTGGAGCACAGTCATCTTCTTGCTGCTTGTAGATGAAGAGGTAGAACTCTTAGCTCCTTCACTAGCACCATGTCTGTCTGGACACTGTGATGCTTCCTACTGTGATAATAACGGACTAAACCTCTAAAACTGTAAACCAGCCCTAATGAAATGTTTTCCTTTGTAAGAGTTGTCTTGACCATGGTGTCTCTTCGCAGTAACAAAATCATAACTAAGACACCTACACATAGTATTAAAATGAAATACTTAACGTGAATAAAGTAGTTTTTAAAAATGTAAGTGTAAAACCAAAATACAATTACTTTAAGAGAAGATACACTGTATACAATAATTTTGACAATGGCTTCTGTAAATTAAAAAATATCTAAATCTTAAATTAGGCAAAAAATTGACACAGGAGATATAACTCTTATTTGCATAATTTTCTAAAACCATAAGATAGAGGTATCATCTGCATAATATCAACAAAGGGGGGATCACTTTTTCTTATTCAATAATGATAACATAATCAGCAGAAAAAATCATATGATTTCTGATACCCAAAATGTTGGCAAAGATTTTTTTCTGACAGCAGATATATAACTCACACTTTACTGTACCAAACATCAGCTGTGTGTGTTCTCCATATCCAGTGGGGACTAGTATGAACTACTAAATACAACATCAGGTCCCACCAGGACCTCAGTTCCATGAGACTGCCCCTCCAGTTAGGTAACTTTAGTTAACACATTTCTGACTAAGCTATACATCAGAATGCTCACAACCATGTCCTCAGCTTTGAATAATTTCCTGAAGAAGCTGAGGGAAACATTTTTCTTACATTTGCCTGTTTGTTAGAAAGGACATTACAAACATACAGATGAATGCATGGATAAGGGCCATGTGGGAAGCAGTGTGGAGACTCCAGGCTATCTTTTGTGGACCACCCTTAGGGACCTCCACAAGTCAAGTCAGCAATCTGGAAGCTCACCAAAACTTATCTTTTGAGATTCTATGGAAGGTCAGTCACATAGGAATGATGTACATTACTGGCTAGTGGGGAACCAATTAAACCTTCTCTCCCAAAAGGAGATGTCAGTCCAAATGTAAAAGCTACCTATGGCCTATCATCCATCAGTAGATCATTAACTTTTGAGAACAACTTACCTAGATTCCAAGAATTTTAGACTTGTAAGCCAGGAAACAAACAAACAAAAAAAAAAAACTGTATATGTCATTAAAAAACAGAGACATAACGTATTATGCAGCTAGCTACATGAAATTATCATGTAACTATACATATACACATATACATATATGGACATACTCTCTATATGTTGATACCTTTATCTACTTATATGGATATTATCTTTAAATATGTTTATACTGTTACTTATTTATATAAATATGTACTCTTACTGCCCTAGTCAGATTATTTTTCTGATTGCCCTGATGACAACTGTTACTAAGAATCTTACTCGACAGCCTCTGGCCTTCCTAACCCTGCCCAGTAGAGCATCAGCATTTTATCATGTGTCAGTTTTTATCTATGCCACTGCAGAAAGGCCAACACTTGGAAGTCACAAATCTTCATCTGGTTGTCAGCTCCTGTGAGTCCCTGTATGTACCTTGCTCTGAGTTAATCCCCCTATCAATTTTACATCATTGATTGTACCCTATAGATCTCACTTCCTTTTACCTATATATTTCTAATATTCACATATTTTGAATAATCCTTTCAGATTTCATTAAGTTAAAGGAGAAAAACTACATTAAATTAAAACAAAGTCCAAAAAATATAAAATTCAAAAAGAAAAATTACAATAACCATCAAAAATAAACGATGCAGGGCTGAAAAATAGCTTAGCAGTTAAGAGCATACCCTGTTCTTGCAGAGGACCTGAATCTGGGACCCAGAACCAACCTCAGGCACCTCACCACTGCCTATAATTTCAACCATAAACCATAGATGAATCCAAAGTCCTCCTCTGAAACGCACACACACACACACACACACACACACACACACACACACACACACACACAATTTAAAAATAAAATGCAGTTTTATAAATAAATAAATAAATAAATAAATAAATAAATAACTCATTAACTGACAGCAACAGATTTTCCAGTAAAAGTACAAGTCAGGAATAAAAGCAAGAACATCTCTGAAACAATGAGTAAAAGATATTTCTCAGTGATTCCATTCCCACCAGCAATGGGTGGTTTGATTCTTGAATGTTCTTTGAAGACCTATGTATGAAAGGCTTACTCCTTTGGGAGGTGGTGGGACGTTAGAAGGTGAGACTGAGTCAGAAGCATTCACATTATTGGCCAATGACCTTGACAAAGATATTAGAACTCAACCTTTGCTTCAGGCCACCAAGAGGTCAGCCAGTGTCTTCCTTTCACCATAAGTCTCCTACCATGATACATTACCTCACCATATGACCAAGGACAATGGGGGCCAAGATACCATTGGCTAACACTTCTGAGATCATAATCCAATCGAATCTTTCCCTATTTATAAGCCAATCGCCCTGGGTATTTCCTCCCAGCTGTAAAAACCTAACGAATAAAATGGTTTTCAATTTATCCACATCTTTGTGAACACCTACACATTCCCATTTTTTTTTAATGTGCCATTTTACAGAGTTTGAAGCAGTGTCGCTTCATGAGTGTGAATCTTATTTCCCTAGTGACTCATAGTGCTGCGCTATCATGTGCTTATTGGTCACTCACATGTTTTCTTTGGAGAAATGTCTATTCAAATTATTTTCCATTTTAAACTAGATTGTGACATGATTGCGGGGTTAAAATAATTTGTTCCATATTTGTATACAACTGTCAGATAAATATCATACACATATTTTCTCATGCTATAGGCTATTTCTATTCACTTTTGCTTTATTGTCTATTATTTGAAACACAAAGTTTTAATTCTTATAAAGTAAAATGTATTTAATCTCTAGTTCCTTGTGCTCTTAATGTACCTACATAAAATGCCTAAGATTTTTTAATATTTTGTCTAAATACTACATATATATATTATATACACACATGCACACATAAATATATATATACATACATATATGTATACATACACATATACATACACATACATATGCTTTCACATTGTGTCCTTACTACAGTGAAGTTGATTTTTTAATATGGTATTAGATGAGACTCCAGTTTCATGTCTGGCAGTCTCAACATTTGTTGAAAACACTCTTGTTTTCTACACCATTCTATCTTAGCAGCCTTGTCAAAACTCCCTTAGATACAAGTGAGGTGCCACATCTGACTCTCTTCTCCATTTCACTGACCTTTAGGTCTTTCTTGTGGCCAACACACAAACATATACCATCTCAGAGACTGTTATTCCCTGGTTCTAAGTTCTGAACTTGAGAAGCCTAGAGCCTCCAACTTTGTTCTTTCTGTAGACTGTTCTGAATATTCAAGTTTGCTAAGAATTTTTAATTTCAAGATGAAATTTTAGTTTCTGTAAAAAGTCAGCTAGGAAGTAAGAGGAGTCACCCTGGATTTGAAGGAATAGTGACAAACTTAGGAACATTGAGTCTTCCAGTTAGTGAACATGGGGTGTCTTTATTTGTTGTAACCTTTCTTAAGAATTTGTTGTAGACAATGATGGCCTGAAACTCTAGTTCCAGTACAGCCAGGGATACACAAAGAAACCCTGTCTTGAAAAACAAACATAAAGAATTTGCTATATTATCTTATACTGCTTTGTTAAATTTATTTATTTTATTTTGTGAATTTATAATTTTTCATCTTCACATGCTTCATTGCTTGAGTATAAAGGCATTATTCATTTTTCCGTATACATTGGGGAATCGTTTAATTCTTTTTTAAATTTTCTCTTGTTTTTTAGAATTTTCTAAATAGAAAATGTGTATAATATGCAAATAGAGTCTACTTCCTTGCCAGTGTGAAGCTTTTCTTTCTCTTCTGCCTTCCTTCCTTTCACCTATTTTCCTCCTTCCCTCCTTCATTTCCTCCCTCCCTCCCTCCCTCCCTCCCTTCCTTCCTTCCTTCCTTCTTTTCTTTCTTTTTATCTGTGTTTGGAGACTGGGTACCACATAGCTTACACTGGTCTCAATCTCAATATGTATCTGGGAATAGCCTTGAATTTCTGTTTCTTCTGTTTCTAGCTCCTAACTGCTAGGATTATGGGGTTAATTATTCTTTATATTCTTTGTATGTTTGGTCTTTCCATAGCCTCTGATACAATAATTAAGTTGTTTTAATAGAAAAAAACTGGGGGTGGAGAGGTGGCTCAGTAGTTAAGAGCACTAGTGTTCTACCAGAGAACCTGACTACAATTTCTAGTATCTGTGTCAAGTGGCTAAGAATGTCCTGCAACCCAATTCTAAATGATCTGACATTCTCTTCCAATCCACACACATATGAGATACACAGATAGACAAATAAAGAGTAAACTCTCTAGCAAAACTCCCAGTGCCGGGCATGGGAGAACTTCTTTTGAGATATTGGTCAATTGAGTCAAGAAGACTCTCAAAATGTAGGCTATTAACTTTCCCCTTGGTGCCTTCCCAAGGCTTGAAGGCAAGACATGATTGCTAAACACAGCACTTTAGACATAGAACTTGAACTCACCAAACTAGAACTGACATAGAAGCCTCTTCTGTGGGGAAAACCTCTTATAGTACTAGAAGGTGCTATGCAAGCTATGAAGGGAGAAAACTTAATTAACAGCCTTACCCAACTATATGTGTATGAACCACAACAATGACCAGCAAAGCAAGATATCTTCAATGGTGAAACAATGTCATTATTATTGTTTCTAATAATAAGGGAAAACTAACAGCTGTCTAATTGAAATTAAGGCCTGTTTATTTGAAGAGAATTTATACCTGGTAGTGTAAGCCTAGAGTACTATGTATACAAGCTACACTCCCTAGAGAAGATCTGATAGAGCCACATCCCTAAACCAGTATAATTTCTAACCAAATGCTAAAGGCTCTTATGCATACATGTAAGTATCTTTCTCATCCCTCACCAAAAAAATTTCTTTTTGCAACAGACTGAGAACAAGTACAGAAAACCACAACTAAATACGTACATACATACATACATACATATATACATACATACACACACGTGTGTGTGTGTGTATGTATTCAGTTTCTGTAAAAATTTTAGTTCCTGTAAAGAGTCAGTAGAA
This sequence comes from Arvicanthis niloticus, assembly GCF_011762505.2. Classification (NCBI taxonomy): domain Eukaryota; kingdom Metazoa; phylum Chordata; class Mammalia; order Rodentia; family Muridae; genus Arvicanthis; species Arvicanthis niloticus. Next base: position 125,968,648 of record NC_047658.1, on the reverse strand, counting down.
AATATGAGGAACATACACACACACACACACACACACACACACACACACACACACACACACACCATGAATTTGAGAGGAAGTGGGGAGAACACAGGTGGTGTTGAAATGGAGAGAGTGGATGATAGAAATAATCTACTCACGTACAGATTTATCAAAAAAAAAGTCCAGCTCTTCTCTGAAGAGCAAATGGAGTGGGAGTAGACCTGGAGGAGAAGGAAGATTAGGGCAACTGAGAGAAGTAAAGGGAGGGAAAACTGTGGTCACAATGTAGTCTATGGGAGAAAAATCTATTTTTAATTATAAAATTAATATTAAAAATAGAAAAATGACTACTTTATCTTCTTCCTGTTATTAGAAAGGAACAAAGCATTTCGGTTTTAACATTAACTACAGAATTAATTGTGGGGTTTTCCATGCATGATTTGTTATTAAGAACCTCCTCCAGACTGATTTCCAGAATCATTGTACAATATTGCAATCCCACCAACAATGGAGGAGTGTTCTTCTTTATTCACATCCTTGCCAGCATCTGCCTTCACCTGAGTTTTTGATCTTAGTCATTCTGAGTAGTGTGAGGTAGAATCTCAGGGTTGTTTTGATTTGCATTTCCCTGATGACTAAAGATGTTGAACATATCTTTAGGTGTTTCTCTGCCATTCAATATTCCTCAATTGAGAATTCATTGTTTAGCACTGTACCCCATTTTTTAGTAGGGTCATTTGATTTTCTTTTTTTTTTATTAGATATTTTATTTACACTTCAGATGCCATCCCCTTTCCCCATTCCCCCCCCCTTAGAAAACCCCTATCCCATGCCCCCTTTTCCTTTTTGCATTTATACATTTTTTTAAATAATTTTAATCATAAGTGTTATAAGTTTGGAATTCAATCAGAGGTGTAACCAACCTAGATATATCGACTATCTTTGACTGGTGGAGATACATGAATATCTGCCTCCCTGTCTCCCCCCTCTTTCTCTCTTTCATCACCTAGCTTCTCCTATCCTTCTTCTCCTCCTCTTCTTACTCCTTTTCTTCCTCTCAGTACTCCTCCTACCTTAGCTCCTCCTGCACATCACCCTTCCTGTTAAAATGAAACTTTTCTCTCAAAATACAATTAGAGCATAATTATGCCAATTTGTACCAGTGAGGTACAAGATAGTCCTAATACCCAGTCCATCATTTTGTTGACTAACCAGCACCTCTGTCATCTATCCTAACTAAAACATTTACTTCTGAACCTGGCTTTAGGATGAATGTCAGCTGACGACCATCCACTCAAATCTTTTCTCTCAAGGTAAATAGCTATAAGTTTTCAACCCCGTCAGAAATCCAGAATGACTGAGTTAACTATAATTGTGGGAAGCACAAAGCATAGCTTCTAAAACTTAGCCAATTGATAGAGACCTCTGAACACCTGAAAAGCCCCTATACTACTGAATGTTGGAGCATCAAATCTTCAGCCTTCTGGCCCAGAATCATCTGACAGACCTTGGTGATGCAGGATTATTAAGGACTGATTACTTTGTCTAGGCAGATATAATCAGTCGACTATTCTGTATGTGTGTCCTTTTCTGGACAGTAATTTGTCTGTAGATGGAGAGAGGCAATTCTTACCTAGTGGCTGTTACCACACAACTGGAGTAACTCCAAGGATGCTCAATTTCTTCTTAGAATCCACGACTGGAAGCTGTCAGAAGCAGACAGGTCTCTAATCAATATGAACATTAATATATAAATATTTGTAGCATCAGTTCTATGGACTTCTGATGTTTTGAAAACCAACTATCCATGTAAGGTAACCTGGACTGTTTTCTGTTAACTCCTCTCAGCTATTTCTAAGTAAAATATGGAAAGCACCCTAACAATAAACTCAAAAATATGAATTTGCTATAGTCCCTTAACTCATAGGTTAACCGTCCCAAATCAGTTAAAAAAGGGCTGGGTCTAGGCATTGTATTCCTAAATGTGTTATACAGGCACAATGCCCATGAGTGTATCAATATTCATCTCATTTTTATATAAATAAGAGGCTCGTACCAATGAAAACCTTAAATTTGAGATCAAAGTAAATTTTGTACCATTTAAGAATTTATAACTTCATCTTAATAATAATTATACAGATTTCTACCAGTAGGTTATGGCTATGCAGTAAGTCCTAGCTAATCCCCCCTGTTCCAACAAAACCACTACTTGTCCCTAGAAAGACAGACCATTATTAACCACATTAGTCCCCAAGCTCAGGGAATAGGGGCGCTGACTCTTCTTTAACTTCTTCAAGCTGATTAAGGGCATTGAGATTTTAGAAGAGGGGTGGGGGGGAGAGTAAGTTGATAAGCCTCTGATGCTGTGTCTTCACTGAATCCAGATGGAATTCCAGGACATCAGAGGTTTGGGCAGGTCTGCTCAGTATGCTTGATGAGTAGATACACCAAGGTTGTGTATTCTGCAATATACAATTCTCAGAACAAGTTTTAGTATCAAGAAAAGAAAAAAAAAATCCCACCCCCAGGGGGCTGACATTTTTTTTTTTAAGATGTTGGTTCTGAAGACTTTTTTTTTTCCCCGCTTCTTAAAATTGGTTGTAGTATTTACGTTTCAGATTTTATCCCCTTAGCCTACTTCCTCCCACCACCCAGAAACCTATCAACCTATCCCATCCCCCTCCTCATGCTTCTATGAGGCAGTGACCACACCTACCACCCTCACTATCCCCTCCCCGCCCTCACATCCCCCCCCCACTGTGTGTTCATTCATTCATTTTTCATTCTTTTTTTTTTTTTTATGGGACCAAGAAACTCCTCTCCCACCTATGTCTGACAGGGCCATCCTCCCCTACATATACCTCTGGAGTCTTGGGTCCCTCCCTATGTGTTCCCAGGCTGGTGGTTTAGACCCTGGAGGGCTCTGGTTGTTTGGTATTGTTGCTTTCCACCTGGGGTCAATAACCCTTTCTGCTCCTTCAGTTCTCTCACTAAGTTCTCCATTGGGAAACCCCTGATCATATCAGTGGTTAATTGTGAACATTGTCGTCTGAGTGTATTAGTCTTTGGCTGACCTCTAAGGAGACAGCTATATCATGTTCCTCACATTATGCACTTCCAGCCATCCACAACAGTGTTTAGATTAGGTGGCTGTACATGGGGTGAATACCCAGGTGGAAAGGTCTCCTGATGGCCCCTCCTTCAGTTTCTGTTCCATGTTTTGTTTCCCTATTTGCTCCCTTGAGCATTTTTATTTCTCGTTCTAAGTAGAACTGAGGCATCCCCTCTTGGTCTTCTTTCTTCATGAGCTTCATGTGGTCTGTGAGTTGAGTCTTCGCTAATCCAAGCTTTTGGGCTAACATCCGTGGAGATATGTTTGTGTAACTATCTTCTTTTGGGGTTTTTGGAAGATTACTTTCTTGCTTTTTCTAGGTTGTAGTTTCCCTCCTTGTGTTGGAGTTTTCCACCAATTATCCTTTGAAGTGCTGGATTTGTGTTGAGATACTGTGTAAATTTGGATTTGTCATGGAATATTTTGGTTTCTCCATCAATAATGATTGACAGTTTTGCTGGGTATAGTAGTCTGGGCTGGCATTTGTGTTCTCTTAGGGTCTGTATGATATCGGTCCAGGATCTTCTGGCTTTTATGGTCTCTGGTGAGAAGTCTGGTGTAATTCTTATAGGTCTGCCTTTATATGTTACTTTGCCTTTTTCCCTTACTGCTTTTAGTATTTTTTCTTTGTTTTGTACATCTGATGTTTTGACTATTATATGGTGGGAAGTATTTCTTTTCTGGTCTAAACTATTTGGAGTTCTGTAAGCTTCTTGTATATTTATGGACATCTCTTTCTTTAGGTTAGGGAAGTTTTCCTCTATAATTTTGTTGAGGATATTTACTGGTCCTTTTAGTTGGGAGTCTTCCCCCTCATCTATACCTATTATCCTTAGGTTTGGCCTTCTCATTGTGTCTTGGATTTCTTGTATATTTTGGGTTAGTAGCTTTTTGTATTTTGCATTTTCTTTGACAGTTGTGTCAATGTTTTCCATGGTATCTTCTGCACATGAGATTCTCTCTTCCATCTCTTGTATTCTGTTGGTGATACTTGTGTCTATGACTCCTGATCATTTTTTTTAGGTTTTCTATCTCCAGGGTATTGTCCCTTTGTGATTTCTTTATTGTTTCTACTTCCATTTTTAGATCCTGCATGGTTCTGTTTAATTCCTTTTCCCGTTTGGTTGCATTTTCTTGAAATTTTTTAAGGGATTTTTGTGTTTCCTCTTTAAGGGTTTCTATCTGTCTACCAGTGCTCTCCTTAAGTTCTTTGAGAGCGTTATTTATGTCTTTCTTAAAGCCCTCTATCATCATCATGAGAAGTGATTTTAATTCTGATTCCTGCTTTTCTGGTGTGATGGGGTGTTCAGGGCTTGCTCTGATGGGGGAGCTGGGTTCTGATGATGCCATGTAACTTTGGTTTCTGTTGCTTACATTCTTGCTCTTGCCTTTTGCCATCTGGTTAACTCTAGTGCTGCCTGTACTTGCTGTCTCTGACTGAAGCCTGTCTTTCTAGTTATCTAGCTTGTGTCTGATCTCCTAGAGGTCCAGATGTCTCTGTGATCTTTTCCAGCTGCACTGATTACAGTGGTACCTGTAGGATGCCTCAGGATATGGTGCCTCCAAGGTAGTAGTCCAGCTAGGTGTCTGCTGTTCTGGGTGCAGTGTCTCCTCTAGAATATCTCAGGATATGTTGTCTGAAGCTCTGAGTTCATTTGTTCCTCTGTGGATCTAGGATACTGCCTGAGTTCGAGTGCCTGGGATCCCTGCTTCCTCTGGGTTCTTGGATGTTGGGAGCAGAGCTGCCACCCAAGGTCTGCTCAGTGCCCTGGCCCAGACCGGAAGGAGGGTCATTTGATTTTCTAGAGTCTAATTTCTTGAGTTCTTTATATATATTAAATATTAGCCCTCTATCAGATGTAATATGGGTAAAGATCTTTTCCCATTCTCAGGGCTGCTGTTTGTCCTATTGACAGTGTCCTTTGCCTTATGGAAGCTTTGTAATTTTAAGAAGTCCTGTTTGTCAGTTCTTGATCTTAGAGCATAAGCCATTGGTGTTCTGTTAAGGAACTTTTCCCCTGTGCCCATGTGTTTGAGGCTCTTTCCCACTTTCTCTTCTATTTGTTTCAGTGCATCTGGTTTATGTGACAGTCTTTCATCCACTCGGACTTGAGCTTGTACACGGAGATAAGAATGTATTGATTTGCCTTCTTCTACATGCTGATCTCCAGTTGAGCCAACACCATTTGTTGAAAATGCCCCCCCCCCCACTGAATGGTTTTAGCTCCTTTGTCAAATATCAAGTGACCATAGGTGTGTGGGTTATTTCTGGATCTTTAATTCTATTCCATTGATCTTCCTGCCTGACTCTGTACCAATACCATATAGTTCTTATCACTATTGCTCTATAATACAGCTTGAGGTCAGAGATGGTGATTCCCACAGAAGTTCTTTTATTGTTGAGAATAGTTTTCTCTATCATGGGTCTTTTGATATTCCAAATGAATTTACAAATTGCTCTTTCTAACCCTATGAAGAATTTTGATGAAGATTGTATTGATTCTGTAGATTGCTTTAGTCAAGATGGCCATTTTCACTATATTAATCCAGCCAATCCATGAGCATGGGAGATATTTCCATCTTCTAAGATCTTTGATTTCCTTCTTCAGGGACTTGAAGTTCTTGTAATACAAATCTTTCACTTGCTTTGTTAGAGTCACACCAAGGTATTTTATATCATTTGTGACTACTGTGAAGGGTGTCCTTTCCCTAATTTCTTTCTCAGCCTGTTTATTCTTTGAGTACGGGAAGGCTACTGATTTTGAGTTTGAGTTAATCTTATATCCAGCCACTTTACTGAAGTTGCTTATCATGTTTAGGGGTTCTCTGGTGGAAGTTTTGGGGTCAATTAAGTATACTATCATATCATCTGCAAATGGTGATATTTTTACTTCTTCTTTTACATTTTGTATCCCTTTGACCTTTTGTTGTCTAATTGCTCTGGCTAGGACTTCCAGTACTATATTGAATAGGTAGGGAGAGAGTGGACAGCCTTGTCTAGTCCCTGATTTTAGTGGGATTGCTTCAGATTTCTCCCTATTTAGTTTGATGTTGGCTACTGGCTTGCTGTATATTGCTTTTACTATGTTTAGGTATAAGCCTTGAATTCCTGATCTTTCCAGGACTTTTACCATGAAGGGGTGTTGAATTTTGTCAAATGCTTTCTCAGCATCTAATGAGATGATCATGTGGGGTTTTTTTTTTTTATTTGAATTTGTTCATATAGTGGATTTCGTTGATGGATTTCCATATATTGAACCATCCCTGTAACACTAAGATGAAGCCTCCTTGATTACGATGGATGATCGGTTTGATGTGTTCTTAGGATTGGCTTGCAAGAATTTTTAAAGTATTTTTGCATTAATATTTATAAGGGAAATTGGCCTGACATTCTCTTTCTTTGTTGGGTCTCTGCATGGTTTAGGTATAAGCATAATTGTGACTTCATAGAACGAGTTGGGTAGTGTTCCTTCTGTATCTATTTTGTGGAATAATTTGAAGAGTATTAGTATTAGGTCTTGTTTGAAAGTCTGATAGAGTTTTGCACTAAACCCATCTGGTCCTGGGCTTGTTGTTGTTGTTGGGAGACTTTTAATGGCTGCTGCCATTTCTTTAGGGGTTATGGGACTTTTTAGATGGTTTATCTGATCCTGAGGTACTTCAGAAAATTGGACATAGCATTACCTGAGGAAGTAGGTATACCATTCTTGGGCATATACCTAAAAGATACTCCAACATATAACAAGGACACATGCTCCACTATGTTCATAATAGCCTTATTTATAATAGCCAGAAGCTGGAAAGAACCCAGATGTCCTTCAACAGAGGGATAGATACAGAAAATGTGGTACTCCATTTACACAATGGAGTACTACTCAGCTATTACAAACAATGACTTCATGAAATTCTTAGGCCAATGGATGGAACTAGAAAATACCATCCTGAGTGAAGTAAACCAATCCCAAAAGAACATACATGGTATGCACTCATTGATAAGTGTATATTAGACTAAAAGTTCAGAATACCCAAGATACAATTCACAGATCACATGAAGCTCAAGAAGGAAGACCAAAGTGTGGATGCTTAGGTCCTTCTTAGAAGGGGGAACAAAATAATCAAGGGAGCAAATAAGTAAGCAAAGTGTGGAGCAGAGACTGAAGGAAAGGCCATCCAGAGACTGCCCCACCTGGGGATTCATCCCATATACAGTCACCAAACCCAGACACTATTGTGGATGCCAAGAAGTGCATGCTGACAGGAGCCTTATATAGCTGTCTCCTGAAAGGCTCTGCCTGAACCTGACAAATACAGAGGTAAATGCTTGTACCCAATCATTGGACTAAGCATGGGATCCCCAATAGAGAAGTTAAAGAAAGAAGTGAAGCAGCTGAAGGGGTTTGCAATCCCATAGGAAGAACAACAATACCAACTAACTACACCCCCCAGAGCTCCCAGAAACTAAACCACTAACCAAAGAATACACATGGAAGGACTCATGGCTCCAGTTGTTTAAGTAGCAGAGGATGGCCTTGTCAGGCATCAATGGGAGAAGAGGCCCTTGGCCCTGTGAAGGTTCAATGCCCCAGTGTAGGGGAATGCTAGGGTGGGGAGGAGGGAGTGGGTGGGTGGGTGGGGGAACACCCTCATAGAAGCAGGGGGAGGGGAGGGGATAGAGGGTTTCCAGGGGGAAAATTGGGAAAGGGAATAACATTTGAAATGTAAATGAAGAAATCATCCAATGGGGGAAAAAAAGAACCTCCTCTGTATAGTCTAAACATCTCAAACACTTTTTATTAAAGTCAAGTTTTATCTTTTATCCTAATAATATTGTTTATTATGTTGGTTGTTGTGTTGTTGTGTTTGGTGACACAGGATTTCTTTATGTAGCACACATCCCATTGCATTTGTGGCAATCCTCCTGCCTCAGACTTTAGGTTTTTGCTACCAAGCTAGCTTTCCCAAGACTACTGGACTCCCCATGGTCACCCTGTGGTTACACCTTGGGGCCTGAGGCTGGAGCTAGTCATTTCACTCCTTGTCTCTATGTCACCATGCCTCTTCCTTGTGACTTTCAGGTGTCCTGCTACTTCCATCTTGATTGCCAGTATCTTCCTCCCTCTTCCTGGATTATGTGTTCTCCCTTATAATCCTAAATTTTCTCACTCTTAGCATTGCAGAGAGGAAACTTCTAAATTGCTATCCTACCAGGGACAGTTTGCAAACCTTTGGTGATATTTAGGCTCCTGAAAAGACAGAAAAAGTATGGCCCGGTCCTTCGTGTATCCCCAAAGAAATAAAAACATATGTTCACATAAAAACCTGTATGTAGCCAGTCTCCTGGTACTTCTGATCCAAACACGCGGCAGGCAGAAGCAAGAGGATCACAGCAAGTTTAAGGCCAGCCTGGTCTTCATAGCAGATTTCAGGCTAGCCATGGCTACATAGTAAGACTCTGTTTCAAAAAGAGAAACAAAAACAATGGTGTGTCCACAGGCACACCTTTAATCCTAGTACTTGAAATGAAAAAGCAGTTGAATCTTTGTGAGTTCAAGGCTACCCTGGTCTACATAATGAGTTCCAGTTCAGCCATGGCTGCACAGTGGGAGTCTGTCTCTAAAATAAAAAAAGAAAAATGCCCATAGGAGTGTGAGCACCCATCAGCTACTGCTGACAAACCACACATAGTGCAGGCATTTATTGGACTATCATGAAGAATGGACACATGCTTCAGTGTTTGTGAATCATGAAAACCAAGTGACAGAAGCCAGGTGAAGGTAGAAATATAATTCAGGAGTCAAGTAGTTGTGTAGTATGCTCAAGGCCCCGGTATTGAGCACCAGCATTGAGAAAAAAATGAATAAAAACAAGTCACAAAAGGCAACATGGTTCTGATTAAATGAAGTGCCAGAATATGAAAATCCATAATGGCCAAAAACACATTGATGGTTTTCTGAGCCTGGGCAAGGGGTAGTGTGGAGTAGCTGCTAGCAAATATGGAGTTTCTTTTGGCATGGTGAGAAGGTTCTAAAATTACATAGTGAGGATGGTTGCAATCTCTGTAAAGAGTCAAAATGGCATGGAGCAGGACTAAGAATTCCTTAAAGGGGTATGTTTCATGGCATGTGAACTTATGCCAATAAATAAAAATATTTTTCAAAAAATTAAAATACACCTAAAAATCTATATCCTAAAAGAAATTATAGAACAACTGGTAATAACTCCATGATGTAAAATGCAGGCAAAAATTAACCTTATGATCCCTTAGTATCATAAAACCCTTGACCTCTATGAATGTTTTCTAAACAAGCAGAAAATAAATTTTCCTTAGTTTTATATCCTAAAAATCAAATCATGTGTCCCTTTCCTTTAATTATTTTTTAAAGCCAGTAAATTGTTCCAGAGAAGAAAATTGGGGAAAAGGAAATTATACATACTGTTTATTAATTATGTATTATATTAGCCATTTTGCAAACCATTTTGCAAGACTTCTCTATACTTTTTCTTTCCCCTTTGTTTCTGCCTCTCTAAAAGTCTTCCCACCCTGATTTTGATAGTGAGCAATAAGAGTCTTTCAAGATATACACTTAATTAAATGCAGATGTAATGGGGCCATTGTTGGGAGAATTTTTGAATCACACACACACACACACACACCAAACCCTATGATAATATGACATTTTAAATGCAAATTAAAATTAAAAAAGAGAAAATGCAAAAGTATGGTTGTCATAGTGATAGCACTTAAGCTTGAATATTCAGTGTCCTTCCTAAGATTTCATACTTTATACAGCCTTTTATATAATACAATGTATCAAATGTATTAATGTTACATGGTTCCTGATGGTTACTAATGCATACATTTATATGAACATGAAATAACACTCTTACATTTGCAACATTTCAGATACTAATATTAGAATTGAAATAAATACCCTAAGTTCATATAATAATTTTGAATTTTGGCTATAGTTTATTCACTGTCTTCCTTTTTTCTTATAAAATATAGTTGTCCTGATTAGTTTTTAGACAAACTTGACACAAGTTGGAGTTATCTGAAAAAAAAAAAAAAAACTCCAGTTGAGAAAATGCATTCATAAAATTTCTTGGAGTCAAGCCTGTGGGACATTGTCTTAATTCATGACCAATGTCTGAGTGTCCAAACTACTGCAGTAAGCACCATCTTTTGGCTGGTGACTTTGGATATTAAAAGAAAGGAGGTTGACCAAACCATAAAAAGCAATCCTGTAAGCAATGTTCCTCTGTGATCTCTACTTCAGTTCCTGCCTCTAGATTCCTTCCCTGCTTAAGTTCCTGCCCTGCCTTTCCTCAGTGATGGATTTGTTACCTGGGAGGATAAGAGGAAAACAAATCCTCTCGTTTCCCAACAGAGTTTATGGTGTTTATTATCACAGCAATCAAAACCTAACTAGAATGATGGTATTTGATGGAATTTATTCAAACAACATGAGATGAATTCGTTCAGCATTATCCTTGTTTGCATCAAAGCCTTCCAAGTTGAAAAGAGAGTGTGAGAAATACAGAATGCTGGATTCTGTTCCCACCTGACTTTTTGTCCCAGCATGTGAAGTAAGGTAAGAATTCTCTCAGCCTGAAAACTGTAGAATTCTGTGTTCGTCCAAGTCACATATTTCTATCTTGAAAACCACCCCATCACTTCTCCAATCATTATTGCACCATCTCCCTGATGAATACTTTTGAAATCTCATTTATTTTGTAAGACAAGACAAAACTGAAGTGTCCCCAAGGCAACAAATAGCAGCATGCATATGATACATTTTTTTCCTTCACTAAAAAGTTGTTTTTCTTAGGGCAAAAGTTGATAGGAAAGCTAAGATTTTATGAGTAACTAGAAGGCAAATTATTATAACTCACACCTTTATGGCTTCAAAACATCTCACCCAAGAAAGTGTAACCGTGAATATATATGTTTTGATATGCTGGATCAAACACTTTTAAGTGAAAGAAATGATTTTTCTATTTCCATGGTGCTTTACAGCATCATTCCAACTATTTCAATTAACTATCCCTTCTTCTAAGGAGAGATAACAGGGTTGTGCTGTGGTGGGACTCAAGCCAAATCCAGCCAGCCTGTAGTTGACCTTGACATCTGTTCATTTGTACCGTTAATAACAGTGTTCGTGTCCTGTGTTTACTTATGTCCATCTCAAACAGAACTCAGGGTCTAGACCTTACCCTGTTCCTTTATTTTACACACAACTGTGTCCTGACCCCTTCACAAATCAGCCACATAGGAAACAGAGTTCTTATGAGGTGAGTTGGCTGTTAAATTATAACTCACCACGCCTTTTAGTAAGCACTCAAGGAAGGAAGTTTCATCCTCTCTGAGTTGAACAGAAGACATCGTTGAGACGTGCAAGAAGAAATGCTTCTACTGTGTTTTTAGGAAATCACAGGTATCAGTGATGTCAGCAGAAGATAATCCTTAAGTTGAATACATTTGACACTGAGGGCTGAGATACTAGGGCCTTGCACCAAAATAGTTGTGGGAAGGACTAGGTAAACTGTTTGTGCAGTGCTTTGTGAGGCTCAGCTCATCCTTTGCTCTCAAACCTTTCGCCAATTTGTTTTCATCCGCTGTGCTCCTAGTCCTGTTTTAAAATTTCTCCTCAAATTTTATAAACCTTACTATTTAAAAAAACTTGCAAATAAATAATGACCCACTCCCTGGATTAAAAGAGAATGCCAGGTACAAAAATAATCATATTCAAAAAAGTTTTGATCCAAAAGCCACCATTTATACAATGGGGAGTCTTCATGTATTTGTAAATTCTGAGACAAGAATATTCAAGGGCTGGGGATATAGCTGAGTTGGTAGAGTGTTTGCCTTACATGCAAAAGCCACAGGTTCAGGCCTCAGGACTGCAAAAACTAGGCCTGGCCACACACAACTGTGATGCAAGAACTTGGGAGGGGGTGTGGTATAAAGAGCAGAAATTCAAGGTCATCTTCAAATACAGTGAGTTTTCAAGACCAGCCTGGGATTTATGCAACTCTTGTTTTGTTTTGTTTTGTTTTGTTTTGTTTTGTTTTGTTTTGAGAAGGGGTGGGGTTGCTAGAGAGAGGTGAATCCCCGGTTAAGAGCACTGACTTCTCTTCCAGAAACCTGGGTTTGATTTCTAGCATCCACGAGACAACTCACAATCATCTGCAATACCAGTGCTGAAGGAGTTAGGGTTCCCTTCTGGCATGCACAGACATACATTAAGGGAAAACACACTCATAGAATGTGGGACTGTAAACCAAGCCAGGAAGTTTGGTGGGAACATCGGGTTTGAGTCCCGGAAACTCGGAGTACACACCTGAGGCTTAGGTGGTTCCCTGCTCTTTGCCCAGGCTAGACACCATCCTCTGCCCACGGGCCCTTAATGGTCCAGCCTTGTTAGTGGACCCATGGACCCCCCAACCATTTCTAACTTCTCTGTGCAGTTTTCTAGAAGCGACTACATGCCTGGAAATTAGGGAATATCAGCTTCGGCTTTCTCACATCTCAGACTATGTTTTCCCACCCGAGTACTGTCTTAGTGCTTCTCTGAAGACCAGCATCCACTCAGGGGCAGCTTGGGAAAAGCTCAGTCAAACTCCCAGCGTTTTGCCAGCCCCAGTGGCCATGCCCAGTGGCAAGTCAGAACATGGACTCACATTAGAATATACATAAATAAATATTTTCAAAGATAATTTCAAGATATGAAGATAACAATTTCTACTACTTCAGTAAGGATTGAAGAGTTGAGATAAAAATAGAGGTTAGTGGGGTTTATTTTTCTTCTTCCTGAAGGAATCTAAACACAATCATTGTAAGTTTGTATGTGCATACATTCACACACAAAAACACACATGCACACATGTGATTATCAGATATTTACCTTCTTCCATGATTGCAATTCTTCATGAGCTTTAATCATCAGATTTATGAAACATCATTACAAATGTGCCACATGCTGCCATTGGCTTAGTTAATAGCCATTTTCTCCTTTCTCTTACATAGATAAATCTGCATTTTTCTTGGTGGGCGGCAGCATGGCTAGCTAAATCCGTGAAACCCCATGCCTCTTATATGATCACTGGATGCAGCACCATGACACAGAAACAGAAATTCTCACTTTCATGATAATTCTCATTACAAGGTCTTCTCAAATAATTCCTCAAACCAGGGCAAAACATTCCACAGACAAGCCTCTACACAATACCTCTATATTCTGGTACTCTGTTTGAATGAAATTTTTAGATCCAGAAACCACAATGGACCACAAGAACAAAAGCTGTGTAACCATTCTATTCTATATGGATGAGAATACATAACTATAGAAAAATTCTGGAACATAAAAACTCTTGTATTCATTGTACCATTTATGACTATCTATTCTTATCTTTTTATTGTCCTAGAAAACTGGATATTATTTGAAGAAGCTATTGAACCCATAAGTACTATGTGCTGTTAAATTCAAATCTATATTTTTTTTAAAAAAGAGATTTCATGCTTTGAATTAGTTGAGATTTCAATCTGTTATTACTTAGAATTTATGTCTACCAAAGGCTGTGTTTCATGGTCATCAGCCTGTGGTACTTTTGGGAGACGGTAGAATTTTAAGAAGTAGGAGAAAGTTAAATGACTGGGCATGTGCCCCTAAGGAAATATCAGGTTCTGGTCCCTTTCTGTCCCTTCTTTGTTTCCAAGCTGAGTCCTGTGAGGAGTTTTCTTTCTATGTGCACTTGTCAGCATAAGGCTCCTGCCTCACCAAGTGAGCTCAGTGATGAAGTCTCTAAATCAGTAAGTCAAAAATCTGTCTCTCCTCTCTCCAACTGGCTGTTCTGTATGCTTTTTAACAGTCCTGGGAAGCTGACTGTTACGGTCCCTTAGCCAAGCTAATTAAGGGACTTCATTCAACCTAGACAGTGGCTCCTAGAACTCTGCTTCCAGCAACCTCACCTGAATTCTTGTGCTCCCTCTGCCTTCTCCCTTTTTCCCCTCTTCCCTCTCCCCTCTTCCTTCTTTCCTCTCCCCTTCTCTTCTCCCCTTTTCTTGGTTTGTCCTCTACAAGTCCAGACTAAGACAAGAGGCCAGTTTCCAAAATTCATTGCAATCTTTAAGTCCTAAGATACAGAATGTACCCCTAAGTGGACCATCCTGTCTGGCTTCAGTGGGAGAGCATGTGCCTAGTCTCACAGGGACTTCATGTGCAGGGGAGTAAGGGGTGCTAGTAGGGAGGTGACACCCAGAGGACGCTTTCCCCTTTTCTTTTGAGAAGGGGAAAGTGAAATGGGGGAAGGACTTATGCGAGGGCATACTGGGAAAAGAGGAAGGGCTGATATTGGGTTGTAAAGTGAATAAATAAATTAATTTTAAAAAAAGATACAGAAGATAATCCCTAAAAAAATATACTGTAATATGTCTATGTAAGAAAGACATGAAATTTTTTAATAGCATCCTAAACTAACAGGCTTTAGCTCTCTCCTGCTATAGGCTTAGAAGGAATGGCCTGCTGTTTTGCAAATGAGTGAAAATATCCTTCATTTCTAAGGATTAAATCCCTGTTGGTTAAAATGATGCTGTTCTACGGGAGCTGAGGCATGGATGTCAATCTTCAGCTGTCCTGCATCCCATCTTTTTCCCACTAGCAAAATGTGAGGTTGAGATGTATATGTTCTACCTCTTGATATGAATTGTTTTAATTGCTTATTAAAGTTGGAAATGTCCAACTCTGAAAAGCAGCAAGAATGCAAATTTTCAGTTAACATTCTTCCTTCTAGGAGAGCCCCTAGCAAATTACAGCACTCTTAGGAATTTAACTTCTGATAAAACATGGGAGACAATTAAGTCTGGGGGAAATGAGACTGGAAATATACTGTCCACCATTGTCCTGAGGAGCATCCTGGGAGAACGTCATTTGTCATCATTAATGGCTTCCCTATTGGAATGAAAATTTCTGAGCACTAGAATTCTGTTATGGATGATTTTTTTCTTTTTGGAACACCTTAAAGCAGTGCTCCCACATGATATAATGATCAAATCTAGAAAATACAAATTTTGAAAAAAATGCAACACTCATCACCTTATTAAAAACTCTCACAGCTCTGCAAAAAAAAAAAAAAAAAAAAAAAAAAAAAAAAAAAAAAAAAAAAAAAAAAAAAAAAGAGGTTTGGTATTTTCCAATATATTTGAATACAACTGGGGAACTATCAACCAACAGAAAAATTAGGAACATCTTTATCACCCTAACTCAAAAATAAAAAGTTAGCCATGGAGGAAGGTTGAATTAAATACAATCAATTCTGTTACTTTTTCTTTTTCTTTTTTTACACATTCCTCAGTTGCAAATTTGCCAGCTAACTAAAACTTACTTGTAGATGCAAAATCAATACTCAGGCTATTACTGTAGTTACTCACAGATATCTACAAAGAGGTGAATTTTTATCATCCAGAAGACACATTCCTCAGCTAAAGTTAAGAAGACGACAGTGTATCTTCTTGTTGATCCTCCCCAACTGTAAACAACCATTTTTCTCAATACACTTGGTCCTATAATGTTCACACTTTTATGTTTTCTGTTGCTCACTTAATTGTGGAAAATGTCTCCTAATTGTAATGCCAATTATACATGCCCTATAGATAAAATGCATATGAAAATATGCTACCCTCTCTCCACATTTCTTATGTTTAATATTTTAAAGTTAATGAATAGTGGTGTTTTGCTGGATATGGTGAAACATGCCTGTAATCACAATAATAAGAAAAATCTAAAGTAGAAAAATCACTTTGATTTCAAGACTAACCCAGGCAAGTTGGTGAGTGTGATACCAGCCTGAACTACAGAACAAGACTTTTCAAAAAAAAAAAAAAAAAAAAAAAAAATGAAGTCAGGGAAAAGAGTGTAAGGGAGGAAGAGGAAGGGGAGAAGGAGGTGATAGCAATAAAACTATAAAGAAAAAGAGGAAGAGATAGAAATAAAGCTATAATAACAACACCCACAATGTGCCAACATTATTATGCATCTTATTAGAACTTGTGAAACAAGCAACTCTGTATTTTACCTGTGGAAAGCAAGATCCAGAGAAGTGAAATGACCTGATCATATTCTCACAGTTTTCCTATATTAGTTACTTGACTGTTGCTGGGATAAAATTCCATGACCTTGGCAACTTATAGAAGAAAGAAATTGTTTAAGGCTTATGGTTCCAGGGGGTCAGAGACCACAATGTCAAAGTAGAGATAATAGAAAGCAGGTGATTTGGGGAGCAGCTGGGAGCTCAAGTGTTGACCAATGGGAAGCAGAGAGAGCTAACTCCAAATAGCATGAGTCTTCTGAAACCTCAAAGTCCATTCCCTGTGATGCACTGCCTCTAGCAAGGCTACACATCCTGATCTTCCCCAAACAGCCACCAACTAGGGACCAAGCATTTAAATGTACAAGATTTGTTTGGGGGTTGGGGAAGAACATCTCATTCAATCTACCACACATCATTTAACAGAAGCTGAGTCACAGCTGATAACATCTGTTAGATCCTATTTTTAGACACAGTAGCCTATAGGGGTAAGCTGCTGCTTCTCTACTTTCTGACCTACAAGTGGCTAGGAGGAACACAATGGCCCTCCTGAAGTCTGTCCACATGGCCTCCTCCCTGTTTACTTTCCTCCATGACATTAGCTAATTAATTATTTAAGTCGTTAACAACTCAACTATCTTGAGTTCTGAAGACCTCAAGGACAGAATCCAGGCTTTGATAACAATTTAAACATACTGAGCTAAACTTAACAATCCATGCCACCTACTCTCCTAAGCATCCCCAAAGAAATTATCTTAAACTTTGGGGGTCTTGACATAATACCACACTGTGACTTTTTTCATGCTCTCTAAATTTCAACTTGGTGGCTCTCCTAAACCAGGGTAATAGTATGTACACAGCAAGTACCAAGTATGTAATTATTTCTTTTAAAAAATAGTATTTTTTATATGTGTGTATGCCATGGTGTATGTGTGTGTGTGTGTGTAAGTCAAAGGACAACCTTTGGAAGACAGTTTTCTTTCCAAACATACTACCCTCATTTTGAACTCATATCATAGGGCTTGGCAGCAATCAGATTTATGTGCTGAGCCATTTCACTCACCCCTGATTATTTTATCTCTTAACATAATTTACTAACAGAAAGGGCAAATAACATGAGCACATATGAAAACATATGATACATATGAATCTACAAATGTAGCTTACTTCACAAAATACATGAGTTCTGAGAGAAAAAAAACATGTATACTGAATTTCAAGCAAATTGTTTAAATAAAAAGTTATTATAATCATTAAATAGTATACAATGTTTTGTGATGATAAAACGTACCATCTTGACTCGATCTTCTTTGTATGTATAATATTTTGAGACATACTGTTTCTATCCTGTCTCAACTGGGGTGAAACTTGAAATCAAGCTGTCCTTGAGACTCAAAGCACTGGGCTTGTAAGCCTGCACCAGAGTGCCAGGCTGATACAGTTTACATTTTATGTGTATCCAATAGTGTAGGCTTTTGGATTGAAAAGAACTTAAAAGAGCCTTTGCAGCCCGGGGCACAATATCAAGCTGTTTAATATATACCTAGACTTTGCGTGTCAGAAGAGAAGACAGAAAAGGTTATTTGAGGCAATAATGGTTGGTAATTTCTGAAAATGGATGAAAAAATACATCTAAAGATCTAAGAATGTCAACAGCCCTGGGCAGGAGAAGCAAGAGAAGAGGAAAACAGAGTAAAGACTACGCAGGTGCTGCCAATTAAAATCAGTAATAGAACTTCCATGTCGCACTTTTAGTTGCTGGTTTTTAGTTTCCTTCTATCTATAGAATGGCCAATTTACTCATCTAGTGTGATATTTTAAAGTCTTTTTTTGTTGTTGTTTTTTGTTTTTGGAAGGTAAAAGTTTATTTCATCTTAATGTCCACAAAACAGTTCATTTCTGAGGAAACTCAAAGCAGATACCTGGATGCAGAAACTGAGGCAGGAACCATGGGAAACTCTTTCATGCAGGTCTGCTCACATTCAGCTACCTTGGTTATGCATCCTAGAACCCAGGGATGGCACCCCCCACCCCTGCAGTAGCCAGACTTTCCTACATCAATCACTAATTAAGAAACTACCTCACTGCCTTGTCTACAAGCCAATCTAATAGTGGCATTTTCTCAGTTCAGATTCTTCTTCCCAGATAGCTCCATCTATGTCAAATTGATAAAACAAAACAGAAAAACTAATTAGGACATTATTTATGCATGACATTTATATATTTGAAAACTAGAAAAATTAAACTAATAATTCTAATAAGCCTAAGAAGATATAAAATTAATTTTAAATTTAACCTAAGGAGACATATACTCTAAAATATGTATTTTGAGCTAGGCGATGATGGCACATGCCTTTAATCCTAGTACTTGGGAGGCAGAGGCAGGCACATCTCTGTAAATTTAAGGATAGACTGTTCTGAGACGAGTTCTAGGACACCAAAGGCTACAAGGCTAGAGAGATCCTGTCTCAAAAAACAAATCAAACAAAATAAAAAAGAAAGAAAGAAAAAACAAAGGAAAGAAAGAAAGAGGAAGAAAAGAGAAAGAAAGAAAAAACAAAAGAAAGAATGTACTTTGACAATTAGGTAATTTGAGCCAATTTTACAGCTATAAGAACAGCTAGAAAATATTTTAAAACTTTTTTAATAGATGTACACAGATAACTATAAGGGCAGAGATAAATCACTAGACAAAATTCCTAGAGATAAACTTCCAGACTAGCAAGCCCAATTTTTCCCCACTAGAGTCATAAGTTAATGAGCAAGGGTTCAGAGGCTGAGGAGTTAAACTGAGCTCTCAGCCACAGTGTACATACATTTAAACACTGGCTTACAGAGCCATGGAGCCATCTAAGAAGAGGTGGCCTGGAATTACCTAGGTTTTATATGGAAGCTCCCAATGTTGGAGAGTTGAGTAGAAAAAGCCCAGGCCTTATCAAGACTTCGGCTGCTTCTTAAATCACCTCAATACTTAATTGGAGTAAGGTTAGCATTTGTCTCAGCTATCTGCCAGACACAAATGTAAATTTTATTTTGGAAAAAGATCATTTTATTTTAGACCTTAAATTGTCTTGGTAATTTTTCAAATGCAGCAACTAGCACTGAATTTAAAAGATTAGGAACACAGAGAGACAAAAAAAAATGTTATGGAAAACCAGTAATGAAACAACAAACAATTTAACAAATATTCATAATATGCAGCCAGCAATATTTTATATATAAGCTACTTAAAGAATAAAAGATATCAATGCCATATACAATCTTATCACATGTAAAACTTAAAAATACAACAATCGTTAGGATTTTGTGGTAGAGTACCTTGGTGGGTTGGAGCCAAGATAGGCTGCAATAGTCACACCATGAACATATCTCACTCAAAAGATTTATTGGGGGAGGGTAAAAGCCATCTCAGAGTGGAACAAGAGATTCAGAGACAGACAGAGAGACCTAAAGACAGAGAGCTGGTTCTGATGACAAAGCCCCTTTATTTTTTCTTTTTATTTATTTATGTATTTATTTATTTATTAGATATTTTATTTACACTTCAGATGCCATCTCCTTTCCCCATTCCCCCCCTTAGAAAATCCCTATCCCATGCCTCCTTTTCCTTTTTGCATTTATACATTTTTTAAAAAATGTTAATCATAGGCTTTATAAGTTTGGTATTGTTCAATCAGAGGTGTAACCCACTACCCAACCTAGATATAACAACTATCTTTGACTGGTGGAGATACATGAACATCTGCCTCCCTGTCTCCCCCCTCTTTCTCTCTTTCATCACCTAGCTTCTCTTCTTCTTCTCCTCTTCTTACTCCTTTTCTTCCTCTCAGTACTCCTCCCACCTTGGCTCCTCCTACACATCACCCTTCCTGTTAAAATGAAACTTTTCTCTCAAAATAAAATTAGAGCATAATTATTCCAATTTGTACCAGTGAGGTACAAGATAGTCCTAATACCCAGTCCATCCTTTTGTTGACTAACCAGCACCTCTGTCATCTATCCTAACTAAAACATTTACTTCTGAACCTGGCTTTAGGATGAATGTCAGCTGCGGACCATCCACTCAAATCTTTTCTCTCAAGGTAAATAGCTGTAAGTTTTCAACCCCGTCAGAAATCCAGAATGACTGGGTTAACTATAATTGTGGGAAGCACAAAGCATAGCTTCTAAAACTTAGCCAATTTATAGAGACCTCTGAACACCTGGACACTCGCTCTACTTCAAAACGTTGGAGCATCTGTTCTTCTGCCTTCTGGCCCAGGAACATCTGACAGACCTTAGTGCTGCAGAATTATTAAGGGCTGATTACTCTGTCTAGGCAGATATAATCAGTCGACCATTCTGCAAGTGTGTCCTTTTCTGGACAGTAATTTGTCTGTAGATGGAAAGAGGCAATTCTTGCCTAGTGGCAGTCTCACCACAACTGGAGTAACTCCAAGGATGCTCAATTTCTTCTTAGAATTTAACATAGGAAGCTGTCTGGAGCAGACAGGTCTCTAATGAAAATGAACATTAATACAGAAATGTTTGTCATGTCAATTCTAAGGATTTCTGATGTTTTGAAAACCAACTATCCATGTAAGGTAATCTGGGCTGTTGCCTGTTAACTCCACTCAGCTATTTCTAAATAAAACATAGAGAACACCTTTATAATAAACTCCAAGCCATGAATTTGCTATAGTCCCTTAACTCACAGGCTGACCTTCTCAAATCAGTTAAAAAAAGTTAAAGAAGGACTGGGTCTAAGCTTTGTATTTCTAAATGTGTTATACTGGTACAATGCCTATGAGAGTAACAATATTCATCTCACTCTTATATCACTAAGAAGCTCATGCCAATGAAAACCTTAAAATTTGTAATCAAAGTAAATTGGTGCCATTTAAGAATTTATATCTTCATCTCGATACTAATTATACAGATTTCTACTAATAGGTATGGCTATGCAATTAACCCCTAGCTAATCCTCTCTATTCCCACAAAACCACTACTTTTCCCTAGAAAGACAGTCCAACATTTACCACCTTAGTCCCCAAGCCCAGGGAATAGGGGCGCTGACTCTTCATTAGCTTCTTCAAGCTGATTATGGGCATTGAGATATTAGAAGAGGAGTGGGGAGAAGAGCAAATTGACAATCCTCTGATGCTGTGTCTTCGCTGCCTCCAGATGGAATTCCCAGACCTCAGGGGCTTGAGCTGGTCTGCCCAGCTTGCTTGTTGAGTAGATACACCAAGGCTGATCATTCTGCAATATACAATTCTCAAAACAAATTTTAGTATCAAGATAGTTTTTTTTTTAAGAGGGCTGACATTTTATTAAGAATGTTGGTTCTAACCGCTTTTCTTTTTTATCCCCTCTTTTATTGGATATAATATTTACATTTCAAATTTTATCCCCTTACCACATTTCCCCCACCACCCAGGAACCCCTTATCCCATCCCCCCTCCTCCTGCTTCTATGAGGGTGTTTACCCACCTACTCCCAGCCCCCCTCCCCACCCTCAGATTTCCACCCCCCAGTGCTCAGCCTTCATGGTACCAATGACCTTGTCTCCCACCTATGCCCAACAAGGCCATCCTCCCCTACATATACAGCTGGAGTCATGTGTCTCTCCATATGTGCTTCTAGGCTGGTGGTTTAGACCCTGGGGAGCTCTGGCTGGTTGGTATTGTTGCTCTCCTCATGGGACTACCAGCCCTTAAGGCTCCTTCAGTTTACTCTCTAACTCCTCCATTCGGAACCTTTGATCAGATTAATGGATAGCTGCGAGTATCTGTCTCTGAATATGTCAGACTCTGGGGGACCTCTAAGGAGACAGACTTATCAGGCTGCTGTCAGCTTTCACATCCTGACATCCATATCAGCGTCTATTTTTGGTGACTGCCCATGGAATGAATACCCAGGTGGAATGGTCTTTCTACAACACACCCCCCCCCCCTTCAGATTCTGTCCCACACTTTGTCTCCATATTCGCTCCCTTGGGTATTTAGTTACTCCTTCTAAGAAAGACCTAGGCATCCTCACTTGTTCTTTCTTCTTCATGAGCTTCATGTCGTCTGGTAGTTGAATCTTTGTTGTTTCAAATTTTTGGGCTAATCTCCGCTTATCAGTGAGTAAATACCATGTGTGTTCTTTTGTGATTGGGTTACCTCACTCAGGATGATATTTTCTAGTTCCATCCATTTACCTAAGAATTTCTCGAATTCATTATTTTTAATAGCTGAGTAATATTCCATTGTGTAAATGTACCACATGTTTTGTATCCATTCCTCTGTTGAAGGGCATCTGGGTTCTTTCCAGCTTCTGGCTATTATAAATAAGGCTGCTATGAACATAGTGGAGCATATGTCTTTGTTATATGTTGGGGTATTTTCTGGGTATATGCCCAGGAGTGGTATAGCTGGGTCCTCAGGTAGAGCTATGTCCAATTTTCTGAGGAACCGCCAGACTGACTTCCAGAGTGGTTGTACCAGCTTGGAACCCCACCAACAATGAAGGAGTCTTCCTCTTTCTTCACATCCTTGCCAGCATCTACTATCACCTGAGTTTTTTATCTTAGCCATTCTGACTGGTGTGAGGTGGTATCCCAGTGTTGTTTTGATTTGCATTTCCCTGATGACTAAGGATGTTGAGCATTTCTTAAGGTGCTTCTCGGCCATTCGAGTTTCCTCAGTTGAGAATTCTTTATTTAGCTCTGTACCCCATTTTAATGGGGTTATTTTGTTGTTTGGCATCTAGTTTCTTGAGTTCTTTGTATATATTTGATATTAGCCCCCTATCAGATGTAGGATTGGTAATGATCTTTTCCCAATCTGTTGGTTGCTGTTTTGTCTTGTTGACAGTGTTCTTTGCCTTACAGAAGCTTTGCAATTTGATCAGGTCCCATTTGTCGATTCTTGATCTTAGAGCATAAGCCATTGGTGTTCTGTTCAGGAACTTTTCCCGTGTGCCTAGGTATTTGAGGGTCTTCCCCAACTTCTCTTCTATTAGTTTCAGTGTATCTGGCTTTATGTGAAGGTCCTTTATCCACTTGGAGTTGAGCTTTGTGCAAGGGGATAAGAATGGATTAATTTGCATTCTTCTACATGTTGACCTCCAGTTGAGCCAGCACCACTTATTAAAAATAATGTCCTTTTTCCACTGGATGGATTTAGCTCCCTTGTCAAAGATCAAGTTGCCGTAGGTGTGTGGGTTCATTTCTGGGTCTTCAATTCTATTCCATTGATCATCCTGTCTGTCTCTGTACCAATACCATGCAGTTTTTATCACTACTGCTCTGTAGTACAGTTTGAGGTCTGGAATGGTGATTCCCCCAGAAGTTCTTTAATGTTGAGAATAGTTCTCGCTATCCTAGGTTTTTTGTTATTCCAAATGAATTTGTAAATTGCTCTTTCTATCTCTATGAAGAATTGATTTGGAATTTTGATGGGTATTGCATTGAATCTGTAGATTGCTTTTGGCAGGATAGCCATTTTTACTAAATTAATCCTGCCAATCCAGGAGCATGGGAGATCTTTCCATCTTCTGAGATCTTCTTCAATTTCTTTCTTCAGAGACTTGAAGTTCTTGTCATACAGATCTTTCACTTGCTTGGTTAGATTCACTCCAAGATATTTTATTTTATTTGTGGCTATTGTGAAGGGTGTCATTTCCCTAATTTCTTTCTCAGCCTGTTTATCCTTTGAGTAGAGGAAGGCTACTGATTTGTTTGAGTTGATTTTATATCTGGCCACATTGCTAAAGTTGTTTATCAGGTTTAGGAGTTCTCTGGTGGAAGTTTCAGGGTCACTTAAGTATACTATCATATCATCTGCAAATAGTGAAATTTTGACTTCTTCCTTTCCTATCTGTATCCCTTTGACTTCCTTTTGTTGTCTAATTGCTCTACCTAAGACTTCCAGTACTATATTGAATAGGTAAGGTGAGAGTGGGCAGCCTTGCCTAGTCCCTGATCTTAGTGGTATTGCTTCAAGTTTCTGTCCATTTAGTTTGATGTTGGCTACTGGCTTGCTGTATATTGCGTTTACTATGTTTAGATATGGACCTTGAATTCCTGATCTTTCCAAGACTTTTAACATGAAGGGATGTTGAATTTTGTCAAATGCTTTCTCAGCATCTAGTGAGATGACCATGTGGTTTTTTTCTTTGAGTTTATTTATGTAGTGTATTACGTTGATGGATTTCCAAATATTGAACCATCCCTGCATTCCTGGGATAAAGCCTACTTGATCTTGATGGATAATTGTTTTGATGTGTTGTTGGATTCGGTTTGCGAGAATTTTATTGAGTATTTTTGCATCAATATTCATAAGAGAGATTGGTCTGTAGTTCTCTTTCTTTGTTGGATCTTTCTGTGGTTTAGGTATGAGCATAATGGTAGCTACATAGAACGAATTGGGTAGTGTTCCTTATGTTTCTATTCGATGGAATAGCTTGAAGAGGATTGGTATTAGGTCTTCCTTGAAGGTCTGAAAGAATTCTGCACTGAAACCATCTGGCCCCGGACATTTTTTGGTGGGAAGATTTTTAATGACTGTGTCTGTTTCTTTAGGCGTTATGGGACTGTTTAGATGGTTTATCTGCTCCTCGTTTAACTTTGGTACCTGGTATCTGTCTAGAAAATTGTCCATTTCATCCAGATTTTCCAATTTTGTTGAGTATAGG
This sequence comes from Arvicanthis niloticus, assembly GCF_011762505.2. Taxonomy (NCBI): domain Eukaryota; kingdom Metazoa; phylum Chordata; class Mammalia; order Rodentia; family Muridae; genus Arvicanthis; species Arvicanthis niloticus. The sequence continues at coordinate 125,943,810 of NC_047658.1, read as the reverse complement.
CCTTTGTAGTAGGATCTGATGATTTTTTAAATTTCCTCTGTTTCTGTTGTTATGTCTCCCTTTTCATTTCTGATTTTATTAATTTGAATGCTGTCTCTGCGCCCTTTGGTTAGTCTGGCTAAGGGTTTGTCTATCTTGTTGATTTTCTCAAAGAACCAGCTCCTGGTTTTGTTGATATTTTGTATAGTTCTTTTTGTTTCAACTTGGTTGATTTCAGCCCTGAGTTTGCTTATTTCCTGCTGTCTACTCCTCTTGGGTATACTAGCTTCTTTTTGTTCTAACAATTTCAGGTTTGCTTTCAAGTAATTAATGACTCTTTCCAATTTCTTTTTGTGAGCACTTAGAGCTATGATTTTTCCTCTTAGTACTGCTTTCAGTGAGTCCCACAAGTTTTGATATGATGTGTCCTCATTTTCATTTAAATCTAAAAAGTTTTTAATTTCTTTCTTTATTTCTTCCTTGACCAAGTTATCATTGAGTAGAGCATTGTTCAGTTTCCAAGTGTATGTGGGCTTTCTGTTGTTTTTGTCCATGTCAAAGACAAGTCTTAGTCCATGGTGGTCTGATAAGGTACTAGGGATTATTTCAATCTTTTTGTATCTGTTGAGGCCTGTTTTGTGACCAATGGTCTATTTTGGAGAAGGTACCATGAGGTGCTGAGAAGAAGGTATATTCTTTTGTTTTAGGATGAAATGTTCTATAGATGTCGGTTAAGTCCAATTGGTTCATAACTTGTTAGTTTCATTATGTCTCGATTTAGTTTCTGTTTCCATGATCTGTCCATAGCTGAGAGTGGGGTGTTGAAATCTCCCACTATTATTGTGTAGGGTGCAATGTATGCTTTAAGCTTTAGTAAAGTGTCTTTTATGTATGTGGGTGCCCTTGCATTTGGGGCATAGATGTTGAGAATTGCAAGTTCCTCTTGGTACATTTTTCCTTTGATGAATATGAAGTGTCCTTCTTTATCTTTTTTGATTACTTCTGGTTGAAAACTGATTTTATTTGATACTAGAATCGCTACTCCAGCTTGTTTCTTGGGACCATTTGCTTGGAAGATTGTTTTCCAACCTTTTACTCTGAGGTAGTGTCTGTCTTTTCCACAGAGGTGCGTTTCCTGAATGCAGCAAAATGTTGGGTCCTGATTACGTATCCAGTCTGATAGTCTATGTCTTTTTATTGGAGAATTGAGTCCATTGATATTAAGAGATATTAAGGAAAAATGAGTGTTGTTTCCTGTTATTTTTGTTATTGGCAGTGGAGATATGTCTGTGTAGCTACCTTCTTTTATGGTTTTTGGAAGATTACTTTCCTGCTTTTTCTAGGTTGTAGTTTCCCTTCTTGTGATGTTTTCCACCAATTATTCTTTGAAGTGCTGAATTTGTGTTGAGATACTGTGTAAATTTGGATTTGTCATGGAATGTTTTGGTTTCTCCATCAATGATGATTGACAGTTTTGCTGGGTATAGTAGTCTGGGCTAGCATTTGTGTTCTTTTAGGGTCTGTATGATATCGGTCCAGGATCTTCTGGCTTTTATGGTCTCTGGTGAGAAGTCTGGTGTAATTCTTATAGGTCTGCCTTTATATGTTACTTTGCCTTTTTCCCTTACTGCTTTTAGTATTTTTTCTTTGTTTTGTACATCTGATGTTTTGACTATTATGTGGCGGGAAGTATTTCTTTTCTGGTCTAAACTATTTGGAGTTCTGTAAGCTTCTTGTATATTTATGGACATCTCTTTCTTTAGGTTAGGGAAGTTTTCCTCTATAATTTTGTTGAGGATATTTACTGGTCCTTTAAGTTGGGAGTCTTCCCCCTCATCTATTCCTATTATCCTTAGGTTTGGCTTTCTCATTGTGTCTTGGATTTCTTGTATATTTTGGGTTAGTAGCTTTTTGTATTTTGCATTTTCTTTGACAGTTGTGTCAATGTTTTCCATGGTATCTTCTGCACATGAGATTCTCTCTTCCATCTCTTGTATTCTGTTGGTAATACTTGTGTCTATGACTCCTGATCATTTTTTTTTTAAGTTTTCTATCTCCAGGGTATTCTCCCTTTGTGATTTCTTTATTGTTTCTACTTCCATTTTTAGATCCTGCATGGTTTTGTTTAATTCCTTCTCCTGTTTGGTTGCATTTTCTTGCAATTCCTTAAGGGATTTTTGTGTTTCCTCTTTAAGGGTTTCTATCTGTTCTTTGAGAGTGTTATTTATGTCTTTCTTAAAGCCCTCTATCATCATCATGAGAAGTGATTTTAATTCTGATTCCTGCTTTTCTGGTGTGATGGGGTGTTCAGGGCTTGCTCTGATGGGGGAACTGGGTTCTGATGATGCCATGTAACTTTGGTTTCTGTTGCTTACGTTCTTGTGCCTGCCTTTTGCCATCTGGTTAATTCTAGTGCTACCAGTACTTCTGTCTCTGATTGAAGCCTGTCTTTCCAGTTATCTTGCTTGTGTCTGGTCTTCTAGGGGTCCAGATGTCTCTGTGATTTTTTCCAGCTGCACTGACTACAGTGGTATCTCTAGGATGCCTCAGGATATGGTGCCTCCAAGGTAGCAGTCCAGCTAGGTGTCTGCTGTTCTGGGTGCAATGTCTCCTCTTGGATATTTCAGGATATGTTGTCTGACGCTCTGAGTTCAGCTGTTCCTCTGTAGCTCTGGGTTGAGTGGACCTTCCAGTATGTCTCAGGTGGAATCCAGGGTCCACACAACAGCAGACCTGACAGAGGTCTGGTCCAGGCCTCAGATCCGGGAGATGGGCAGAAGGGGGGGGGGGTGCTAGCTAACGCTGGCTGTGGGATCCGTGGAGCCTCCAGAATGTCCCCGGTGGGATCCGGGGTGCACACACCAGCAGGCCAGCCGGGGAGAGGTCTGGTCCAAACCTCAGATCCGGAAGAGGGGCGAGGGGTGGAAGTGGAGTGCTAACGCTGGCTGTGGGATCTGTGGAGCCTCCAGAATGTCTCCAGCAGGATCCGGGGTGCACACACCAGCAGCGATATTTTAAAGTCTTAGAGATTATGTTTTGAAAATGAAGATAAATACTTAGTAATGTCCCACAGTAATTCCTAACAATGAGTTAGGGTTTCAATTGACCAGCTTCAAAGCTCAGCTCTACTGCTGAGGGATCTTCAGCCAATTCTTGCACGGGCTCTCTGTGCCTCAGTTCCTTCACTTGGAAACTGGGATTATAATATCCCTACTGATTGTGACAGCACAATGGATGCTGGCTACAACATATAACATCTCTTGAAAATAGAGTTTAGAAATATCAGGCACTTTCATTCAATATGAACTTAGCAATTCAAAGTTGCGTCTTCTCTACAGAGCTGTCTTAATTGGGGTCACTATTGTGATGAAGCATCTTGATCAAAGCAACTTGGAAAAGAAAGAGCTTCATATCAGCTTACAGTTCCAGGTGGCAATCCATCACTGATTGAAATTCAATGCAGGAATTCAAAAAGGGGCAAAAATTTGGAGGCAGGAACTGATGAAACAACTAGAGAGAACTGCTTACTGGCTCCACTCACAATAGGTTAGGCCTTCCCACATCAATTAGTATATAAGAAAATGCCCTACAGAAGGATATTTTTATTTTATTTTATCTTATTTTATTTACAATCCAGCCATTGCCCTCACCATCTGCCCTGCCCCTACAGTTCCTCCTATTCCTCCTTTGCTCTGTCTGCTAGAGAGTTCTCCCCCCTGCCTAGCCTCTGTCCTCCCTGGGGCCTCAAGTCTCTCAAGGATTAGGCACATTTTCTCTCACTGTGGTCAGACCAGGCAGTCCTCTGCTGTATATGTGTCAGGAACCAGCTCATGTATGGTGCCTGGTTGGCTGGTCAGTATCTGATATTACCCAGGGGTCTGAGTTATTTGAGACTGCTGGTTTTCCTGGGGTGTCTTCCTCCTCTTTAGCTTCTTACTTCCTTCCCATAATTCAACCATAGGGGTCCTGACTTCAGTTTAATGGTTGAGTGTAAGTATCTGTGTTTGTCTCAGTCAGATGCTGGTTGGGCCTCTCAGAGGATAGCCATGTCTCCTGTTTATAAACACACAATAGCATCAGTAATAGTGTCAGGCCTTCCTTGGAGCCTCCCCTTGAGATAGATCCTAAGTTGGGCCAGTCACTGAACTACCTTCCTCTGTTTCATCTCCATTTTTGTCCCTGCAGTTCTTTTAGACAGGAACAATTCTGGATCAGAAATTTTGACTGTGGATTGGTAACCTCATCCCTCCACTTGAGGCTCTGTCTAGCCTCAAGGTGGTGGACCTTTCAAGGAGTTTTTTTTCTCCCCATTGTTGGGCATTTCATATAAGGTCACTCCTATTGAGTCCTGAAAGTCTCTCACCTCCTAGTTCTCTGGTTCTTTCTAGATGATTTCCCCACCTTACACCGCCGAGGCTGCATATTTACATTCATTCTGCTGACCCTCTGGGCTTCTCTCTTGTCTCCTGACACATACCTGATCTTGTTCCTCTTTTCCTTTCTGCATCCTCTGTCCCACCCTGGTCTCCCCTCCTTCTGCCTCTCATGATTATTTTCGTCCCCTTCTAAGTGCAACTGAAGCATCCTCACTTGGGCCTTTCTGCTTGTTAAACTTCTTAAGTTCTGTGGGTTGTATCCTGGGTATTGTGAACTTTTTTAGCTAATATCCACTTATTAATGAGTATATACCATGCCTGTCCTTTTGGGTCTGGATTACCTCACACAGGATGATATTTTCTAGTTCCATGCATTTACCTGCAAAGCTCCTGATGTCCTGGTTCTTAATAACTGAATAGTATTCCATTATGTAAGTGAACATTTTCTGTATCCATTCTTTGTTTGAGGGATATCTGGGTTATTTCCAGCTCCTGGCTATTACAAATAAGGCTTCTATAAACATAGTGGAGCATGTGTCCTTGTAGTATTGTGGAGCATCTTTTGGGTGTGTGCCCAAGAGTGGTATAGCTGGGTCTTCAGGTAGATCTATTTCCAAATTTCTGAGGAACCTCCAGATGGATTTTCAGAGTTTTACCAGTTTGCAATCCCACCAGCAATGGAGGAGTTTTCCTCTCTCTCCATATTCTCACCAACATGTTCTGTTACCTGAGTTTTTTATCTTAGCCATTGTGATTGGTATAAGGTGGTATCTCAGGGTTACATTGATTTGTATTTCCCTGATGACTAAGAACTTTAATGACTAAGGACTTGGAACATTTCTTTAAGTGCTTCTTGGCCATTCGAGATTCTTCAGTTGTGAATTCTCTGTTTAGCTCTGTACTCCATTTTTAAATTGGGTTGTTTGGATTTTTGGAGGTTAGCTTCTTTAGTTCTTCATATATTTTAGATATTAACTCTCTATCAGATGTGGAATTGGTGAAAATTTTTTCCAAATCCATAGAATGCCTATTTGTCCTGTTGACTATGTCTTTTGCCTTACAGAAGCTTTTCAGTTTCATGGAGTCTCATTTATTAACTGTTGATCTTAGAGCATTGATCACTGCTGCAGTAAAGAGACTCATTTTTTTTTAAAGTTTGTCCTAATTCCAGTGGATGGTCCTATACCCATCTGTATGGGCATTTTTAATTGTATTATGTGGAGAAGGAAGGAAGAAAGGAAGGAAGGAAGGAAGGAAGGAAGGAAGGAAGGAAGGAAGGAAGGAAATGAATTTGGGGGAGGATATGGCAGGAGCGTCTGGGAGAAATTGAAGGGAGAAGAAAGGGAGGGTATGATCAAAATACACTATAAACAATCACAAAATACTCAAAGTACAAATAAAATTAATTTTAAAATGAGAGAAATTAATGGTGCCTTCTAGCACTGTAATGATTCTATTCCCTTGTTTTGCCTGATGCATTCCAAAACATGGATGACTCCAGGTTCCTCTAGTAAAAGATAGTTTTGCTACGAAGAAGAAAGAAGCAAGCTCTTTTTGGGAAGTAAACTTGCACAAGAAGGCTAAATACAGTTTTTCCCTAGACTTCTTGAAGGAGGACTACTAATATAATCAGCTATTTTTTTCATGTTCATTGGTGTTTTGCCTGCATGTATGACTGTGTGAGGGTGTCAGAACCTCTAGAACAGAAGTTACAGACAATTATAAGATGCCATATGGGTGCTGAGAATTGAACCCAGGTCCTCTGGAAGAGTAGCCAGTGCTCTTAACTACAGAACCATCTCTCCAGCTCCTTAGCTAATTTTTTTTTTTAAATAGAACTAAGAATACTAGCAAAGATTATGTCATCTTGATACAGGCTACAGTCACCTGAAAGGAGGGAATCCCAATTAAGAATATGCCTCCATCACACAGTGGACGGAGCTTGAGGACTCTTATGGAAGAATAGAAGGATGAATTGTGGGCCTTGGAAGACATAGAAACTCCACAGGAAGACCAACAGAGTCAACTAACCTGGACCCTTGGGCTCTCAGAGACTGAACCACCAACCAAAGAACATACATGGGCTGGACCTAGGGTTCACCGCATATATGTAGCAGATGTGTAGCTTTGTCTCACTGCTATCTGACCCACAGAAAGGAGCAACACGACATGAGATTCTTCCCAACACAGCTTTACTCAGGAACCTTTCTTACAATCTCTCTGGAAGCCCCCATCCCAATTTCCCTTTCCCTTTTATTCCCATGCCTGGTCACTCAGAGCCTGCCACGTGGGCACACACCATTGGCACACGTCAAATGGCCTGATACTACGTGGCAGTGAGTCTGCACGGTGTAAGCCGTTGGTGCAGTGTGAGGAAGTCAGGCACCATTCATAAGCTTAAGCCATTCATAAGCTTAGGCGCCATTTTAGCAGGCCGCTGCACCTGCTCCCCACAGACCACCGCACCTGCTCCCCACATAGCTTGGTCTTCATGTGGGGTCTGAACAACTGGAACAGGGGCCATAACCCTGTTCATAGGATATGTTCTTCTAGTTGGGATGCCTTGTCTGGCATCAGTGGGAGAGGAAGTGCCTGGCCTTGTAGAGACTTGAAGCATCAGGGTGGGTGGATACCTAGCACCCCCACCTGCTCAGAGCACAAGGGGGTTATGGTGGCAGGATTGTGGGAAGGGGTGCCCAGGAGGAGTTCAGTGAGTGGGATATAAAGTGAATAAGTAAAATTAAAAATTAAGTTAAAAAAGAAAAGAGAGGAGAGGAGGGGAGGGGAGGAGAAAACGCCTTCATAAGATCTGGCTACAGATAAGTCTGTAGGTCATTTTCTTAATTAGTGATTGACATGGGAGTGTCCAGCCCACTGTGGCTAGAGCCCTTCCTGGGCTAGTGGTTCTGAGTTCTATAAGAAAGCAACCTGATCAAGCCATGGGAAGCAAGCTATTAAGCCACAGTCCATCACAGCCCCTTCATCAGTTTCCGCCTTTAGGTTCCTATGCTGAGTTCTTGACTGAACTTCCTTCTGTGATGGATTATGGATGTGCGGCATAAACTATTTCTTTCCCTACTTGTTTGTGGTCATAGTGATTTATCATAGCAATAGTAACCCAACCTAAGACAAAAATTGGTACCAGGAGAGTGGGGTATTGTTACAATAGACCTGACCGTATTTTAGGGGGAGGACTGTGAAAGAACTTTGGAACTTTAGACTCTGCGAAAGCCATTTGGATGTTAAGAGCTCAGTGGGACATTCTGTAGTAGTTTAGAAAATAAAAGTGTTAAAAAAAAAAAAACAATGCAGATGACCAATACTTGGCTTGTGAAGTTTTAGAGGGAAGCAAAGACTCTACTGGGTCATTTATGTATAGAATCTGTGGTGGCTGGTCAACTGAAGCTGAGGAAATGGCTGTGATTAATGAGTCACCAAACCCACAAAAAATAAAGTTTGCTGGTCAGCTGGAGCTGAAGAAACAAAACAGATGCAAATAAGAGGCCAGCATCACTGTGGTGAAATCTCCTGTGAATATGTTCCTCGGAGTCAGCACGTGCAAGCTCTGCTCAGAGGTGGACAAGGTTGTGCCTTGTTCTGGCCACCAAACTTAGTCATGTGTAAGATTCTCTGTGGTGGTCCTTACTTTGAAAGTATGAAAGGTCATGAAGAAGAGCTGAGGTTTGGCACTGTGGTGAGAGGCCATTGGTGAAACTGAAGCCAGAGAAGCAGTGAAAACCCAAGGATTGAAGGGGTCATGGAGAAAAGCTGAGGCTTTGAATCAAGGAGAGAGTTCAGGACAGGATATTGGTGAAAGTGCAGGCCAGGGTCATGGGATGACCACCAAGAACAGCAGGATTAGTGGAGCGGGGCTGGTCTGAACTTAGAAGACATTCTGTGTGTGCTTCAGAGGGCAAAGTCAAGAGAAGTGACCCAAGCCCCTTAGAGGAGCCCAGAAGATGGTGAGTGCATTCCAGACATTGGACATTGAATCAATTACTCTGTGGGAGTATGGTTTTGCTTTGTTCAGATTGTGACTGTGCTCTGGTTCTTCCCTCTTGAAGTAAAAATGTATCTAACTTATTGTTTTTATTATTTTATAGGAACCTACAGTTGAAAGACTTTGAATTTTTAAAATAGATTTTTAATTTTTACAGAGTCTGAACTTTGTCTTAAAGTGCTTGGATTGGTTAAGACTGTGGGATTGTTACATTTGTAATGTGTTTTATGTTTATGATAATAATTAATCTGAGGTCTTGGGGATAAATCAAAAGGGAAAATGTTATGTCTTTAAAAGTGTCTTTAACACATGCTAGAGTCATGCCTCAATACGATTGGGCTGTAGGCAAGCTTCTAGAGAATTTTTTAGTTAGTAGTTGATGTGGAAATTGGTGTGGTGGCACAGCCATCTCTGGGCTTGTGGTCCTGAGTTCTATAAGGAAGCAGGCTGAGTAAGCCACTGGAAGAAAACATATAAGCAGCACTCATCCAGACCCTGCATCAGCTCCTGCCTCCAGGATCCTGCATCAGCTCCTGCCTCCAGGATCCTGCATCAGCTCCTGCCTCCAGGATCCTGCATCAGCTCCTGCCTCCAGGATCCTGCTCTATTTGACTTCCTGACCTAAACTAAGAAATTGTGTTGTAGTAAAAATAAAACTCTTTCCTCAGAACAGAGATGTGAAAAGTATTAAGTCATATTACTGCCCCTGGGCTTTATGGCAATCAATTCTGTACATAGCAGTTCTTGGGAGCTTTAGAATTAAAGGACTGTTTGTGATCCTAGTCCACCTTCATCCATTGTGACAAAAGTGCTCCCTTGATTTTATCTGAAGAACCAATATTCTTTTTTGCATGAAATATTTTTTTAAGAAAAAGAAAACTTACCAATTCACATATAAAGACACTTGCCCATCACTCTGTCACCAAGACACCAAAATACATCTTGATTCGTCAGAATTGACACTTTAATAAAAGCCTATAATCTTAAAGGACTAGAGTCCAATTCAGTATGACCTTGCTCACAATGTCGTTTTTAATTTACACCATTTCGTGTCTTCATGGAGCAAAGGTTTGGATCAATTTTCTGCCTCCCATTGACTCTGCCAACAACACTGAGAGTCTCACCTCTGAGGGAGGGAAGACCCAAGTGTATTTGCTGACAAAACCTAAATAAGAGGAGACTGCAGGGTTCAGTGATGAAATAAAAGCAACTTGACTTTCTAAAAGCCTGTTGGAAATAGACTCTTCCCAAGAGTAAAACAACTGGCACTTGGAATTGATCTACCTTCCCTAAAGTATAGGTAAACGATCTTAGACAAGATTTGTTAAGTCACCAGAATTGATAGCAGGTCAAGCTTGCTTGTGGGGGAAAATGTGTTCATTTGAAAGTTACTGAGTTCTCTCACAGACTCCTGGAGTCACCAGACCTATCAAGAGACAGCATGCAGAGTTGGGAAGTCAGCAGGAGTGAGAGCTGCTTCTGTCTCCATTTCTTATCTATCTTTCAGTGTGCCTCAGTGTATCATTCTTGCTCTATCATTACAGACCAGTTTCCACCATCTCTTGGTGTCTATAAGCTGCCTCTCTCCATTACATTTGCTGGGCCATTTGCACAAGTGGAATTGCACACACTACCTCTGAATCCTAGATCCCAGTCACTTGAAGTGAAGCATGTTAGCTCAACTCAGGGCAGGAATCTTCTGATAACTTGATAAGCATAGTTAGCATGTGTGTAGACAATTTATAGGGAAGTATTGTGTGACATGAGCATGGATATTTAAGTTCCACTTCTGCATGGAATTATAGGTCAATTCTCAGAGAAAATAAAAGTTCAGAAGATAGCCCACAAACATTAAAATAATCATTTTTAAGTCCTAAAAGTGTTTCAAAAATTTAACTTTTTTTTTTTTTTTTACTTCCCCTGAGTCACTCACTGATGGTGAGGCAAAGGTCCCACAGTCAACACTGGCAATCTGACAGGCATTTGTGGGTGTGCAGGAAACTGGAGAGCCATCAGGTCTGTGGTCTTTATAAAAACACAGCTCCAGTCTGTAGGTCTCCTGACTCTCCACTTCAACAACCAGGCATCAGTGTTTTGAGGAAATTCTTCCTTAAGGTAGTGGGAACTTGAATCCAAATGTAAATATTAACCAAGATAAAATTTTATCTAGAACTTTGTTCTGTTTATTTTTTGAAGCATTAAAATTTATAGCTAAACTGAAGTAGATTCTAAGTGTAATACAGCATGTGCTAATTTTTTATATATATATAATGCCTTCGGAATATGCAGAGGACCTGATAAAGCCTGAAGGCATTTCCATCTTAATGTACTGACTTGATGGTGAATTAAAACATTCACCATGGTGTTCCAAATGTCGGCGAATATTTCTTATATTTTTAACGACCTGCCTCTTCCCTGCTTTTTATGCTTAATTTATTCTCTCTCCTTGTAACTTTCCCCCTGTGATGAACTCCTAGTAGCTTCTAAAAAAATCATTTATTTAAAAATGAGTGAAGGACTGGGAAGATGGCTAATTCTATGAAACAGTTACTTTGTAAATGTGAAGACCAGATTCCAAATCCCTGGAATCCCCATAAAAAGCCAAGTCTGGTGGGATGTACTTGCCATTCCAGCAATGGCACAAGGAAGAACAGAGACAGGCAGACACCTAAAAGCCCACTGGCCATCTAGAGTGGTCTACTGGGTGAAGATTCAGACTATGAGAGACCTTGATCTTGAAGCCACTGTGAAAGATGCCCATGAAATGGCACCTGAGATTGTCTTCTGGTCCCCACAGTCATGCACACGTACATGTTCACCTGCAGACACAAATGTTCTCACCAAAACACAAACATGCACACTTATACACAGGCATATACAGAAGTAAACATACATATATGTATATGTGGGGGTAAAGTTGCATGACATCTGAGATTTGCCTTAAATATAAATGCCTCAGCAGAGTAAAAAACTGGGAGTTTACAAAGCTGACACATTAAGTTTTAAATAATAGGTATTTATAGGGGGTGTGACATTATTCTGTTTACTACTGTTGTATTAAAACTTTTACTAAATCAATTTAGTTTAATATTATACATATAAAAAGATACGTTCATCTACACACCAATTGCTTAATATAAGAATTCCTCCCTAAGTTCCTTCCCCTGTGTCATTGAGTATATTTATTTTTTAAAATTGTCAGGTCAGGTAATTTCTTCCCTTTTATGGCAGTCCATTAAATAATGGTCCACCTGCAACCATTTCACAGTGTATTACCATTCGAAGCTCTCGGGAAAGCAATGGCATATCACACGTTACCGGTGTTCTGAGAGGACACAAGGAAATGAGGAAAGGTGTCTTTGGCTAACGTTTTTCTTTTAAAAAGCATTTTAATCTGTTCACGTATTTAGAAGTGAAAGATGTAATATCTGGGATTTGTGCCTTTAAAAATTAGAAAAAAAAAGTATTCTTAAATGGAAATGTATTTTTTCAAAAATATTTAGTAATAGTGGAAATGGAGTGAATGTAACCTAGGTTTTACTATAGTGTTTTCATAAAGTCGTGTATGCTTTAGAGTTTTTCTGATAATCCAGGTGTGGTGGCTCACACCTATTGTCCCAGCATGTAGAAAGAAGAGGCAAGAGAATAGAGTTTCAGTACCATTCTGATCAGTATAGTGAGTGCCAGGCCAGCCTGGAAACCATGTGAAAACAAGCAAACTGAAATTCCTCTCATCAATTTCATTTTATAAGGCATACGTGTACACACACACACACACACAGACACACACACTGCATGAGCTACATTGTGTTTCCCAGACTGTGTTTTGTATATCCTTGTTTGGGTTTATTGGAAATAAGCATTGATATTATGTTTTCCTTTAATCAGTTTCACACTCCCAGCATCTGGGCACTTAGTTATTGTGAATTATTTTCCCCAAATCCTTGAAGGTGCCTAGAGTGGCTGACACTTTACATAAGTAGAGTCTGCCCCAAATTGAGGCTCCCACCTACCTTCCTGTGGCAGATAGCAGATGTGCCCCAGTGTTCCAATTATATTCTGTAAGGAGTCCCAGACAGAGGCTCTCAATCAGGAAGTATTGGAGTGATGTCAACGAACAGTGAAATGAGAGCCTTCTTCCATAAAGATAACAATTATAAAAATGACTAGTGAAATACTAAGTATCTACTTTCAGAGCTGTGTTTGAGATTATGGGTTACAGTGAAGACTCTGAGCTCAAACTTTTTGTGTGTGTGTGAATACTTGCATGAGTTCACGTGTAACATGTGCAGGTACCTGCAAAGGCTAGAAGGGGACATCTCCCTTAGACCTGGAGTTACAGGCAGTTATGAACTTCCTGATAAAAGCACTAGGAACCAAACCAAGTTCTCCACAAAAGCAGTAGATGTTCTTAGCTACTGGTCTGTCCAGCCCTGGACCTTTTATTTTGACCTAATCAGCTAATCTGTTTTCAGTTGGGAAAGTTGAGAGCACTAATGGCTAGGGTTATTATTAAGAGATTTTTTTCCCTAGTTAGTTCATCTACTATTTGTTCATCTTGCCTCCTTCAGTTACCTTGGGGAGTTATTGATTTACATCATTGGATAGGTTTGATTCTTATTTAATCCTCATTTTGTGAGTGTGTGTGTGAATTTGATATATATATATGTATATATACACATATATATGTGTGTGATGATATGTATACATATATGTACATATACACACATATACATATATGTGTATGTACATATATTATACACACATATACATATATGTGTATACATATATATACATACATACTCACATATACATATGCATATATCCCTTCCTTGGGGCTTAGCTCTGAGGTTGCTGTGCAATACCCTTTGCCATGCTCTTACAATGCAGCTGCCTTTCCTCCTCCTCTGTATGTAGAATTTCTTTAAATATCTTCTATAACATTAGCTTGATGATCTGATCATGAAGTTTTAGTTTGTGCTTACTTTGAAGATCTTTGTTTTTCTATCAATTTTCAAAAGATACCTTCAGCTCATATAATAACATTGTGTAGTAATTTATGTGCTATCAGGACATGAAATATTTCCTAACTTTTGGGGTTTTGACAGAGAGGACTACGATTATGCTGATGACTTTAAAGACAAGTTGGCTTTTTTTTTCTGCTGCTGCTTTTAGTGGTGTTGTGGTTTTAACAGTTAGATGATAACGTCTGTTCTTTTCTCATGTCTATTTGGAGATAAAAATATCTCCAATACTTGCATGCCCATACCTTGCCCTACACTTGGGAAATTTTGATCTATAATTTCATTGAACAATTTTTTAAACTCATAGTTTATAGGTCTTCTACTTTTAACTCATGGATCTTGGGCTTTGACTTCTCACTGTTCCTGGGAGTTTTGATTGTGCTTAACGATTGAATTGCTGTTCAGACTCCTCAGAACCTCAACCTTGCCTTCTATTCCTGATATGTTTCCTGGCTAGTCTTGCCTGCTGCCGAATCTTCCCACAGACTCTAATTTATTGGCTCTTTGGTTTCCAGTGTTTTTGTTTGATTCTGTCTCGGAGTCTCAGTGTCTTTGCTGAATCGTTCCTCTACATTGTTGAACTTCTCACTCATCTTGCTGATTTTCTGAAACATCTACAACCCTGATTCTATCAGTTGAATTGACTGCCTTACTTCATTCATCAGCTTGTTTGACCCAACTTTGAAGTCACTGAACATTTTAACATTGGGTGATTAAAACCTTTTTTTTTTTTTTTTTTTTTTTTTTTTGTATTACAATCTTTTCTTTGTCTTTGGTTTCAGTCATTGAGAAGCTGTGGATGGAATGTGGGATCACATAGTGTTAACTTTTTTATAGATTTGTGTTTCTATATTGTGATTTGCATGTGTGCAAGTTTGGATAGGTGTGTCTCTAAAGAACCTCTCACCACCTCCTGCTCTATTTCATTTTATGTGGGCCTTGTTAGTGGATAGTCTTCCTTGGGCTTATGACCCTTGTTAGTATTTAGAAAGGACAAGTAAACAACAATAAATAAGAAGAATGAGTTGTAAAGGAATCTAGAACTCAAATAGAATAAAAAACAATTAGAATAAAATGCCTTATCTATATCTCTAATCAATACAGAAAACAAAGGAGTTGGGATATTGTTAAAAGTTTAAAGATTATTAAAACTATAGAAAATTATAGTTGAGATGTAAAGCAAAAAGGGGAAATGGATAAATAGGCCTCAGTGGGAGATGTGCCTAATCCTGGAGAGACTTGAGGCCCCAGGGAAGGGGGAGGTCTGCTGTTGGGCGAGCATCCTCTTGGAGGAAAGGGATGAGAAACTATTGAATAGGGGACTGAGAGGGGGGCTATGGAGGAATGTAAATAAATAGAATAATTGTTTAAAAAAGCAATAGGAACAAGTGCTGATGCTAAGGAATGAACCTGGCCACACTGCTGGTGGGACGGTAAACTCATACAACCAGTTTAGAAAGCAGTCTAGGAGTTATTCAAAAGCTTAAGCACTATTATCCTGTGGGTCAACAATTCTAGTCCTAAGTATATATGAAAGAAAAATGAAAAAATAATCTATACAAAGTATGTACATGAATGTTCACAGCAGCATTATTCCTAATAGCCACTAAGCTAATCAACTCAAAATCCACCAACTGGTGAATGGATAAATAAAATGTGGCAGCCTGGGTGTGGTCACACACACCTTCAGTACCAGCACCCAGCGGGCAGGGCAGGCAGAAAGATCTCTATGAGTTTGAAGCCAGTCTCATTTACATAGTGAGTTCCATTCAGTCAAGGCTACATAGTGAGACACTGTCTCAAAAACCGAAATGATGATGATGATGATGATGATGATGATAATGATGATAATGGTGATAATGGTGATAATGATGATAATGATAATAATAACAATAAAAAATGTGGCACTATCCACACAAAAAGTGGTTTGTCAATAGAAAGAACTAAGCAATGTTACATTATACTGTGTGTGCTGTGAGCATGTCCTCCACAGGCTCATGTATCTGAATATTTGGTCTCCCAACTGTTTGAGAATGGTTAGGAGGTATGGGTTTGTAAAGCAAAGGTTTCAAAAAAACTACATCATTCCCAGTGTGGTCTCTCTTGGTTTCCGGCTTGCAGATCAAGATGTGAACTCTCAGCTGTTCCTGGCACCCTGCCTCTGCTCTGACATCATGGACTCTGAACCCTCTGAGACTATAAGCTCCATTAAGTGCATTCTTTATAAAAATTGTTTCTATTTTATTTCATCTTTTACCTTTTACAAACGTTCACTTTTATATAACTAATTGTTTTGTTTAGATTGTTGATTTGATGTTATGGGTGTTCTTTCCCTGTGCATAGCTTATTGTACTCTCTCTGCTATTTATTTGACTCCCAACCCATGTACTTACCCTCTCATTATTTCCTATTTACTCTGCTATATATATACCAGGGAGTCTCAGATCAGCCTGTGTATGCTGCCTGGTTGGTGGCTCAGACTCTAGGAGCTCTCTGGGGTCCAGGTTAGTTGAGACTGAATCAAGAAACAGAATTGTAAATGTATATCATCAGTTGGCATCTCCTTGCTGGTAGGAACAATACCACTAATGTTTCCAGTTCAAAACTCTTTGTTCAGAATAGATAGCCTGCATTATGTCAAGGGAGCTCAAACAGGCTAACAGTTGAGTTGAGTTTTTTTTTTTTTTTTTTTTTTTTTTTTTGTTTAGGTATCAACAGAACCAGCCCTCCTGTCAGAGTGCTCCTGCCTATGGCATGGTATGCCACTTCAGAATAATTTCCACCTGGCCAGCGCTTGTCATCTCCATGTGTTGGGTGGCCATATTTTGCCCACATGAATTTCAGTGTCCTTGGATCTCACATGGGCATCCTCTTTGCATATGGATAATCTAATCCAGTCAAGCTATGGCTGCTTTTCACCAACATCCAATGGTCCTGAGAATGTTTTGAATCATTAAGTTTCCATTCAAGTCATCTCCTGTGTTCCCATAGATCTATAGTTCTCCATCCTTGTGACTCTCTAGACAGTGAAGAAAGAATTGGAGCATTTGAAGGCATGCTAGTGCTGAGATTTTTGTCTCTACCATCAGGAAGATTTGATTTCAGAGTTTATCTCTAGATCTGCCACTTCCTTTCCCCAGCACAATAAGACGTGATGCAAGCACTTGGTAGCTTCTGCATCATGTAGCCTGTCTTTCATAGATGCACATGGCTCTGATGTCCTTACATGTAGCTCTTGTGGATTGAGTGAGAAATGCTTGCCATTAGCTTGTGTGTTTGGTCACTGCCTCCTTAACTAGTGCTGCTATTTTGAAAGGTTGTAGAACCTAAAAAAAAACTGAAACCATACTGAGAAGTAGGTCATAGGAGTGAACACTGAGGTTTCAGAACCTAGCCCTATTCCTCTCTGCTTCCAGACTCCAGATACAGAGTGACCAGCTGCCTGGCACTCCAACTGCCACAACGGACTATGTCACCTCAAACTATAAGCCACAATAAACCCTTCCAACTTACGTTGTTTCTTGTCAGGATGCTGTCACCAAAATGAGAAAACTAGAAAATATGGCAGCTCTCCAGTGCCTCTTTAGTAAGAATATTAATTCTATTCATAGCAACTCCAGTACCATGACATCACTGCCACCTAATATTAGCACAGTGATGATGAGGTTACAGTATATAAATTTGAGGAACATAAACATCCATGCTGCAGTGCTTAAAAGCATATGTTCCTCCTTACTCTTTCTTAGTTTTAATAAATTCATCACAAAAATTTAAATGTAACCAAGTACAAGCACCTGAACGATAAACGTTTTTCTACAATAAAAAATAAAGTAGTTCCCCCCCAGTCCTAATGGTTCAGCCCCATCATTCTAGCCAGTTGGAAGTCTAAGATAGCAAAATTGCAATTTCAGGAACTGCCTGTGCTACTGAATGAGTTTAAGACCAACTGGGGCAACTTAGAGAGATCCTGTCTCATAACAAAAAGGGAAACAAGAGCTAGGGATATAGCTCAATGGTAGAGCATAGACTAGCATGTGTGAGACTCTGGGTTCCATCTGCAATATGATAATAATTATAATATAATAATAATAATAATAGTTGTTATCCTAACATAAATTTACAATATAATAAATGAACTTTTATTACATTTAGAGAGACGGATGGCTTTTTTTTCCCCACCCAGTAAATGCTAAAGACTCATCTATCTAATTAGGTAACTGATTTTCCTGAACCCAAAGCAACGTTGCAGTTTAGATTGCATGCTTTAATATTTGTAAGTTTCCAACCTGCAAGTCTGGCTATATCCTGCAAGATAAAAATCCATATGAGACAGACAATAAAAGTCCACTTAGAGAAACTGTTCGTGCAAAAATTAAGAAATGTTTCCCATCTTGTAGAGCCTGGGGAAACCATCATATAACTAACTTCTACAATGTGGGTGGCTAGAGTGTCTTATGTGATGATGTAGACAGACATACCTCATACTACTGGAGAATTCTCATTTTCATATACAGCAAGCCAGGGAAATAAACACAGTTTTGATCAATGGTTCTAGGAAAACAATGTGCAATGTGGTGTAAACATGTTCTTTGTTTGTTTTGTCTTTTCCTGTGGGGAATGACTGAGAAAGGCACCACAAGCTGAAGAGAATGCAGAGGTTTGGTTCTGAGTTTCTCTCTGGGAACCACAGAGCTCATTAGAATGGAGGGTATCCTTGTAACTTCTACCTATGCTCATAGAAAGCTAAGCCATTTCTTTCTGTCTCTCCAATATCAGTTTTCCCACTAAACTCTTAACAGGTAAGCCTTCTCCAGTGAATTGCCACATAGCTCACTGTCTTAGTTAAGGTTACTGTTGCTGTTGCATTAAAACACCGTGACTAAAAAGCAAGTTGGGGAAGAAAGGGCATATTTGGCTTATACTTCCATATCACTATTCATCAAAGGAAGTTAGGACAGGAATTTGAGTAGGGCAGTAACCTGTAGATAAAAGGTGATGCAAATGTTATGGAGGATTGCTGCTTACTGTCTTGCTCCCCATGGCTTGCTAAGCCTGTTTTTCTTTGGAGCCCAGGACCATCAGCCCAGGGATGGCACCACTCATAATGGGCTTATGACTCCCTCATCAATAACCAATTTAAAAAATTCCTTTTAGCCAGATCTTATGGAGGAATTTTCTAAACTGAGGTTTCTTCCTCTGAGATAACTCTAGTTTGTGTTTCAAATTGGCATAAGAGTAGCCAGCACAACTGACCCCTTGTCAACTTGACACACAAACACATCACTATTAAGCAATAACTTTTCCTTTCTTATTCATCCCTAAGCTCTCACATTAAAAATATAGCCTTGAAAGTCTCACAGCCTTTACAAATTCAAGCACATCATTAAAATTTCAGTCTCCTTAAAATATCCAATCTCTCTAAAATTTCAAAATCTCTTTTAAAAGTCCAAAGTCTTTTTGGAGATTCATGAAATTCTCTTAACTGTAACCCCTGTAAAATCAAAATAAAATAGCACTATTAGAAGGTATAGCCTTGTTGGAGGAAGTATATCAATGGGAAGTGAGCTTTGAGGTTTCAGAAGCTCAAACCAGGCCCAGTGACCCACTCTTTTTTTGTGCTGTTAGTGGATCCAGATGTAGAAATCTCTGGCCCCTTCTTCATCAGCACCATGTCTGACTGCATGCTACCATGCTTCCTGCCATGATACTGATGGACTAATCTTCTGAACTATAAACTAGCCCCAGTTAAATCCTTTCCCTTATAAGAGCTGCCCTGGTCATGGTGTCTCTTCATAGAAATAAAACCCAAACTAAGACACTCACTGAGATAAAAATAGAAAAGAGCATTATACCTTGAACTTCACTGGGCAGAAGCAGAATGGTCGATTTCAAACTCTTCTAAAGGTGTTCTTCCCCTAGTCTTCTGCATCCTGGGAACTAGATGCACACACCACCTAACGACTCAGGCTAAATTACTTATTCTTCCTTCTTTCCCACCTCCAACATCCATCCTATGAAACTCTCTTATTCTTAACTTCAAATCACATTTCAAATTCATCCACTTCTCTCCCACATACTACAAGAGTCCTAAGGGCTAACTAATAGCTGCAAGTCTCTCTTACTTCATTGTAGTGTACTCTATTGAGAAATTGACTGGTCTCCAAGGGCTATGTTATAGTCCCTACACCAACCCACCTTACACAAAGTGTCTTGTTATATGTAAAATCCTAACCACTTATAAAATCTGTGTTCTATCAGGCCTTCACCACTCTATCTGACGGCCTATCTTCTATCCCACCCACTAGATAAAAGTATAGTTAGTGCCTACCCCCTATACCCATCATAGGCCATTATCATTATTATATTAAGTTTTTGTGTATCTGACATGTTCTGGGGTCATTTCAAGTTTCATTTAAAATAAAAATCTAATCTTCAATAATTGCATCTTTTCTCTTTCCTGTAATTTTGATTTTAATAATAGCATTTACCTCTATTCAAATTATATTATTTATACTTTATTTATTTATGAGCTATAATTTAAATGGAAAGAAGCTAGTTTTGTCCCTTGCTTTTTTCATCTAGGATGTGGGAGAGCACCTGGCATGTAGTAGGAACTCAGTATTGTACTCAATAGTTGAGTTCCTTTCAGGTATGCATTTATTGAGCACTGTGTGAATGCCTTAAAAGCTCATCTTTGCTTTCCCATGACATTTCTTCAGTGTCTTCCTTCCAGTAGGTGCTAGCATGATTCCAGGATATAAAGGCTCCAATCGTAACATCTTTCCTTTGCATATATACATTGTGCTGGGTGCTGGCCAATTGGATGTCTTTGGTGGATTATAATTGACACTGAATTTTCAGGTCATTCTGCCCAGGTACAGCTACCTCAGAGAGTATTTAACATCTTAACAGTTTTTTACTTCACCTCAGGGACACAAATAAGTATATTAAAAGCATAAATTTTCAATTAATTGAATATGGTGGTTCACAATCATAAATATAGTTCCAGGGAATCTGACACTCTCTTCTGGCCTATACAGGCACAATGAACACACATGTATACATTTAAACAAAACATTCATTTACATGAAATAAATAAAATCTAAAAAAAAAAAAAAGAAAAGAAACTATTCAGGAAACTAGAGAGCTTGAGATGAAGTAGTAAATCTAGAAAAGTGAACCTACTATCTGCAAGAGCAAAGCTAGCAGTTGCTCTCAACTCTGCTCTAAGCATCCCCAGTTCTGCATCCCAACCTGCATCTGGCCTTATACTTCTCAAAGTTGACCTCTTAAATCTGTCGTCCATCCAATTTCTTCCTCCACTTAGTTAACATCTCCACTACATCTTTCCAAGAACTAGAAACAGTTCCCCACTCCCTGCTGCGTGCTCCCTGCTCCCCTCTCAGTCTTGCTCTCTTGCTCTCTCTCTCACTTTCTTTTGCTTTGCTCTCTCTCTAGTTCACTTTCTTACTCTCTCTCTCTCTCTCTCTCTCTCTCTCTCTCTCTCTCTCTCTTGCTCTCTCCAAACTGCAAGTTTTATTAACAATAACTGTCCAAATGGGCTGGTTATTTTGGACTCTTCATTCACTCATTTAACAACAACAACAAACCAACCAAACAACAACAACAAAACCTGAGACACATTCCTCACACAGATATCTTGGAAAGTTAACTTATATACAAGAACAAAGCAGTTAGACAGCCACAGCAGTTTTCCAAATTAGGAGACTTAAGTTGCAATGTAAATAGAAGACCATATCTTTTCCAATAACTTAATTTGCCAAAGGGACACTACTTTTGAACAACAAAGGAGAGAAATGAGAGCTGTGTAGCTGGCAGCACACTCCACAGTGTGAGCCACTTGGGGGGGAAATTATATTTGCCATTTACAATATTTTTAACCCTTCTTCTCTCCTTCCCCCATCCCTCTTCAGTCTTTTAAAGGAGACATTGCTGTGTGAATGTGTCTCTCCTTGTGTTTTCCTTTTACATTTGAAGGAAATGACTCCACACTGTATTTAGTACAGATAAGAACGTCAATTAGCTGCTCTTTAAGAGCACCACAATGAGCTGTAAATATTTCATTTCTCTTGAATCACTTGGCACACTTTAATATTGTTTTCTAGACAAAGAGTCTGTAACTACAGGACTTAGCATCTCAGGAGCCACATGTTACAAGTAAAACACTTGTCCTCCTAGAATAGAATTTACTTCCTGCCGGAAGCTGAGGAAGCCATGATTGAATGTGTATTGTTGACATGGGCACAACCATGTCAAGGACACATGCCTGAGACCCCTGGGAATGGCAGACTTCCATTCCATTGAGATCCCTCAGAGGGATCACAAAGTGGTCCTGTGCTCTGAATGCACATGCTGACAGTGTGTGTGCAGAAACTAGCAACTGCAGCCCACCTCCCCTGATCTTCCTGTTCTTTTTCTCTGGATATCCATTCCTCTTTTCCTTACTGTCCTAGTTATGTTTCTGGGACCCAAGCCACACCGATCATATTAATGTCCAAACAAAACATGCTCAGAGAAGCCCTTCTTCCTCTTGTCAAGTGTGTAGCTGAGACTTCCCAAAGAGTACATGAGAATTCACATAACGTGTTTCCTGCTGGTTGTATTGCTGTTTTGTTGCCTCTGCGTACTAGCTCTGCTATTACAACCATTCTGAATTTCTCAAAGCCTTTGGCTTGGAGCTTATGAGGAAACACTGGCCTAACTAACCATTGCTATTAGGTCATTGAAAAGTCTCCTCCTAAGGCTGTTGCCACCTGGGACTCTCTGATTGCCTAGCTCTGAATGCCCATTATTAGATGTCACCTGCAATGCACTCGTGACTACCAAGACTCTGTCAGATTGTCTTCAGGTTGTTAATCTGCTTTTCGCCTCTGCCACTCAGAGTTCCACCTTTTAAAGATGCTTACTGTCTGTTATTCCTGTTTGTAAAGGAAAGTCAGAGCACTGCCTACTGTTTGAACAGTCAATTGTGTTAGCTCTTAGTGGTTTGTCACACCCTTTCCCACTCAGGACACTTTAGCAGCCTTGGGTACTGGGTTATGCTGGTTTGTTTGTAAGAGCATTCTATGTACTGAACCAGGGCCCTCCTCATTTCATTCTCGACTTGCCTAGCTACCCTGTAATCAGGCACCAGTCTCCTGCCCCAAGGCATGTGACATCCTTGCCTAGGTCTGATCCCATTTCCCCATGCCTCTGGAAGGTGGCACAGCATTTAGCACTATGTTACTTCTTTTCCTAACTTGTAAGTGGGAGAATCGAAGGCAGAGAGGACAAAAAGTGGGCTTGATAGCAGAAGTGAAGCTGAATTAGTGGTGCTGCTGCAAGGTAGGCTAAGGAAGTGAGAACTTTATACTTCTTTCACTGAGCCAATTGAGAGAGAGAGAGAGAGAGAGAGAGAGAGAGAGAGAGAGAGAGAGAGAGATCCCAACGAGAAAGTAAGTCAGTGTGAATTATGTCAAGAGTTCACAGTAGTTCAAAGCTAGGAAGGTAACATTGGGGTTCAAAGCCATAACAAGACAGAAACTCAAAGGCTGCTCACTTGTCTGCCATGGGGTGCTACACCATAGACAGTGAGAAAATCTACAGAAAACAAGAACAGTCAGCATGTTAGCCAAATATCTAGTATCAAGGGATAAACCAAAAGACCTAAGTATCCAGTTCTTTCTGAGGAGATGCCTCAATTTTTCCTCCTGCTGGAGTAAGCTCATCTTAAGTTAATGGAGCCTGAAGACCTACTTGGAAAGACAGCAAAGACTAGCCTGTATTAGTTCACTTTCTATTTTTTGTGATAAAACACCATGAACAAAAGCAACTTGGGGAAGAAACAGTTTATTTCAGTTCACATCTCGTGGAAGTCAAGGCTGGAACGAAAGGCAGAAACTGAAGCAGAGGCTGTAAGGGAATGCCATTTACTGGCTTGTTCTCCACATCTTGCTCAACCTTTCTCTCTCTCTCTCTTTCTCTCTCTCTCTCTCTCTCTCTCTCTCTCTCTCTCTCTCTGTCTCTCTCTCTCTCATTAATTTATTCTTCTCTCACACATTACATCACTACTGCAGTTTCCCCTCTCCTGCCAGCACCTCACCTCCACATTTCCCCTCTCCCCCAGATCCACTCATCTCCTCTGTTTCCTTTCAGAAAAGAACGGGCTTCCCAGGGATAACCACCAAACATAGCATAACAAGTTACAATAAGACCAAGCACATAAAGCACATATTCCACATCAAGCCTAGACGAGGCAACCTGTAGAAGTAAATGGGCCCCAAAAGCAGGAAAAGGAGTCAAACAGAGACAGCCCCTTGCTCCCACTGTTAAGAACCCCACAAGAACACCAAGATGTACAAATATAACACATATGTAGAGGACCTAGGTCAGACCCATACAAGCTTCTTAATTGTTGCTCCAGTCTTTGTGATCCCCTATGATCCTGGTTAGTTGATTCTGTGGACTGCGTTCTTGTGGTGCCCTTGATCCCTTTGACTCCAACAATCCTTGCTCCACTCTTTGGCGGGATCCCCAAACTCTACCTAATATCTGTCTGTGAGTTTTTGCATCTGTTCCTGTCAGTGGCAAGATGAAGCCTCTTTGATGATGGTTATACTAGGTTCTGGTCTACCAGTATAGGAGAACATCAATAGGAATCATATCAATGACTTGTTTGCTTGTTTTTTTGTTTTTTGTGGTTTGTTTGCCAGTCATGTTCAGTTCTATCCTAGGTCTCTGGCCTATTCAGCCTCTGGTTTCTGTACATCCAGGCAGTGTCATGTATGGGCTCCCTCTAATGGTCTCAAGTTAGACCAGTCATTGGTTGGCCACTCCCACAAGTTCTGGACCACCTTTGCTCCAGCACATCTTGCAGGAAACAGATTTAGGTTGAAAGTTTTGTGGCTGGTTTGGTATCCCAATTTGCCTTGCCTGGTTACAGAAGATAGCTGGTTCAGGCTCTGTGTCCCCCATTACTAGGAAACTTTGCTGGTGTCACCCTCAGAGATTCCAGGGCATTTCCATTGTACTAGGTTTCTACCTTGCTCCCCAAATGCTCCCTAATTCCAGAAGTCCCTTCCAGTAATTTTCCCCTCCATTTCCCCGACCTGCCGGATTCCTCCCTTTCCCTTCCCCACCTGCCCCCAACTCACCTGCAAAATCTATTCTATTTCCCCTTCTCAGGGAGATCCATGCACTCCCGTTGAACCTTCCTGTTACTTAGCCTCTCTGGATCTGTGGATTGTAGCATACGTATCCTTTACTTTACCCTTAATACCTATCCACTTATAAGTGAGAACATACCATGTTTGTCTTTCTGGATCTAGGTTACCTCACTCAGAATTTTTTTTTTTAGTTCCATCCACTCAGCTGCATATTTCATGACATTGTTGTTGGGATTCAGACTGAAGACAAACAAGTGAGATGCAAAATGGACCTGTACTCCAGGTTCTCCCAGCTTCCCTAAGTCTCTGTTGGGGATTGGTTCTAAGGCTTAGATTCAATCAGGAATGTGCTGTCCAAACACTGAAAGTTCTTGTCCTTAATTGTTTTTGGTCTGTCAATAAAGATGCCAGCAGCCAGTGGCTTGGCAAAGGGAGACGGAGTGGGACCTGTAGATTTATGAGGGCTAGCGACTGAGAAAAAGGAGACAGGGAATCACCATCACTTAGGGGAAAAGTTTGGACTTGAGAGCTGTAGGAGAGAAAACCAACCAGCCATGTGAGAATCCGGGTGGTTGGCCAGTGGTCACTTCCCTGATTAGGCCTGGGGTAGCAAGAGAAGGTTTAGGAGGGCCTAACCTTTGAGCTAGCCAACACATTTTAAAAAATAAGCCTGTGTGTTTCATTTGTGGATCCAAAGAGTTCCTGGGTGGGTTGCCAAAAGCAAGCAAGAAGAGAGCAAAACTGGTATAGCTAAACTCAGAGCTACAAATCCCTACCTGGCATATCCTTTTGGCTACCCTGAACTTTCCAGCTTAGGAGCTGAACTTTCCTACCCACAGAAGTTCTTTTCTATATAACCCAGTCATTTTGAGTTCTCCCCCATCTCCTCCTCTCTCTGCATTTTCTCTCTTCCTATATGTTCTCTCTCTCTCTCTCTCTCTCTCTCTCTCTCTCTCTCTCTCTCTCTCTTTCTCTTCCCCCTTCTTTCTGTCTCCCTTTCCATGGAGACTTCTCTGGCCCTTTTCCTGGAGACCAGTGAACCCACCTGAGAGCTGCTTTCTAATAAATATGCCTTTATATACTCAAATCTGGCTCAGCCCTAACATATGCCTTTAATCCAAGAACATTTTCTTTATTGTGAACAGAATTAAGTAAAGCCAATCATAGGTCAAGAGTCAGAGAAAGCAACCAGTTGACAGGAACTGAACATAGGAAAAAAACATATAGAGTAAGAAAAGGTCAGGAGGATAGAAAGATGCACAAGAAGTAGAAGGGAGGGACATTGGGTTTGAAGGGCTTTTGAGATGGTGTGGTGATGGACATCTTTCTTTTTGGGCTATCCTCTGTGGAAGAAATTCAGATGGGTGCTTTCTCTGCTTCTTTGAGCTAACAGGCTTTTTTTCTCTCTTTTTTTTAACTGGGTATTTTATTTATTTACATTTCAGATGTCATCCCCTTTCTCCATTTCCTCTCCAAAAACCCCCCATTGTATCACCCCTGCTCCTTTTTGCTTCTATACTATTTTAATTACATGCAAGTATTAAGGTCAGTTCTAGGTTGAGGGACTAGCAATACAATAGATGCAAATAGTCAAGGAACAAGCAAGACAATAAACAGAACCCAGCATCTAGCTCCTTTTTTGGCAAAAATAAAATTTCTGAAACTTAAAAAAAAAGAGCCCTCTGTTGAGAATTCTCTCTTTAGATCTGTATCTCACATTTCAATTGGATTATCAATTGGATTATTTAATTTGTTTATGTCCAGTTTCTTGAGCTCTTGATATATTTTAGATATTAGCCCTCTGTCGAATGTGGAGTTGGTGAAAATCTGTTCTCATTCTACAGGTTGTCCTTTTGTCCTATTTTCAGTGTCCTTTGCCTTACAGAAACTTTTCGGGTTCATGAGGGTTCTGTTCAAGAAGTTGTCTCTTGTGTTAATATATCCAAGGCTATCATTCTGCTATTATTATTTCTCTTCTATCAGGTTCAGTATATCTGATCTTATGATGAGATCTTTGATCCACTTGAACTTGAGTTTTGTGTAGAGTGATAGATATGGATCTATTTGCATTCTTCTACATCCAGTTAGACTAGCATCATTTGTTGAAGATGTTTTCTTTTTTTCCATTGTATATTTCTGGGGTTTATTTTGCTTTGTATTTTGGTTTTTGGTTTTTGGTTTTGTTTTTGTTGTTGTTATTGTTGTTTGTTTGTTGCAAAAAAAAAAAAAAAAACAGGTGTCCAAATGTGTGTAGATTTATGTCAGGGTCTTCAATTTGATTACATTGACCAACCTATCTATTTTTGTCCAAATGTGTGTAGATTTATGTCAGGGTCTTCAATTTGATTACATTGACCAACCTATCTATTTTAATACCAAAAACATGTGATTTTTATTCCTTATAGCTCTGTAGTTCAATCTGAGTTTTTATTCCACTAGGAACACCTACTTGCCCATAGGTGGCGCTTCCCTAAGTGAGCTGGATCCCCTACATCAATTAATTATTAATAAAGAAAATGTCCCACGTTCTTGACTCCAGACAATCTGAAGGAGCTCCTCAGTTCAAGTTTCTCTTCTCAGATGACTCTGTCTTGTGTCTAGTTGACAAAAATCTAACCAGGACATAGCACATCTGCAGACCACAAAGAGCAGGAAAGTGTCACAGTGTGATGTAAGAGGTATTTCTTCTAGAATGACAGGATACTGTGAAGGATAGAGAGCTCTATGTGTATATTTCTAAAACTGCACTGTAAATGAGAAGACACATGGGGACTTCCTAAAGTGTTCCAGAACTAAGATGAACTGGTCATAGGTCCAAAATGAGACTTACATATGGCCATTGTCATATTTAACTGTGGGTAGACGCATTAGATAGGGCTTATCTCAGTATGAACCTGGTTTTATTTCATAAAATGCCAAATCTAAAAATACTTCAGTAAATAAGCTTTTTCACAAGCCAATGAGGGGTGGAAAGACAAGCACCTTGTGTAGAAAGAGTGATTTGGGCACTTGGGTCCACCTCACCCTCTAGGACTCTCATGTTTCCAGACACACACAAAAAATCTGTAGAAAATTAGTTGCAACCTGGAAGTCTCTCTGTAACTGTACTAAGGTGAAAGGTGGTATTTATGTAGAGAAGATTTCTGTAGCTGTAACATCTTGTGGCAGGCACCTGAATACATCTGAAAAAAAAAAAAGGGAAGAAGTCTAAGAGTGTCAAAAAAGGAAAAAGAAAGTAAATTTATTGAAGAGTTATAGAGACAGGAAGCTCAGATTGAAGCAGGTAAGACCCTGAGAAAGTCTTTAAGCAAAAATCATGGAATAACCAATATGTCTGAGGGTCTTGGGGAGGCCATTAAACAGTTCAATGAGAATTTGTGATGCATTAAAGAAACCCAATTTAAAAGCTAAGAAACAACAAAATGATAGATTATTTTAATCCCTGCCTGTCCATCCACTGCAAATTAGTATGGGCCAGTAAAACAGAAATAAGGCTGGTCATGAGATATTGGTTGTCGGTACCTACAGGATTGTTATACTACAGGATTGTAGATATTTGACTTATTTTTAATAATAAAAATGTGTTTGTCAGTGGAAATACAGATCGTCTGTAGTCAAGTATGTGGTACATTTTCTTTATTAGTAATTGATGTAGGAGGATCGACCATGTACTGCATCAATCAGTAGAAAAGCACTAAACATACTAGTGTCAAAAAATTATTGGTTGTACATACTAGTGTCAAAAAATTATTGGTTGTCAAGGCTGTGAGTACATGGTAACTGTTTCAGAAAGGGAGCTGTTGAGAAATATGGGAGCTGAATGAGCTATTTCTCCATTTTCCATAATGGCAGGCTTGGCTCTGGCTACATGGGAGCCAACACTGTAGCTTCTGCCATTTCATTTGTGGACATTTGTTTCATTCTATCCTTTCTCCCTGTGAAACATATTTCTCAAGCTTCTTTGGCATCTCCCTTTGGACTAGCTTCATTCACTGAGGGATGTGGGAGAAAGGAAGCACCTAAGGCTCCGCCTTTTCTTCTGCTGCTCACAGCAGCTGATCTCACCAGTTCCTATTCCCCACAGGCCAGTGCCCCTTCTGTGGCTCAACCCACCTTATGGTTACAAACCTGCAATGACTCACTGCTATAAACCATCCTTTTAAAGATATAGTAACAAGCTTACTTTTAATAGCCAAGCCTCTCGGTGATTCCTTAATATTCTCTTTGGTTTTTGAAATCTCTTGTACTTTATTCTCCTTGTCTCAAGTAGACGTAATATAAAAAGTGTCTTTCATTCATTCTTCTATCAAACAACTGTGATAAAATAGGGACATGTGTGTATTTCTTCATTCACACAGGGTGGCATTAGCTCATTGCTAAGTGAGAAATGGGTCAGCATTTATTTTATTTCTACTTTTTCTCTTTCTAAATGTAAGTTTCAGGAAGCTATTCTCGCATAAAAAAAAGTGTAAGATGAACATGATTTTTTTTTTCTGTTCAAAAGCAATACTCTTTTGAACTCTTCGTGATTGTATTCAAAGGATACAATGCACCACTGTCAAAAAGATTTTCTTAGACTTATTCTTATTTTTAATTATGTGTCATAAATATGTATGTATGCCACACACATACAGGTCACCATGGAAACAGAAGAGACCGTTGGATTCCCTGAAGTTAGTGTTAAAGGAGGTTGTGAGCCTCTCAATGTGGGTTCTAGAAACAGACACAATTCCTTTGGAAGAGCAGCAAGTACTTACTCTTAACAGCTGAGGCACCTCTCTAGCCCACAAAAGTTGTTTTTTTTTTTTTTTGAAATAATATATCACTGATAGTCTCAGTGTATCCCTACTTGATCTTGTTTTACATTAAAAATACAGAGCAACAGCAGCAACAACAAACCCACCTGAATTATAAAAGAAGAATTATAGCCTAGGCATCTGGTTCTTTCACTTGCCATAGACATTTAAAAAAATAAACTTATTTACTTTTATGTCTAGGGATGTTTTAATCTACATATATGTCTGTGCACCATGTATGTGATTAGTGCCCAAAGAAGCCAAAAGGGGGTGTCAGGTCCCCTGTAACTAGAGCTACAAATTGCTGTGAACTACTATATGGCCTCTGAGAATGGTACCCACATCTTGTGGAGGAGTAACCAGTGTTCAGAGCCACTGTGTGAATCTTTTAAACCCCTGCTTTTTATAGGCTCTGTCTGAGGAAAGATAGTATTCATATGCATGCTTTGGAAATTCTTATTGATTTGATCATCACTCTTCAATTTGCAAGACTCTTATTTGATTTAAGAAGGGATTGAGAAAAAAATAGGCTACTTTTAAATGTAGTGCATATTTGTTAAGATGGATCTTAAGCCTGGCTATCATGGAGTGTGAACCAGGCTGGTCTCAAGATGTAGACCAGGGTGGCCTTTTACTTACAGTAGTCCTCCTGCTTCCCAAGTACTGAAGCTGCAGATGAGAGTCAGCAAATCCAGCACACTTCTGCAAGTGTGTGCTAATAGGTTTTAAATATTCTTATTTAACCACAAGCTTTAGACAGACCTTCACTGAAATGCTGGACTGACAGATTCAGCTTAATCACTTAACTTGGATAAAGTCTCACTTTCCAGCAATCTGATTCCATATTTATTGTAACAATTGAAGTATTGTGTTTTTAATAAATTATCTTTAACATAAAAGTAGACTGCATTTTGTAAAACACACTACTAAAATTATTTAGAATTAAATCACTTTAGAGCTAATCAAAATCAAGTCTGTAATTTTAAGACAATAGATCAGTATAAACATTGTCAATCTTCTACCTATTGAAAACATAGCGTTTTGCTCAAATTATGTTATTTATGAAGCTAGAAGTATAATGCAAAGCCATGATGATATATTTTGATACTTCATGTTGTAGCGTAATTAAATGAGAATCAAAATTTTAAAACCAGAAATAAATTCACTTACTCATTACATATTATCATCAAACTACACTTGTGTACTTTATGAAAAAACATATACTATTGAAAATGAATTGGATGATTTGCCAGCTAGCATGTTTTGCTGTGAATGTGAAAAGAAATATTTATGGGAGGAAATAAAACACAGATTTAAGGTACTTGAAATCAATATTTCAAAATATATTTTAGTAAAATGACTATTTCTACAAAGTAACATTTCTCAGATCCCAAAGAAACCATGTAAACTCTATTCAATTGATCTGGAAATTTTTTAAATTTTTGAAAGTACTAAAATATAGTCCAGTTATATCTTTTTAATGAATAACAGCAATATTACTGCACTGGATGTTGAAAAGTGTTCTCTGTTCTCAGCAGCATTTGTCATAAGGATAATTACAGAACATAGCTGCAACAAAGTAGAATTTTGGTATTCTGAAAGGTACTTCAATGTTCAATATTTTTTACTGTTTTGATTTGTTCTTAGGAGACCTTTCCTTAGACTTAATGAATGAAAATTGAGGAAATTCATTGCTACTACCACTGCCCAATTCTGTTAATGATCTGAATTCTGAATATGTCAAGGATGATGAAAATATGAATTTTCCAAGAAATTGCTTCACTTTTAGACCTGATAAACAACTTTAGCAAAGTGCCTGGATATAAAAATGACTCAAATAAATCAGTAGCCTTCCTATACTCAAAGGATAAACAGGCTGAGAAAGAAATCACTGAAAGGACACCCTTCACAACAGTCACAAATGGAATAATATCTAATATATACAAAGAAGTCAAGAAGTTAGACTCCAGAGAATCAAATAACCTTACTAAAAAATGGGGTACAGAGTTAAACAAAAAATTCTCAACTGAGGAATATCGAATGGCTGAGAAGCATCTAAAGCTTAACATCTTTAGTCATCAGGGAAATGCAAACCAAAACAACCCTGAGATTCCACCTCACACCAGTCAGAATTGCTAAGATCCAAAACTCAGGTGACAGCAGATGCTGGAGAGGATGTGAAGAAAGAGGAACACTCCTCCATTGTTGGTGGGATTGCAAGCTGGAACAACCACTTTGGAAATCAGTCTGGCAGTTCCTCAGAAAATCGGACATATTATTACCTGCAGACCCAGCTATGCATATGCCCAAAAGATGCTCCAACATATAACAAGGACACATGCTCCACTATGTTCATAGCAGCCTTATTTATAGTAGCCGGAAGCTGGAAAGTACCTAGATGTCCTTCAACAGAGAAATAGATACAGAAAATGTGGTACATTTACACAATGAAGTACTATTCAGCTATTAAAAACAATGACTTCATAAAATTCTTAGGCAAATGGATGGAACTAGAAAATATCAACCTGACTGAGATAACCCAATCACAAATGAACACACATGGTTTGCACTCACTGATAAGTCGATATTAGCCCAAAAGTTTGGAATAACCAAGATATAATTCACAGACCACATGAAGCTCAAGAAAAAGGAAGACCAAAGTGTGGATGCCTTAGTCCTTCTTAGAAGGGGGAACAAAATACTCAAGGGAGCAAATATGGAGACAAAGTGTAGATCAGATACTGAAGGAAAGGCCATCTAGAGACTTCCCACCTGCATATGTGCCAGAGAATGGACTTGTTGGGCATCAATGGGAGGAGAGGTCCTTGGTCCTATAAAGGCTTGATGCCCCAGTTTAGGGGAATGTGAGGCAGGAGTGGACTGGTTGTTAGGGGAACACCTTCATAGAAGCAGGGAAAAGAGGGAAGAGGTAGGGGTCTCCCAGAAGGGGAGGACCAGGAATGGGAATAACATTTGAAATATAAGTAAATAAAATATCCAATAAAAAAATTGTGTTTTGAGACTATAATATAACCACATAATTTTCCTCTTTCCTTTTCTTCCTTCAAGGCCTCCCATATACCCCTCATTGTTCTCTTTAAAATTTGTCGGTTCTTTCTCATTATAAAATTATATACATATGTACATATATTATATATAATTATTAATGTATATTATGTAATATATATTTATAATATATAATATATTAATGTATAAGAAACCATGCTCAGTCTGTATAATGTTACTTGTAGGTATGTTTTAAGGACTGACCACTTGGTGCTAGGTAACCAGTTGGTGTGCCCTTCTCTAGAGAAGACTATTTATTTTTCCCAATCTCAGCATTTCTCATTTTCTAATAGTGCTCTGTGTAGGGTTGAGATTTCATGGCTCCACACTAGCATGTCAGTTGTTGTTGTCCTTGCTCAGCTCATGTTTAGGCAGCTGTGCTGTGGATATAGTGTTTGACATTACTCTGTGATACAGTCTCACAGTAAATTTCCTGATCTTCTGTCTCTGATCATTTCCCCACTCCTTCTTCTGAAGTCATTTTTGATTGAGCCTTGAGTGCAGGAGTTATCTTGTAGATGTATCCTTTGGCACTACTCTGCATTTTGATTGACACTTTCAGCTGGTAGGTTGCATTGATGGAAATCAGAAAAGAAACTCAAGTAGAAACTTAAAGCAAAAAGTATGGAGAAATGCTGCCCTTTAGCTCACTCACTGGGCCATGCTTAACTGGTTTTCGTATTCAGTTCCAGGACTACCTGCTTATGGAATAGTACCATCCACACTGTGAGCTTGACCTTCTTCCTCCATCAATTAGTAATCAAGTTAATATCTTAGAAACATGCCCACAGGCCAATCTGATCTGAGCATTCCCTCGATGGAGAACCCCTCCTTAGGTGACTTCAGGCTGTGTCAAGTTAACGATCAAAGCTAAGACTACTCTCTTAAGTTGCTTCTCCTGTCAGATACTTTGTCACAGCTAAGAAAAGTCATCATGACACCAGGTATGGTCATCTGATTGATCAATTTACACAGAAGATTCTTGAAATTTATATTTCTGAAATGATTTTTTACATGGATTGTTTCTTTAGGTGCAAGTGTGAACTCAGACTCTATCTTAGCTACTGCAATTTTAAGGAGAGACCATATGTAGACATTGGAGACCTAAAACTGAATAACTAAATCCATGAGTAAGCCTAGAAAAATATGTATAGCTCAAGTTGAAGGCCTCTGGCATGATCCAATTCATACATGCAGTGTCTGGGTCCAGCAAGTGGCCTCTGCATAGCCATCATTATTTTTGTGGGTATAACATATGTCTATCCTTCTCCCCAAGCTTGGCCAAAATGTCCTCTGTGTTCCTGTTGAGCATAGTTGTTCATACTTGTAATCTCAGCACTTGGGAGACTGAGGTAGGAGGTTTGCTGTGAATTTGAGACCAATCTGATCTATAAAGTAAGACCCTCAACAACACAAAATAAAGGAAAGGGGGAAGAAGTATTGGAGAGGAGGAAATAGAGGGAGAGAGGGAGAGAGGAAAAAAGAAAAGAAAAAAGAAAGGAGGGAGGGAGGAGGGAGCGAGGGAAAGAAGGAGGGACACAGGGAGAGAGGGAAAAGGAAAAAAGTTGATTTAAGACATAGCTTCTAGGTTTGACCCCAGAAATGACAGTGAATAGTTCTAGTTCCCAGACTGTTTCTAATTTTTGTTTTTGTCTTAGTCAGGGTTTTTATTCCTGCACAAAACATCATGACCAAGATGCAAATTGGGGAAGAAAGGGTTTATTCAGTTTACATTTCCAAATTGCAGTTCAGAACCAAAGGAGGTCAGGACTGGAACTCCAGCAGGTCAGGATACAGGAGCTGAAGCAGAGGCCATGGAGGAATGTTTCTTACTGACTTGCTTCCCCTGCCTTGCTCAGCTTGCTCTCTTATAGAACCCAAGACCACCTGCCCAGGGATGGCACCACCCACAAGGGCCCCCGACCCTTGATCACTAATTGGGAAAATGCCTTACAGCTGGATCTCATGAAGGCATTTTCTCAACTGATGCTTCTTTCTCTGTGATAACTCCAGCTTGTATCAAGTTGACATACAAAACCAGCCAGTACAGTCTTTATGGACCTGTTGCAGCCATCCCTGCCCTGGTCCTGTAGACTGCCTTAGATTCCCTGGTCACAGCCATTTCCTGACTTGGATGTGAGCTGAAAAATTACCCATTGTAAGGTGCCAAGGGCGCTTCCTTTGCAATACAATTAATGACCCCTTGAAGGGGTCATTCCCATGCTTTAACCATATCAAATCTATTATTCTGAGAGCTCAATTTTTATATTAAGAAAAACATATCCTTTAAATGTTAGCCTAAGTCACTTGAATGACTTTTGCAATTTTATTCTAATTTTCAACTCATTAGAATTTTGTTAATGACTGAAGTAATCCAATATATACGATGATCCTTTTCAATGGAAGTTTTACATCTCTTCTGGTTATTCCTTCACTCCTCATATAGTAACTTAGTACTCCTGTGTCAGGCTCTCATGGTGTCAATACAAAAATGAGACCAGATGAGTGATTACCAGGGTTGGGGAGACAGGAGTCCCAGTAACACAGGTTTGGACAAGCATTAGTGGTATGAGAACAGTTCTGAGTCCAAAAGTAAACACAAATCAGCTAGACAAACTCCTTCTGCAAAGGGCAGTGGATCACTATTTTAAGAATGCCACACATGGAGAAACAATCATTAGCCAAGGTGATTCATCTTCTTGTTGGTTCCCTCTGAAATACTTGCAAGACTTCAGAAGCTATAGGCAAAATCTTCCCATTAAAATTGTTCTCCCAGCATGAGGCTGAAGACTGATGACAAAGAAAAGGTAGTAAAGAAGTCTACAAGGAGAATAGAGGAGGAGGTTAAGAGGGAGTGCAGAAAGTAAGGTGGCTCCTCTGTCTTTGACTGAAAGTTAAGAAAAGTAAGAATTCTATTAAGTCCGGGTTATATTAAAGGTTTGTATTAATTCCCCATGGGTAAAGTCATCTGGCCTACTGACTGCTTTTGCAAATGAAGTTTTATTTGCATTCAGCTATATTCGTTCATTTTTGCATTTTGTACCACAGCAGCAGAATTAAGAATTGTCACAGAGATTATCTAGTCACAAGACCTGACTGACATACTACTGTTGGACCCCTGACCTTTTCTAAAGTGTTTCTCTGTTTATGGTGGTAGCATTCATTTTCAATCTCAGAATTCAGAGAGCTAAGGCAGGAGAATTACCATGAGTTCTGCTTTAGTGTAGCCTAGACTATCTCAAACAACAAGAAACATTTGTTGATGCCTATTTTATATCCCCGCCATGCACACTCAATGTAGCTAGGGAAGAAACAACCCCGGGTGACGTTCCTCACTATATGGGATGGCCAAAAACATCTGAGCCCTCACATGGTTGAGGGAGAATGAGAAATTCATCCTTCAGCTATTTTTATATAATAGCAAGGAAATTCAGAGAATTGTTTAACCTGAGGTCATATAAGCAAAAGGCATTCTAATTTCTTGGACAATTAGTTTTCACATCTTTTTTGTTTCTTCATAGATTGTATAAACATTTCATCCAGCTTTTCCTTAAGTTAGGAGACAGTCTTAAGTGATTGACATGTACAAACTTGCCTGTGGGATTCTGATGCTTATCATTTACCCATGTTAAAACTGCATCTCATGCTGCTCTCTCTCAACCACCCATCCATCCATCTATCCATCCATGTATCCACTTAGGAAGCCCATACTTGTCCAGTAGATTCAAGCCAAATACCAGTTAACCATGAAGTCTTCTTGGTACTGATTTGGTCATGATCTTTCTAACATGTTCTCTATTTTCTTTAGAATGAAATCCATTTTTAAAATTTGAGACAGGGGCTATCCTTGAATTTAGTATAGTGACCTTGAACCACTGATCCTATCTTCTCTACCTCAAAAGTCCTGGGATTACAGCTGTGTGTGCCAAACCCTGTCTACATGGGTCTGGGAACTGTGAAGCATGGTGGTATCCTATCAGCTGAGTTACATCCACAATCTAAAACATCAAAGCACAGTGCCATGCCCAGTTTTGGAGGGATAGAGGCTGGAAGATTAGGAACTCCAAGGTAGCTTCAACTACATAGGGAACTCAAGATCAGGCTGTGTCATGTATGACTCTGCCTCAAACACAGCCAACATGCTAAGTGACTAAACAAGGAAATTGGTAGTTCTTGCTTATCCTTACTCTGGCTGATATAATTTTGTACTTTGAAACTGACAAAGAAAATAAGGTGGGTATCCTGTGTCTGCTTTATTTATAAGCATATATGTTGGAGGTGTAGAAGGGGGTCCTAAATAGGATCACTATCTATATAATTATTTCTCAAAATAGCATTCCATAGAAAATATTCAGACAAATAAATTTTCCTTTTACATTCCTCACTAAATAACCTTGGAAAACTGTGATGACTATTCTTGTTTGTCAACTTGACTATATCTAGAATGAGCAACAATTCAGATATGGAGGGCACACCTGTGAGAGATAGTCTGCTTTGTTTAAAGTGGGTGAATTCACTTCTAGTCTAGACCTTTGAGGTAGGAAGATACACCTCTTATGTGGACCTTGAAGCAGGAAGACACGCCTTTAATCTGGGCCACACCTTCTGCTGGAAGCCTATAGAGGGACATGGAAAAAGGAAGGTTTTGCTCTTTGCCTGCTTGCCCTTGCTCTACTAGCTCATCAACTCCTTCAATGGCATTGGAGCCTACTTCTTCAGGATTCCAGCATATACATAAAACCATCTGAGACACTCAGCCTTGTGGAACTAAGCAACTACTAGATTCTTCAATTTGCTATTCACAACTAGCCATTGTTAGAATTAGTTGGACTTCAGCCTGTAAATCATTCCAATAAATTCTATTTAATGTGTGTGTATGCATATATATGTGACTCAGTTGATATGTGTGTTTGTGTGTGTGTGTGTGTGTGTGGAGAGAGACAGAGAGAGAGAGAGAGAGAGAGAGAGAGAGAGAGAGAGAGAGAGAGAGAGAGAACAGACAGACACAGAGAGAAAATTTCATTCCATGCAGATTGCCTTTCTGTGGAACATCCTAGATACACCACACTTCAGAGAGTTTGTGTTATAAAGCGCCCCACTCCCACTTCCCTCTATTCTGAGGAACTGAGACCTTGGTTATCAAGGCATAGCTGTCATAACAATGACATCTCTACTAACACCTCTACTAACACCTCTGCATAGTGTTCAAGTTCTTCTCCCTCACCCTAACCAGGCTCACATATTTGTCTTTCAGTCAGTGATGAAGTCAGAGTCAGGGCTAGGTCCGACACCTCATCTATACTGACTAGTCTCTCCAATTCTAGACTCAGAAAAAAGGTATGACTAGTTCCTTTATATACAGAAGATCAACAGTTCTAAACATGATCAAATCAGCCAGTGTCTTTCCCTGACAGAAGAGACTTGAATATAGAACTTTCTATATGCAGTGAGCTGTGTCTTACTGGAATATATGCTTGATGGGAGAGTACTTGCCTACCCTCCTTGGTTCAATCCGCAACAAAAGATGGTTCACACTGATGGCATTGATAAATTTCTATGGACATGTAAATGCCCCCTATTCAGAATCAAAATGGATGCCCAACTCACCTGCTGTCTTCATCCAGGGAGAGCAGAGAAGCTGGAATTCTCATTATCTCCCTAAATCCTACTTAATCTCTGCTTTGACAGGTACCTAGTTAGTCACCTCCTTGGAGTTCAAGGGCATTAAATAGACTATAGAAAGTGTCGAGTGTAGTTTGTAGGATGGAAAACATTTTCCATAAAAGGAAGCCATTATCCTGACTGATTATTTTAATCTCTCTCATTACCTTAAGGACCATAAAGACAGAGACCCAATCATGTTTCTTCATATCTCTCTAGCAATTAATGCAGTTCCTGGCACGTAGTTGGTTTAATAAATGTTTATTGAAGAAATGAAGTTGCTTATTTCACATTTTTCTTTTTCCTATGCACTATGGACCTCATTTGGTTAGAGTAATAATTGCCATTTGAAGCAAGCATTTATATCATTGATCCAAATTCCTCTAAAAATGCAGCCTAGTATATGCAGGAGAAATAACTTGCATATCCCCCTTACTTGTATGTAGTATTGTAGAATACCCAGCCCAAACCCTGATTAGACTGTTGGCTGAGAGCTAATCTCTGCATACATTGTCACATATGTATGAAGTTGGATTGATGATACTTTAATGAATCCTCTAAGTTCTGTTTGACTTCAGGTTTCTCCATGCAGGACTGGTTTTAAATCAGCTCTTGCTCAAAGCTGGGTGATATTGGCAATTGGGTATGTTTCAATGCCACGTGGAAGCAGGAAATAGCACAACCCAAGCTTGAAACTAAGCACTCAAGAGCAGTTCCCATTCTTCAATTAGATTAGGGGTAGCAAATACTTCACCTCATTCTTGCATCCCTCTGTGCTGTCCAACAGAACTTTTGTTCAGGAAACGGAATCCTCTCATCCTATGTGCCCCCCTATATAGAAACACTATAGACATTTGGCTACTTAGCACTTGAAGGGAAAATTAAATGAATGAGGCCAGTTGTAAACAAATGAGGCTCATCGGTCCTGGGCCAGAGCTTCAGTTTCTTAATCAGAAACATCTTAATAATAACAGGAATGTGTTAAGTTTTCGTGAAGATTATTTTTGTAATCTGTGACAAATTATCCAAACATAATATATTAAAATAGTACAAATGCATTCTTTTAGAGTTCCTAAGTCAGAAATTGGTCTTTATAGGTCTAAAAATCAGGTTTAATTCACTGTAGGGGTTCTAGGGAAGGCTCTCTCAGCTTCTAGAGGAGGCTGCCCCCTTGGCATTGTTTGTCATTCATTCCTAGGTGGCTGCCATTCATGGATAGTCCAGGAAAATTTTCCCAATAAAAAATATCCAGCATTAGAAGATGGGGAAGAGTAGTAAGAAACACTGCCATCAATACAGGGCGCTACTGTTGCAAACATAAACACATAGCAGCTACAGGTTGCTGGAGGAAAAGGTGTCATTTTATCTGTTGGCATCACCACTGAGAGATTAGGTGGAATGAAAAGTGGGCTCAGAGGGTATATAAGTGCAAATAAGTAACAGGAGGTGAATTAATTAAAATATGTTTGAGTGAAACTGTCCATAATAAAACAAACGACCCTTAATTCTGCCATATCAACAAAATCTCTTTTGCCTCACAAGTTAACATTCACAGATTATAGGCATTAGAACCTGTATATTTCCAGAAGCTATTATTTACTCTGTTGCAAATAAATACTACCCCAGAAATGTCATATATTTTATTAACATTGGGAAAAATATCTAACTTCCCACTTGATGTTACAATATTTGGTCAGTTTCCGTCTAGGCAGTTGGAAGAATGGTGATTTGAAAAATTCGGAACTTGTGGCACAGACAGTTTTTGGAGAAAATGATGTTTATCCAGAAATAACTTGAAACAGAGTTGGATGTTCTACATACCTCCACTTTCACCAGCATGGGAAGGCAGGAAGATTGATCTTCCCCCTGTGAAATGCACCCAATCATTTTCATTTGTGGGTGGAATATTTCTGGCTACCAAAAGACCCAATTTACTCTAATAATTTGAATTGTTTTGAAAGTGAAAAATGCCATGCTCATTTGAATTTTCAGATATGTGTAAGAGAAAACAAAACAAAGAAAATCAGCTAACTCATGGCAAATGTGGGCAGGAGAGCAGAAAACAAGGCTAAGAACAATGTGTAAGGGGTGGATAGACGCTCACATGGAAAAATGCACAACAAGTACATTTCATATTAGATTGAAAGGAGTCATTTGTAAATTGTCTTATAAGTCTGGGCCTCACCTTTTATAGACAAAGAAACTCAGGCCTAGAAAGTCATCTAAAAAAAAATCACAAAACTATGAAAACTTCGCAGGGATGTTGGAACCCGCAGAGACATCAATGATAGCAGAAGGTTGGTGTGAAGGTACGCACCTGTAGTCCCAGCTACTCAGGAGACACAGGCACAGCCTGGGCTATGTTTAGCAAAGCCCTATCTCTAAAAATGGAAAGAAGGGAAGGGGAAAGGAAGTTGAGAAAATTGGTGATCGTAGAGCACAGAACAGCACCAACGAGGAACAGACGGTGTGTGATATACGTACTGGCTGTTTTCTCTTCAGCTCACTCTCCCTTGCACAGTGCCTGAAGTAGATGCCTTACAAATCTATTGGTCTTTGGGTGCACCCTGACTCTGTAAGAGAGAGATAGGGACAGGCTAAGGATATATTAAGAGAAGTAGAAGAGATATCTGGCCAGGGCCACAAAAATATTTCCATCACATCAGCCTTTAAAACCAAGATCAGAGAAGTCAGGCTCTAATGTACTCTAGCCACAAGGTGAGTTGGTAACAGAGGCACGTGTTTTATTGCTAAATGGAGATTCTTCCAGAACAAAATGAGACATGTGGGAGACAACTAAAGTTATGGTTGAACATTTTGAAAAGTAATGGCATGCTTCTAACTAAAAGTAGATTTATGAGTGATAAATCATACTGGTAGAGGTTGAATGTCCCTTCTCTGAAATGTCTGGGACTAAAAGTGGGTGAGTAGCCCTAATTTTTTTTGAGATAGTGCAGTGTGATACAAATTTAAAATTATTTTGTGGTTACCTAACAATATTCTCACTGTATCTCTTTTCTGTCAGGACAAATAACTTTGACTGTTGTTGAAACTCTCCACTGTGAAATGACCCTATAACATTTTGGAAAGGAATATGTGTATATACATATAACTATGACTTCAAGAGAAACATATCAGGCTATTATGATTGACTGACTGACCTCTAGGAAATGAAATTAACAAACAACATCATGGGCATTTGTGCTGGATACCTACTCCGTATTTCCCACACTGTGCTTTTGCAATGAGTATAGCACTACTCCATGTATTTGTGCATGTATATTAGTTATTTATTTGTGTCACTATTTGTGTAAATATAGTAGTAACTTATCTTATTGCTACAATAAAATATCTGACAAAAGCAACTTGATGAAGGGAGAGTTACTATGGCCTCATTTTGATAGTACAGTACAATATGGCAGGGAAGTTGTGGAGGCAGAATCTTGAGATCACGTGGTATCTATAGTCCAGAAGCAGAGATGATGTATGTTCATGATCTGCTAGATTTCTGCTTTTTATTCAGTCTCAGTCACAAGTCCATAGAACTGTACTACCCATATTTAGGATGAGTCTTTCTACCTTAATTAACCTAATCTAAATCCCTCCTAGGCTAGGCATGCCCAGATGCTTGTGGTGAGTCTAGATTTCAGTTCACAGTCAATATATAAATTTCTTCACCAGGAACTATCATATCAAATGTGTTGTCAAAAGCATAGCAGAGGAATCTCAAGACAGTTCAATGAGTGGAGATGCCTATTGCTAAGCCTGACGACCTACCAATCCCCAGGATCCTCATGGTAAAAGAAGAGAGCTGAGCCCTGTTGATCTCTCTGACCTCTTGTGCGATGTGACATGTACACACACACACACACACACACACATTCTTGAATATAACTGCTGAGCCTGTATAATATTACTTGTATTATGTTTTTAGGAATGACCATTTGGTATTGGACAATCAATCGGTGAATATTTGCAGGATGCTTCAGAATTCACAGTGAACTTTATTGATTTTATTTTGTCTATTCTCCTTCAATGCAGCAAGGAAGGTAACGGAGGTGTGATTCTGTCCAAATTCATGAAACTCCGCTGAGTTTCGTGAAACCCATTCTCACTTCCTGCTCACCTCCTCTAGACTTCTGACTCTCTCATCCTGTTCTTTCTCCTTTCCATTAGGTTGTTTTGTTCTGAACAATGTCCAGTCTGAATTTGTGGTGAGAATTTTAAAGGTAAATTTATGTGGCTAATGATTGGATCATCATAGTTTCTCTCATGTAGCAGCTACAGGAATGAATTGTTCTGTCTCTTTCATGAGTACGTCACTTCCAAAGCCTGCTGGAGCCTCACCTCCATTGTGTCATGTTAGTGGCCACTGA
The DNA here is from genome assembly GCF_011762505.2 of Arvicanthis niloticus. Taxonomy (NCBI): domain Eukaryota; kingdom Metazoa; phylum Chordata; class Mammalia; order Rodentia; family Muridae; genus Arvicanthis; species Arvicanthis niloticus. The sequence continues at coordinate 125,901,367 of NC_047658.1, read as the reverse complement.
GTCACAGGACTCCCACAGCCTGCCAGAGCCTTGCCACCGTTGTGTGACGCTGTTACTGAACTGTTCTGCATTTGTACCTGTTATTGGACACTTTAAGAGGCAGGATGTAGTAGAAGGAAGAAGTGGACAAGGTCATCTTAGGTTTGTGCATTGAATTTTTACAATAGAAAGTGCCTGATACAATGTAACCCTGACTTACGTGGAACACACTATATAGACTAGGCTAGCCTGAAATTTGTAACAAGCATGTGACATATGTCTCTCATTGTTGGAATTACAAATGTGAACCAATGTGCCTAGTTTGATGTACTGTATTTGATTCCATGCATGTCAATACAGACCTTGTCTTTCCTTGGTGAATTCAGTAGATCATTATCCTTAATGATTCTGACCTGGGGAGCCCTTAACTTTGTCATGATTTTAAAAAACCTTTCTTTCTTTCTTTCTTTCTTTCTTTCTTTCTTGCTTTCTTGCTTTCTTGCTTTCTTGCTTTCTTGCTTTCTTGCTTTCTTGCTTTCTTGCTTTCTTCATCCATTCATTTAGTGTGTAAGTGTGTGTGTGTGTGTGTGTGTGTGATAATACTTAGTGAAAAAAGAAACCATGACTTTGAAAGAGAGCAGAGAGGCATTGAAAGATTTGAGAAAAGGGGAAGAAGGAATTTTGTAATTATATCATAATATCAAAAATCAAAATTAGTTTTACAAAATGTTTCTCTTCTCACATGTGCACTTATAACCTTATCAAAGCCTGTTATTCCCTATAGAGCTCATCTATTGAAATGCATTTTAAAAACAATTTTTTAGAATAATATAAAACCAAAAGCTTTTTGAAGGCACTATCTTAAACCCCAAATCCATTTGCTGATTTTTTTTATAGCTCTTATAAGAAATATAATGAAAGAGTAAGTTTCCCTGGGAAGAAGTATAGACTTCTTTGGAACCCAGAGTCCTGAGTTCAAAACTTAATGTTAGCACGTTAGGCAGCTTTGGCAGCTCGACATGAAAACTAGAACGTATGTTGGAGTAGTACCATAAAAATTAGCTTAGGGGCCATGAGCGATGTCTCAGCCATTAAAAGCAATTCCTGCTCTTCTAAGATTAGAGCCACTCAAATTAGGTGGCTCACATCTAACTGTAGCTCCAACTCCAGGACATCTCAATGACACATGGCATATACACACATACATACATACATACATACATACATACATACATACATACATACATAGGGCCTCCAAGGGCATTCATACACACATGGCATACACGCTTAGCATAAATAAAAACAAACCTTTAAAATAAGATTAACTGAGATAAGTGTGAAATATAGTCAAGAACAAGAAAATATTTTCTTTCCTGCTCAGGAGTTTAAACACACACACACACACACACACACACACACACACACACACTCACACACACTCATACATGCACAAATGCCTTTGGAAACTTCTCAAATGCAGAAACAAAACATGTGTCCTGGCAATGACTCCACAGCACAAGTGCTTCTCTCCTTGATGGCAGGCCTGTGTTCAGGAACGGCAAGGACTGGGAGCTTCTGTGGAAGCACTGCAGTTAGCACCTGCCTCCAAGATGCCCTTTCAACCTTCCAGCAAAGTCCTCCATCCTCTTGAATTTAATTACACACTACCGTGACTCTCCTCTAAAATACAACGAGCAAACATCAGCTTAGTTCTTACAGAAGAACAAGGCTATACATCTCCAGTGTGGGAACTAAGAAAGATATAGAGGTAATGGAACTTTTATTATTATGTCATAAGAAGCTATGGCTACTTTGACCTCTTCAGACACTAAATGCATAAGAGAAGGTTGGAAAATGAGGACTGAAGATCTGAGCTGGCATCGATGGCCAGAGACTCGCATCCTTGCTTGAATCTCTTAATTTCTTGCAGAGGATCTGAGTGTCTTAGAAGCTTCAAGGACAACCTGAAAATGGGCTCAGGAGACGTGCATTCTGGGCAATGACATTTCACATGAACTTGTGCCACAATTTTTGTATCTAGCTACAATAGCCAAGAGCCAGTTTGTAGATTCACAGATATTAAGCTCCTGCTTCGCATGATCCACTGTCTTTTTAATTATGCTTTTCTCATGTCTTTCCTTGATCACACCTTAAGCATTCTTATACTATGCATTGAGTTCTTGCTTCAATTCAAAAGGGTTTGCAGTTCAGAAGACTCTGGAAACATCTATAAACTCCTTAGCCTCAATCTCATCACCCTTGAGCAACACTCAACAGCTCATGGTGGTACTGTATAAGCTTACATGCAGTGCCTAGCCATTAGTAAACAAATATTATTATTTGCTCTTGGTGTTATTTTTCCAAAATACCCTTTCAACTGTTATATATATATATATATCCTTGATTCAAATATGTAGGAATACATTTTTAAATTTTTTTATTATGTGTTACTTATGTTGTGTGTATGTGCACATGCCTACATGCTGCATGTGTGAGCAGAAGTCATAAGAGAAGCTGTGGAAATTGGCTCTCTCACTCCATCATGTGTGGATCAGAGATCAAGTTCACGTCATCGGCCAGAGCATCAACCTAAGCCACCTTGACATCCCCCAACTAAATTGTCTTTATTGTCTCTAAATAAAAATGAAGTATTTTAAGCACTTTGTTAGGCCCTGTGTGAGCAGGTGTGCTGGTATATGCAAGGAACACTTGCTGGTTGGTTGGATCTGTTGGTTGCTTCAGTTGATGAGGTAGAACAATAGACTATGAGCTATGGTGCCTAGACCAAAGTCAGTTCTTTACTACTTCAAGGATATCATTGTAAAGATTTTTAATATACTATTATAGACAACTAAAAGAGCAAGTTGCTTTTTTCCCCTAACATGAAGTCACCTGGCATAATCTATATTCTACTTTAGCTTCCAGCTATAAGAAAACTCCCCATATACCACATCTAGGGGTACAAGCTTGTGATTCTAGCTGCTGCTCAGGCAGGCTAGAGGCAGGGGGATCACAGGTTTCAAGGCTTTCCTGGTCTCTATAGTAAGTTTAGGAGCACTCAGACCATTCGGAGCACAATGGGGAAAGTAAAGGGCATGAGTACGAGTGACATAGGAAGCAGCTCAATGGTAGAAATGGTTTTATTGGCCTCAGGTCCTATGCAAAATGCACAGTGTCAGGCTGAGGATTAGGAAATAAAGTCTGCCCACCCGATTGCTATATCCTGCTTCAGATATGAAAGACATGCCAGGTCAGCTGACTTTAAACCATGAGACGTAGGCTCTCTCTGGGATTCAAAATGGTTGTAATGGGATTCTCTTTGTCTAAAAGAAACAGTCAAACAAAGAAAGCATCCCGTACTCACACAATTCCAGACTAATTCCTGTGGGTACAGAAAGTAGTGACTGGTGTATTTTGCTTGTGAGAATTGGAAGATGAGGTTCATGGTTTTCCTCTCATTGTTTCCAAGGCTGAAGTCCAATTAAGGAAAGCTGGGTCTCAAGATTCATTCTGTCCCCAAACTAGCCTCTTTCAGTAGAGTCCTATGATCAATTCAGGTGGTGATTTTGTGTTTTACATATGATGTGGTTATGGCTGAGTCGTAGTGACTGGTAAGCTCTTTGGATAAGAACTCCAGGCCTCTTTCCTGTGACTATCACAATTCAAAACACATAGCCAGTACTCAAAAATGGCCTGTTTGGTTTTTTGTTCTAAAAGACAATCTTTCTTAGGCAATCCATATTTTTCCATCAAGAGAGTCTTAGCCATCAATCTAGACCACAAACACCTCTACAGACAGGGGCTGCTTTATTTGGCAGTACATCTGCACAACCCTAGGTGGTGCTAGACACACTGAAGGAGGACAAGAAAGTCTCAAGTTTTACTAGAACTTTCAGGATGCCTGTGCTTAGAGCTACCCTCCCCTCTTCCTCAGTAACACATGTAGAAATATCTGTACTTCTCTCAATGATCACCGAACTCCCAAGTACTGCAGGAATTTATCAAAAGGCCATGAACTGCAGCCAATACTCTTGGTCAGGAAAGGACAAACAATCAGTCCCACCTCTGCCTACTGACAGTTTTTGTAAGTAAAGATTTACAGAAACACAGTATGCCTATTTGTTTACACGGGGTCGATAGCTGCTTTCCGGCTGCAATAATGGAGCTGAGTAGTTACAACCATCTGGCTTACAAAGCCAAAAATGTTTACTTTCTGGCATTTCATAGAAGAAACTTGCTGACCTCTGCTCCAGTTTAAACTGCAAGGCTACAAGCGCCTCTGGCTTTGAAAAGAAAGGGGGGGGGGAAATTATCAAGCTGAGGAAATAATACTATTTCACGATACTTTAATACTGGGAAAGATTCTTGATACATTCTATAGGAACATGTAAAGGCGTATACACAACATTCTTCTCCATTTAATTCTCTCGACAGCTGGATGAAGTAAGCAGGGCAGTTAGAGCCTTGTTTCACAAACGGAGGAATAAAAAACTTAAGTAGTATGTGCCGAGAGAGAAACTGTTTTAACCAGGGTATTGTTTGTGACTCATGTCTATAACATGGTCAGGAGTATAAGATCATCCTCAGCTACAGATTAAGTTCAAGGCTACATAAGACCTTGTCACAAGAGAGAGAGAGAGAGAAAACAGAATCAGAGGAAAGAGGGACAATGAGATGGAAAAGGGGGACATAGTAAAGAAAGAAAGAAATTTACAACTGGGACCAAATCAGGTTTTGTCCATGACACTCAGTAGTTGAAAACAAAACAAACAACAACAACAAAAAGAACAACCAAAATGTCTTCCCTCCATCCCGCTTCCTTCACCACTACATGGCTGATTTCTGGAGGTCTCCGGTGACTAGCTTTGGGGAGTCCTGCTTCCTACAGTTCCCATGAAGGAGGCACTAGTACTGCTACTTAGCAGTTTGTTTCATTTAAACATTTTTAAGCATGACATGGCCTTGTATTGTCTTCGCTCCAAAAACCTATCTACAGAAGGAACAAAGTTCAACATCCCATGATTCCCCTCAGTAAACTCTCATTCTTAGTATACTTGCTTGGGAAGGCGAGCCATTGGGATCTTCTTCCATGTATCCCTGTGAATGCACCCTTATTCAAGTCTTATTTCTAAATGTGTATGATGTCACTTCCTAGGCTCCCAGAGGATGTACAAAAGGCCTATCCATCCAACCATCCATCCATCCATCCATCCATCAATCCATCCATCCATCCATCCATCCCAGTTTGTAAAACATCCCAGTACTGGGGCCAGCATATGTGATGATAGATACTGTCACAACCTCTTCAGTTTAGACAGTCTCATTTTTTCCTAAAGAAAAATGGGTCCTGATGGTCCTGTGACAGGCAGATGTTTCTCTGTTTATCAGATAAACACACACTCACACACACACATACACACACACACACAAAGACACACACAAAGACACAGACATATACACAGACATACACAGACAGACACACACACACAACACAACACACACACACACTGAAACCAGCAAATAGAAGCCAACTGACAGAGCCTGTCTGCTGGGAACTCTTTAATCAAGCAGAAAAGTGGGGAGTCAGCATCAGAGATAGAAAACAATTATGAAGTAATAGACTCCAGAGTCATGAGATCTGGGTGTAAAGGGGTCAGAAAAGGCCAGATAAGTGAGTTTGAATCCTTCTGGAGCCAGGAGTCACCTGGAGGATGTCTAGTACAGAGACTGCCAGCCCTCAGCAGAGCCGATTTGGTTGCCTGACTGGCTGCTTGCATTTCTAACCCATTCCCAGACAACGCTGATGGCTCTGATTCTGTTACAGCAATAAGAAAGTCATGCTGTGGTTTGAAGTCTAGACTATAGGAGAACTTCTATGATGTCAATAGGCCAGGGACTGTCCCATTTAGAATCTCAAAACACAGATTCTCATTTGGTAATTCTGGAGGAAAAGGGCTCCACATTTCTAATAAGCTCCAGGCATTGCACACTTGGCTGATCTGGCCGCAGTTGATCGGCTGCTGGCAATGAAACTCTTGCAAGTGGAACTATTTGGGATGTTCTGTGCAATTAAGCAGGCTGCAAGGCCTTAATTTTGTATCAAGGATTTTCTTGTTGCCTTCCTGAAGCCAGTGCATTTTCTTGTCTCCCTCGCTGCTCTTTTTCTTTTAAGTTCAGGTTTACTCTTTCACCTACTCCTGTTTAGCTATGAACATATCATCAACTTGAGTGTTTAATGTTACAGATATAGGTTGGAAAGTCAGTCTATTGGATTCTAGTTTGGGCTGTAGTTCTAAAAGTCGTAAAACAGTGGATTCGTCACAGATCCTTTGATCTCAGCTTCCTCAGCTTCAAACTAATAAAGTTATCTGCCTTACATGACCTCTAAAAACAACCTTGAAACACTCAAAGAGCCCATCGTGTTCAATACAATAAGCAGAGCAAAAAGTAGTGCTGCCACCTTTGGGTGGACTGTGTAACTTTACCTGGATCACACCCAACTTTCCCAACGTGACATCTTATAAGGTTTTCATCTTCTGTAGCCCCAGTGCCTACTTAATGTTTACCCCACATGATTACAGTTCATACTGATTGTTCTTCAACCTATACATTTGGAAACAAAACAAAGTAAGCTTGATTTTGATACCACTGTCCTTACATATTTTATAGCTTAATTCAATGTTCTGTGGATTTCCCCCTCTCCATTCTCATGATATCCATGGCTTCAGAAAAATTGAAGTACACTGATTTATAATGCAAATCAATTGAATTGGATAGTGAGTAGATGAACACTCCTAAGACTGCACCACCAAAAAAAAAAAAAAAAAAAAAAAAAAAAAAAAAAAAAAGAACAAAATATAATGGCTTTGGCTTATAGTTAACCCCATTCTTGGCCGTTCTCCTTTCTAACTGTGCTCTTTCTCAAGTCTCTTAATTTCCCTGCCTCACATATTTCTGAATTTCTCTGGCTTAACTTCGATTTGTTGCTAGAGAGTCAAATAATAATAATTATAATGTCATCAGGCCCTTCACGGAGTTGGTAGAGAGATTTCCCAGCAGCCACTGCAAAGCAGCCTGTGATTCCAGAACATTGGTGTCAGTGTCTGTCTGCTCCATTTTATGACTCAGCAGAACTCTCAGAACATCTGTTCATCATCAGCAATGGAGGCCACAACTGTCTGAGATTTGTGGAGGATTAGATTGTTAGGGGCTAGACTGTGTCTCCCTGGTATTTATATGTAGAAGCTCTGATTGTAAATGTGACAGGAGACTGTATCGATAGAAAGCTGTTGGAGCGGAATTAAAGATAATGTGTAGGGTGTGGCTCTGATCCGAGATGATTAGTGCCCTGATAAGAGCTTTGATATAAGCTCTCCATTACTCCCTCACTGAGGACAGGGGCATGAAAGCACACGAGAATATGTTTGTCTACAGTCCAAAGAGAATCCTTCCTGGGCATCAACAATCACCATGCTAGGACCTAGATTTTGGACTTTCAGTCTCCAGAACCTAAAAACAAACAAGCAAGCAAGTAAGCAACAACAACAACAAAAATCAAAGAACCAATTAACCAACCAAACAAAACCTTTCCATTGTTTAAGCCACCAGTTTGCGAAATTTTGTAACAATGTTCCAAAGTGACTAACACATACAACATAACTAAAGGTTATAAAGCCTGATTAGGGTTTAGAAAGATTGCGTTTTTCTTCACTTATATTCTCACCTATCCAAATATATAGAATTCTCAATTTATTATATATATATGAGATCAACTCTGTTGCGTTAACACAAGGGGCAAAAGGTACTTTCTTTCATCTAGCAATAAGCTTCTACCTGCACATTTTCTTCCATGTATACAATGATTTCACATTTATAAATAACTATGAGTGACTAGAATACAGGCTGCTGTGGTATAAATATCAACATTTACATATAGGGAGGACTGTAACTTTTAACTTTTTCAACCCTTATGTCTAATAATAGTTCTTAAATGCTTTAACCTCCCTTTTAGCCCACCACCCACCAGAGGTAGTGGGAAAGAGAGGATATCAGGAATGTGGACCTGTTTATAAAGGATCTTTGGAGCAACTCCCTTCTGTGTTGTCTGGAAATCAGCAGTGTAGTTCATAGGTCAGCATCAGCAGCTTGATCCACCTGCAAATCCTTCATGGATACACAAACCGTTCAGTTCAGTAGAGTCAGGTTAGCAACAGATGTGACATGACCTAGTAGAAAGAGTCAGGCCTAAGCTTCAGCACAAGTCATCAGAAGTGATGGAGAGGGACACCAAGAGAAGTTGGTGGCTGTGCCATTCTCAGAGAATCAAAGATCAGAGAAGACTAAGACCTACAAGCATTGCCAGCTATAAACCAGCCTAGTTCAGCCCCTGTCACTGTTTGTAGAGTCCTGTGTATACCCTCCAAACGTCACGTGTCCTCCAAGTGTCTTGGCTCAGCATGTGAGTCTGTCTTAGCTGACATCACTCTACCAATCAGCCCGAGTACTCAGAAGCAGCAAAAAACTGCAGCACACCACCAGAAGTTTTTTTGGTGTGTTTCTCTCTATGGAACCCCAACAAATGCCGCCCATCTATGTAATGTAAGGCAGACAAATACATGCATGTTGTTAGCAAAGAATCCTTCATCACATATTCTTTCACATGCTTGCTTTAGCAGAACATACTTTCACCTGTGTCTGCTTCAGTTAAACGTTCCTTCACATGTTTACCCCAGCAAAAAACTATCCAACCCACTTTCCAAAGAACCCTTAGGTTTCCACTTCAGAGGACAGTCTTTAACACTCCTCCTAGCTGCCTGGAATCCAGTTTTCTCCTAGAAGCTTTCCGATGAAGATATAGACCTCTCAGTTTCTCCAGCACCATGCCTTCCTGGATGCTGCTCAAGGCTCCTGGATGCAGGAGCCTTGAGGATAATGGACTGATCCTCTGAACCTATAAGCCAGCCCCAGTGAAATGTTGTCCTTATAAGAGTTGCCTTAGAAATGGTGTCTGTTCACAGCAATGCAAACCCTAACTAAGACAGTCACATTCCATAGACTCTGGGTTTTGGTCCATTCATGTGGACCAAGTATACACACATATCATTTGCCACTCCATACACTGCTCCTGGAGGATTAGGAATGAGGCAATCAACAGCTTAAAATGCCTTTGCCATGCTAGCACTTGAGAGATAAGAGCAGGAAAATAGTGTATTCAAGACCAGCCTGGCCTACACAACAAGTTCCAGGCTAGCAGGGACTACATAGTAAGACTCTATCTCAAAAACTAAAACAAAGACGTTTAAAAATCCCAGTGCAGTGAAGAATACATTACCCTTTAACACAGAGCCAGGGCCCCCATTCATGAAACTGGAGCAGATTTTAGCTCACAAATAGATGAAATCTTGGGCTCTGTTTTAAAATTTAAATTTTTTTTTTAATCTTTCTTCACAGTCCAGTCACCATCTCCCTCCTGGTGTACCCTTTAACCACTCCCGATCCCGCTCACTCTCCCTACCCCTGTCTCTAAGAGAATGTTCCCAGCCTCCACCCCATTCCACCAGACTCTCCTGATGCTGCAAGTCTCTCAAGGGTTATATGCATCTTCTCTCACTGAGGCCAGACCAGGCAGTCCTCTGCTGTATATGTGTCAGGGGCCTCATATCAGCTAGTTCTTGATATGTACTCATCAACACTCAGACAGCACCCACCTTCAAAGTGTTCTTCTGAGTCAGCCATGACAATTCATACCTGCAGCCCCAGTGCTCAGGAGGCTGGGAAGAGTAAGATTGCAGTAGCTTTGAGGCTTACATAGGCAACATAGTAAGCTGTAAGCCACCCTGGACTACAGAATGACACCTTGTCTCCAAAACATGAATTGAATTAATTTAATAAGCTTGTTTCAAATAATTCTTCTCCTAAAGATTTCCTGGTTTCCTTCTCCCTCTAGTTGAAAATAGAGATGATAGTAATATAATTTTTACTCATTTGAGCTATTTTTTAAAGTTTGATATACTCACATCATAAGAGCTTTGATCAGTAGCTACTGATATTCATTATTCTGTATCTTCAGAGGAATTTATGAAGGTACTGAGGTGTTGTTAGCAGATGACACACCCACCTCAAACCTCACATCTATCTCTGGTTAGCTCTATGACTTTAGGATAACTCCAAGCCTCTGAAGATAACACAGCTGGTCATGGTGACACACTCCAGGAATCACAACTCAGGATGCAGGAGTTCAAAACTACCCTTGACTACTTAGTCAAATCCTGTTGCTAAAAACCAAACAAAAATAGGAATTATAATTCTTAACATTTTTGAGGAAGTCTTAGAAATAAATATGATACACATATAATACATAATAAATGTGAAAATCAGCATGGGATAAAATTATTTTATATTTGTATATTCCACTTGTATATTACTAATGTATACTAATTTATCTTTCTTCTGTCAACTGGTGGCTTCACTGGGAATAAAAGCTCTGGAAAGAAGCCCGGCAGAGTGGTACATGTCTATGATTCCCCAAACAGATAGAGCTCTGTTAGTTTGAGGCCAGTGTGTTCTACAGAGTGAGGAACATGTCCTCCAGAGCTAAGAGAGAGAGAAAGAGAGGGAGAGAGAGAGAGAGAGAGAGAGAGAGAGAGAGAGAGAGAGAGAGAGAGAATGAGAAAAGAAAAGACAAGAACAAAAAGAAGGAAAGAAAGAGAAGCGAGAAGGAAAGAAGGAAGGAAGGAAGGAAGGAAGGAAGGAAGGAAGGAAGGAAGGAAGGAAGGAAGGAAGGAAAGAAAGAAAGGAAGGAAGGAAGGAAGGAAGGAAGAAAGGAAGGAAGGAAGGAAGAAAAAAAGAAACAAGAAATAACGTGAGTGAATTCATCTCAGTGCCCCTCAAACAGCACAAACTAGTCAATTTTTTAATTAATTAAGTTATTTATTTCCTTTACATTCCAATCGCTGCTTCCTCTCCTTCCACTCTTCCCAGTCCCTCTCTCACCTTTACACTCCCAATCCACCCCATCTCTTCTCCTCAGAAGAGGGGAGGCTTCCCATGAATATCAACCAGCCTTGGCATATCAAGTTGCATTAAGACTAGAAGCATCTTCTTTTATTGAGGCTAGACAAGGCAGCCCAGTTAGGGAAAGAGGATCCAAAGGCAGGCAATGTAGTTAGAGACAGCCCCTGCTCCTATCTTAGGAGTCCCAGATGAAGACCCAGTTGCACAACTGCTACATATGTGCAGAGGCCTGGGTCCATCCCATGCTTGCTCTCTACTTGGCAGATCAGTCTCTGTGAGCCTCTATAGGCCCAGGTTAGTTGATTCTGTTGGTTTTCTTGTATCCTTGAGCCCTCTCGCTCTTTTAATCCTCCAAAGGATTCCCCAAGCTCCACTTGATGTTTGGTTGTGGGTCTATACATCAGTTTCCCTCAGTTGCTGGGTGAAGCCTCTCTGATGACAGTTATGCTTGACTCCTGCCTGCAAGTAAAGCAGAATATCATTAATAGTGTCAGGGGTAGGTTCTCATGGTAGTCTCAAACTGAGCCAGTCATTGGTTCACCTTCCCTCAAATTATGCTCCATCTTTATCCCTGAAAATCTTGTAGACAGTACAAATTGTAAGTTTAAAGTTTTATGGCTCTGTTGATGTCACAATCCCTCAGTGGGAAGTCTTGCCTGGTTACAGGAGATGGCACAGTCCCATTGCTGGGAGTCCTAGATAGGGTCATCTTTATAGATTCCTGGGAGTTTCCATCATCCTAGGCTGCTAGGTCATCCCAGAGATGCCTCCCTATCATCTAGTTGTCTCTCTCTTGGTACTCCCCTCATTTCATCCTTTTTGTTCTAAGTCCCACCCCTCACCCACCTGTGTGGAGTTGGTCTGGTGCTGGGTATACAAATGCTAAGATCTAAATCCCAAGATCTACTTGACCCCAGAACTGTGACCACCATTTCTTTGTTGTGTAAATGTCGCTCTCCAATTTAAAGTTTTGGTTAAATAAAAGTGACTACAGCCAATTACTGGGGGAGAATAGAGGTAGGGAGGGCTTAGAGTTAGTTGCAGGGCTGGGAGTAGCAGGTAGGGATCATGGGGAGAAGGAGAGGAGGAAGAGGAGGAAGAGAAGGAGGAGGAGGAGGAGGAGGAAGAGGAGGAGGAGGAAGAGGAGGAGAACGAGAAAGAAAGACAGAGAGAACAGGAGGTCGACATTAGACTTGATGGACCAGGAGCATGTACTTGAGTAAAATGTTTCCTGAGGACAGATTTCTGGAGGAGAAGCAACCTGGGCTAAACTCAAACAGCAAGTACTTGGTAACATATCTGGGAATTAGCTAGTCTAGCTTTAGAAAAATAGATTAGGGTTAATTTTCCTAAAGCTAAAGCTAGCTTTAAAAATCTCTAGAATTCTGCCTCAATTATTGGGGGCCTGGCTGGGTCTTATTAATAACTATTAATAGAGTTATTAAATAATATTTTTAAAATACCCTTTACATTTGACCCTGGAGCCCTGCCTAGCTCTATTCTCCCTAGTAATACTGTTAAAACTAAATAAATCTAGTAGGCCCTCAGGATGATCTTTTCTAGTCCCATTCATTTGCCTGCAAATAGTAGCCAACTTTTTAAAAGTATGTATTGAGGTCAGGTGTGGTAGTGCAGACCTATAATCTCAGCATTCAACAGGGGGAAAAAAAGGAAGATCAAGATCAAGCTTAAAGCCAGCCTGGTTTACACAGAAAATTTCAGGCCATTGGGGACCATACAGAGAAACCCTCTCTTTAGCAAACACACTTACTAAGCACTCATTGCATGGCAGACACTCCTGTATGTGTTCAGGATCTATTAGGACTGAGAAATGCAGAACAGAGAGAGAAAGCATCTGAACACATTTGTTTTCAATGGGTTTATAAAAAGATGGTTTTGGAGATTAGAATTTAGAAATAAATTTACTTACATAATCTGAACTAAAATGGAAAGCTGCTATATCAGGTTAAGTTAATAATTATTGTATTTAATATTTCTTCTTGTAGTATTTATTTATTTTCTGGATACATAATTTGAGTGTATGCACATGCACTATGTACATTCAAGAGCCTATAGAAGTCAGAAGAGGGCATCATCAGAGCCCCTAAAACTGGAGTTGCAAGAGGTTGTGATCCTTCACGTGGGCGATGGGAATAGAACCTCGATTCTCTGCAAAAGTAGCTAGTGCTCTTAACTGCTGAGGCATTTCTTTAGCCCCAATATATACTTCTTTAAAATTGTCTTATTTTTTCCTATTTTTTGAGTTGGTGTAACTACAGCAGGAGAGTCATAGACAACTTTCCTAAGACATTTATTATTATTTATTAATCTGTCTCTGCTGCAATATAAGTGCATCATCTATGCACAGGTGGCTACAAAGGTTGGAAGACCTTGGGGCCCCTTGAAAAACTGGAGTTACAGGCAGTTGTAAAATGCCTGAAGTGAGTGATGGGAACTGAACCAGGTCCTCTACAGGAGCAGTAAGAACTCTTAAGTCCTGAGCTATTTCTCCAGCCACCCTCCAACCATAGACCATTTAAGGTTTTATTTTGATGGTACATAACTGATTTGATTTATGTGACCTCTTACATTCTCATTTATTTATAATATGTAACCACCATTTTTCTTATATAAGCAAACTTCTCACATACTTGTCTTCAGCTCCCTGTGCGAGGGAGTCAACTTTCTCCAGAAGATAAGTCTCTAGTTCAGATATGGTTATTGAACTCAACTCCTCACCAGACATTTGGCATTTAACACAGTATAAAAGGTCTCAGCATTGTAAGTGTAGGAAGGGTGGGGGCATCCAAATGACCTCATACTTTCATGGAATGAATAGGTTTTTCCCAGATAACAGCTATTTTGAAACATACCAGCCAGAAGGGAAGGACGAATTTCAGAAAATCAACAGCCCCGGTATCCACTTATTCAATCACAGGCCTCAGGGCCCCAAGAAAATCATCTTGCTAAACCATGGCTTCAAATGCTCTGACATTATGCAAAATGCATTGCTGTATCCCCAGGAGGTGTCTAGAAAGACAGAAACATAGTCATAATTGTAATTGTATTTGTGACCAGAAAAATGAGCATAGAGATGTATCAAAGGGGTTTTTTTCTTCTCCCTTAACACCACTGTGTACAAGAGACAGCAGCAGCCTCAGATATTGCTTGCACTTCTTCTTGATGGGGCCCTATTGACAATAGAATGTCCTTTCTGTGTTTATGTTTTTATTAGTTCAATCAACACAAAATGTAAGCAACAGTAGACACAAACCTCATTTTATGTGTGCAAGGGAGTGATCACAGCTGTCTAGGGAGTCACTGCATTTCTAATATCTCACGACCCCAAAGAAATAAAAAGACAGTGGTACAAGTGCCAGGCCCTTCAGTCTTCTCCACCCTGCACAAAGTCCTCATAAAATTTTCTCATAGGCTGTTTGCAGGCAAGAGAGATTATACAAGTTGTATCTGAATCAAACTGAAACACACCTATTAGATTTTAAGGACCAGTGTCATCGAATACTTACATCTGAATCTCAAACAGATCTCAGAGGCGGACGTGTAAGTTATCCTGGGCCAGGCACAGTGGAATACTTCAGGAGGCCTGTGCAAAAGAATCATAGATTTTAGGTAACTTTGACCAAAAAAAAAATCATTTCTCATCCTAATAGTTATATTTAGGGTATAATTAATTACTCAGTAGCAAGGAGCTTCCTGTGGTCACCTTCTGTTTGTTCTCCAGAACTCGAAAAATCAAAACTAAACTTTTCTATTAACAAAGAGTACACTCTAGTGAGACTCCTTTGTTTTGAGAGAAATCTTGCATGTAATTAAGTATAATGTAAGCAGCATAGATTGAATACGAAACTTTAATCTCTCCAAACCCATCCATCTTGCTAGTGAAGGAATGTTCATGGGTTACTTACCCCTTCAGGTCCATGGAGGTAGGATCAGAGTAAGCTGCTGTTGAGGTGAAAGATCTCCTAACTCTTCGTGTTCCTTCCCCATTTTACTTCAGTTTGCCAAAAACACCAAGACATTTCTTTGGTTAATCCAAACCAATTTTGTTTCATTCTCTAAAGCAACTTTCCAGTGAACTTGACACACATAGTTCCTTAGCTTTAAATATTTCTGATCCCTTAGGGCAGTTAAAGATGACATCATCCTTATAGTTCCCATCAGGCTTCTCTTTGAGGACAAAGAATGTGGGTCGATGTCTCTGCTCTGGCCTTTGATGGGACCAAGTTTCTGTGTCTTGGGACCTGTCACTGTCCTTATTTGTTTCCCTCACTGGACTATGAGTCTCTTGATAAAATGAACTATGTTTTAATTATGTTGAAATTACTAAAGCCTGGTACCATACTTGGAACAGAATGAACCCTTGTTAAATATCTGTGGGACCTTGGGGTATTGTTCAGTAGTACAGTATGCACTTAGAATGTTTAAGGTCCTGTGCTTGGTCTCCTGTCCCACAAAAAGAAGACAAATAAAACATTTTATCCATTTCAGCAGCACATGCACAAAACCTGGAACAGCACAGAGAAGATCAGCGTGGCCTTTCTTCAAGAATGACATACAAATTCATGAGCAGGCCTGTTTTTAAGTGAAATAAGCCAGGCTCCGAAAGACAAACACCAGAGTCCAGTGAGATGATTCAGCAGGCAAAGGCACCTGACAACCTGATGATTGATGCCTAGGACCTACATGCTGAAAAAAAAAAAAAAAAAAAGAACCAATTTTTACAAGTTGTCTTCAGATCTCCACATGTGAGCTATGGGAGATGCATGTGTACATGTGTACACACACATATAAAGCAAATAAATACATAAATGAATGTAAGACAAATACTGCATGTTTCCTCTCAGATGCAGAACCTAAATTTAAAGTTATATGTGTGTGGATGTGTGGATGTTTATATAGGTGTGTTTGTAGGCCTAGGAAGAGAGGAAGACATTTAGGATGCAGGAACAGTAATGGAATGCACATAATAGGGAAACTGAAGTGGGGACTAACTGGGAGTAGAGAGAGAGCCAGGTGCAAAGGGACACAGACACTGGCAGTGGATGAGAACAAAGCATAATTGTAGATGTATGAACATGTTATAGTAAGTTTATCACTCTGTTCTTTAACTTGAAAAATAATGTAAAATATCAACACTTTTCTTTCTAAAAGGCAAAATAAACCATCCAACAAAAATCAGGTAATCAGGTCAGGAGCCAGTGAAAGGTCTGAGCAGGTGTTCCCTATTTAGGTCTGATGACCTGAGTTCAAGTGGGATAACCCATGGTGGAAGGAGACAAGTGAGTCCCTAAGCTCATCTTCTGATACTCACAGACACCTTCAGGCTCACATTGCCATCACACACACACACACACATACACGTTAAAAATTAAATAAGCATGGTATATTGTTTCAGAGCAGCCTCAAATTCTCTGCATACCTTGAGCTTCTGAATCTCTTATATTTACCTCTAGAGTGTTGGAATTACAGACATGGGCTGCTGTGTCTAACGTGTAGTGTAGAGACTGAGTCAAGTACTTTGTGCGTATTAGGTGAGAACACTGCCAACTGAGCTACATAATGGGAAAAGAAGCCAAAATGTCATTACATCATTTCCTACTTTGTCCTTCCTCCAATCCTTCTCATTTATTCTCCCTTGCTCTCTCAAGTTCACAGCCTCTTTTTCTTTAATTGTTGTTGTTATTAGTGGTGTTGGTGGTGGTGATGATGCATGTGTGTGTCTCTAAATATATAAACACACCCTGTTCTATGTGTATAATGTTACTTTTATATACACAATTTCAGGGTTAACCACTTGGCATTGGATAACCAATTTGGCAGCTCTTCCATGGAGAAGACTATTTCTCCTGCTCTCAACACTGCTTAGTAGTTTGTAATTCTTCATCTGGGTTGAGGCCTTACAAGAGAGACTTCCCTGTTCCATGTTAGAGTACCTACTGTCGCCTTTCTTGTAATGTACAACACAATTCCTGCACCTAAGTCTCAGGGGTCCTGCTGGAAGAAGTGTCAGAACGATAACAAAAGAAAACGGCTTGTTCTCCTTTCCACAGGCACCATTCACCCTGTGCTTGGTTTGCATCCTCAAAGTGTAACTTTCAGAAACAAGCCATCCCTGGCCAAGAAAGAAAATCAAAATGGCCCTGTTCCCTAACAGACTCAGGTGAGAACTGAGAACCAAAATCAGGTTTCAATAGATGAGAAGATACAGGAGCAGATCAGAGCTGGACGTTCGAGGGTTCACACCCAGTGGTGTGACTCTTCATGCTCAGTCATGGTCATTTATCCTTCCTACCAGATGCCTGTTAATCCTGTATCATGGTCAACTAGTGATCTTCCCAGATAGAGCTGACCGTGTTTAACCTCTGGAGATTTGGTCTTGTTTAAATTGGGGATCTCATTGGTTTATTTTTATCTGCTCCTCACGAGCAAATTGGTTGATTCAGTAATAAAATATGTAGAACCTTTCCAGAAGGATAAAACAAAACAAACAAAAAAAATAAACTTTTATTTCTTGGAAAGTTAACCCACTAAACTGTTAGGGAGACTGAGTTGAGCTAGGGTTGTATAAATATTGGGTGGAGACTGAGTGAAGGGTATATGCAGAAACCCTTTTTTCTATTTTGGCTATTTCTGTGATTCTTAAATAATTTTGACAGAAAAATATTTTAAAATATGTCTAAATAAATAGCTTCATGTACCATTCATTTCCTATAAATTATTCAAAATATTAGCATAGTTTTAAAAAATTAAAATCTGAACTTCTGTTTTCTCTTAAAGAGAATGTCGCATAGTCTGATAGTCTCCTGAAAAAAAAAATGTAGACAGCAATCAATTCTTCCCTTCTGGCTGTCCTCAAAGACATTTGTATATTCTTTTTCTTTTGGGGAAAAGATAATCTACAAGCTGGATATGACGTATGACGCACACGCCTGCAATCCTGGGACTTAGGAGTTACAGGCAGAATGGTCCAGAGTTCTATTCCAGCCTCAGCTATATAGTAAGTCCATGGCCAGGATGGGTAGGTATTTGAATATATATATATATATATATATATATATATATATATATATATATATATATATGAAATGTTGCTTATCATCTGAGGAGAAGAACCAGGCTTGAAAAACATACACTCCAAAAGTAAACTACTCACAGCAACATTATTAGCTTCTGACCCTTTAATATCAGAACGCAGGAGGTAAAGGCAGGTGTGGCAGGTGTTTCTCTTATGTGTTCCAGGCCAGCCAGGTCTATATAACAAATTCAGGGCCACCCAAAGCTACACACACACACACACACAGAGAGAGAGAGAGACAGACAGACAGACAGACAGACAGACAGACAGAGACAGAGAAAGACAGAGACAGACAGAGAGAGAAAAAGGAGGGAAGGAGGGAGGAAGAAGAGAGGGAAGGACAGAGAGAGGGGGGGAAAGAAGAGAAGAGAAAATAATAAGCTGAGTCCTACTCAGAGATTCCTGCTTATTCTTTACTTGGGGCCTTATAAACAGCTTTTACTGGACTAATACTATCACTTTCTGAGTCTGGAAATAGAAGGTCAAATCATATCCTCACAGGGATGGAGGTAGAATTGACTATCTCTCCACCACCCCACACACACCATGTCCAACCTTTTTCTTTTGTAAGATGCATCAAGATTGTATGAAAAGAAAGAAGGTATAACAAAGTGGACGCCAGTCCTGAAGATAGGAACATGGGAACATGCTGAGACTGTATTGCAAAAGAACACACTTCCCCCTTCATGCCACGTTTGACTGATCTTTACCTGGCTGAGCCCTACAAGGTCTTTATGTTATTAACCTCATCTCAGATGCCCTTTCTGGCTCCCCACCCCTTAGCATACACACAGAAAACCTACATTGCAATTCCTCCTCCACACTCCATTAGCAGCATACTGTCCTCTCTTACAGGATCTATGGCACATGAATTGTAGTTACTGGCTCACCTGATTGCTTTCCTCCTCTGGCTGTGATTGCCTTCCTGGAGGGTAGAGAGGATAGATTATATTCCCCCAAGTACTCGCAGGGGGCGATGTGTGAAAAGAACAAAGTAATGTAGTATAGGTAGGGATTCAAGGGGACAATGGCTTCTCAACCAAAAACAAACAAACAAACAAAAAAACCTGTCTGTGCTCCTGAATTCTCCTGATGTTTTATTTTTTACCGAACTGTTTGGGCTGGTGCTGCAACTTTTGTGGTATAGTAGATGCTATGCACAAAGCCCTGTGTTCAATTCTCAGAACCCAGTAAACTGAGCATGTGTTAACATGCTTTCAATCCCAACACTTGGGAGATGGAAGCAGGATAATTGGATGTTCAAGACGTCTTTGCCTACATAGAGAGTTGGAGGTCAGCATGAGATAAATGGCAATCTGTCTGTCTGTCTGTCTATCTATCTCTCTATCGCTCAAACACATACACACACCAAGGAACTCTTTTGTTACCAATATGAAATGCAAAGAGCGCACTAAACTAATTGGCTATTTAGTTTAAAAATATAAGCATCATAATAACCTCAGGAGGAGTTGAAAACTATGTTTCCCGAGAGAACTTAGTAAGTTGTCAAACCATCTGGTTTTTTTTTTTAATTATGATTATGAACTCTTTGTGTTGGTGGTGGTTGTGTGTGTGAAAGAGGGTCTTGCTATGTAGTTCTAGCTGGCCTAGAACTATGTAGCCAGGCTGACCTCAAACTCACTTTAGTCATCTTGCCTCAACTTCCCTAGAATTTGGACAGTTATTGGGTAGTTTTTTGTTTGTTTGTTTGTTTGTTTGTCCCTCGCCCCATGTGATTTCAGCTTTGGCTGCAGAAGAGATAAATCTTGTATTCTTTGGAATCTGTGATTTCCCAAGCTGAGCCAAACTTCCATCCCTGGGATGTTCTTTATCTGCCACTTTAAAGACAAAAGCTGCCTCTGTGATGTTCACCTACATAGAACAGATGTTTCAGTTGGCTTTTACATAAACAAGCAATTCTCCCAAATCAAGACTTGCTCCCACCAGTGCACTTAATTAATACGGCAGCTAATTAACAACTGTTTATTGAAGAGCAGGCCCAATGCCAAGGATTGAAGACACAACAGCAAAGAAACAGATGAGCAACCCCTGCCTTCAAGAAGCTCACGTAATTCAGGGAGTATGATCACACTGATTGATGATAAACATCCAAGCATAATAGTGAAGTTATAGCCAAGGTAATAGAAAAAGGATTTCCTGCCTGGAGAAAATCACAGTTAGGTCTTTGCTTTATTGAGTGACTGGCTTGGAGCCAGAAAAAGCTCTGGTTATAAGGATTATTGTTGGAAAGACTTTGTTGTAATTAGGTAAACCAAGTGCTACTAACTCTGAGCTCCAGGACTGTGGAAATGGACACTCTGAAATGGCATGACCAGCTGCTGGATTTCACCTATGGCCTGCAACAACATTGTATTATTCAGCATGAAAGGAATTTCCCGCTTCTCCCATTTGTCTCCTAGGAGAAATGCATGTTAATATATGTAATGAAACCAAAACAACTAGCTGATGGGAAAGTAGGGCACATTTATTTTTCTATGACAACTTGACAGAAGTAGCTCATTAGTGGTTGTGGCCATCTAAAGTAGGTGTACAACACGTGTGAGAACTCACCGTGCAGCTCCACTGATTGTGAACTTACACCACTACTTGCTTGTTCCAACTTTTACTAATTCGTGCCCCATCTGCATTGTTAATTTACACAACTCCTTCAAGTCAATTCACACATTTGCTTAAGTTTGATGTCACCGTGAGTGGAAAAACTAAAATCATCTTGTAAAACCATGAAGATCAATACAAAACAATCAGACAATACCTTGCATCCTAGCTAGACATTATTGCCTGGTGAAGGCTCTGCTAGAAATTTATCTTTCTTTTTTTAAAAAAAAAAGATTATAAATTGTCACAGAGTGAGACCTTGTACTGAGAGGGAGAGAGAGAGAGAGTGAACTGTAGGGGAAGGTGGGTGAAGGGGCTAGAGATAGTCTGGAGTTAGAAGCCTCCTCTGCAAAGCCGTTAGAGGAGATGTGAAGAGCCGCTTTCCTCCCTCGGTGATTCCATGTTGCTTCTACATCCACACATGAGCTAATATAAAGAAAAAGCTATACTTTGGGCCATAACATAGTCGTGACCTTAAGAATGTCTTTTGCTCTAAAGTGGCCCCATTCTCTGGAGGCACAAGCTACATATCTGGGAAAGTGGGAAGAGAAATACAATTTGAGTGGATTGCTAAATTACTTTGTGCAAGGCAGGAAGTACTTCAAATTTTCTGAATCCTAGGCCAGATTCCCCTATCCTCTTTTTGTAACTAGATTCTTACTAGCTGCCCTTTCTGTGGCCTAGAAACTCCTTTTTATCTATTGAAAATAGATGCATCTCTTATACAGTACATCCCTGACCACAGTTTTCTCTCCCTCCACTTTTTCCAGACCCTTTTATCTCTCTTCTCCCCCAAGATCCACTCTCCTTCTGTTTTTTCTTCAGAAAAGACCAGGCTTCTAAGAGACGACAGCCAAACAGGACAAAACCAGATACAATAAGTCAATGCGAGAACCCTCATACGGAGGCTGAACAAGGCAACCCAATAACAAAGAGTCCTAAGAGTAGACAAAAGAGTCAGAGACTCGCCCATTCCCACTGTTAGAAGTCCCACAACACACCAAGCTAACGGCCATGGCACATAGGCAGAGGACCTGATGACTCCCATGGAGGCACGGTGTTTGTCGGTTCAGTCTTTATGAGCCTATGTAAGCCTTGCTTAGTTGATTTAGTGGTTCTTATTCTCCTGGTGTTCTACAAGCCTTCTGACTTCTACAATCTTTCTTCCTGCTCTTCTGCGGGCTTCTCTGATCTCCAAGGGGAAGACTCTCATGCAGACCTCCAATTTAGACTCTCTCTCCATACAATGTCTGACTGTGGGTTTCTGCACTGCTAGATGAAGCCTCTCTCATGACAATGGGTGAGGCACTTATCTGAATATAGCAGAATATCACTAGAAATTGATGGTTCCTAGAAACTCTCTTTGACAGCACAGACAACTGTATCAAAGAAGAAAGAAGAGAAAAATAAAGAAAAGCCAACAGTTGTGTTTCTCCAGGTTATCCTGAACAAATGAAGGAAAACCTTAGCCTTTCAGCTCATACCACACCTGACATTAAGCCTTTTAGAAATAGCTACTGTAGGCTGGAAAGACCACTTGGTTCATAGTAAAGAGTGTGTACTATTCTTGCAGAGGATATGAGTTCCATTCTCAGCACCCACAGTGAGCAGCTCACAAGTACCGGTAACCTCAGCTCCAGTGGCACCTTACATCCCTGGCCTCTGGGAGCACTTTGTATTCATACCCCTAACACACACAAATACACACATTAAAAGAAAAAAAAAATACCCATTGTAGATGCAAATGCTGAGCCTTTCTGGGATGCTACATCCTTCATGCAGATGTTTGCAATGCTTATAAAGAGGGTACATTATTATCTTCTATACCGGGCTAGACCCTGCCTCTATTACTTAATGTCATTAAGACCTACCTCCAGTCCTGTATCTATACAAGATTCATGAAGCGATATCACAGGCCAAGCCATCTCCTGGATTTATAAGACTTTGAAAAGGAAGAAAGTTCTGAAGAGGCACTGAGTTCTTGATGAAGCTGGGGAGAAAAACTGCAGGCATCTTTGCTGTGTTAGAGGCTTCCTGTTTTTGTGAAAGGCTAGCTCAGCTTTTCTTGGTAGTATCCTTTTTAACTTTGTTCTGGCAAGAAATTAGTCATAATTTAATATAAGTAAAAAATAATGATCCTTTTAATCCTTCTTAATTGTTTATGAAAGACCGTTTAGTTCCGGATGTTCAAATGTTATTGTTTGCCTTAATCTGTGATTAAAACTATGCATAGCATTCTATGATTTCAGAAAGAGAACTCCCTCTTGTGGAAACAGCTGTTTCTGCAGCCAGTTCTCAAGCATTTGAATTCCTGAATGTGTAGAAACTCTTTTAATAGGAAAGTGACTAAAATCTAGAGACGGGACATATAGACTTAGCTATAGCAAGGTCCTGAATCAGACCCAGTACCAGGTCTCCTGTCTCAGATATTTTCTTCCACAAGTTAGAAGGTTGGGGAATGGTCTCACTTGTATGATTCCTTTTCTCTTAAATACTCGACTTTCTGCTGCCGTTCTCTGGGAAATTTCCTTCATGTGAAACCATCTGGGTGTGTTTTCTCTGTGATATTTAACTGTCTCCCAGAGAGGATTCCCTTATATCCTGTAACAGTTCTAATGTAAGACAAGGACTTCCTTCATCTTTTTGGAAACAGCCACTATGTTTCATCCCTGGCATGCTGCCTACTGTCTACTTCTCTTCCATTTGGCTGATTGTGACAAAAAGTACGTCCTTAAGCACAGCAAAGCTACATTTGGAAGCATACACTGTCTGGCTTCCCAGGAAGGTAAACTTGTAATTGTTACAACCATGTTAAAATGCCCTTGTGCATGTTACTCAAAATTTGTTTGTGGTTCAGAATCCCTTGAAAGACTCCTAAAATACATTAACATCTTAAGAAATGCACCCTTTGGCCTGAGGGTAGTACAGTACTTGCCCAGAATGAGCAGGACCTTGGGTTTAATCCCACCCACTACCCACTCAACCCCCCCCCCAATAAAAACATATACTCTCATTTAAGAGGCCTAGGTTGGACCATTTCTCACAAGCTCTCAGCTGGTGTTGATACTTCTGGGTCATCAATTTCTCATAGACTAACAAGAGTTTAAGGGAAACTACATTCCCATGCAAAAAGCCAGGTATGGTGAACCATGCCTGCAATCACAGAACATGGGAGGCAGAGGAAAAAGAACCAGGAGTTAAAGGCCATCTTCAGCTATGTAATAAACCCCAGGGTATTAAAAATGTAACCTAGCCAAATTGTAATGTACAAGCCCCAATTGTTGGTTGTATGAGTGGAATACAACATGAAAATTATTCACCAGGGGCTGAAGAGATGGCATGTCTGTTAAGATCTTTCAGTGCTCTCCCAGACCTAAATTGTTTTCACGGGATTCAACATGAGGTGGCTCACAACTGTCTGAATCTTTGCTTGAAGGGATTTAACTCTTTCTTCTGACCTCTGTGGGCATTCATTCACATATACACATAAACATGACATATGTTGATAAACATAATAAAAATTAATATTTCCTCTCCCAAAAAGTTTTTCATCAAAGCAAAGCCACTGATAAGCTCTTGGACTTCATAAAGCCAAAAGAAAGTCACCACCAACCTCCCAACTTAGCCAGTTAAATTGTTCTCAGCTCTGTGTAGATTTTCATTAGAAGTTAAATGAGGTCAAATGATCCATGTCTATCACACAGCTGCCCACATATAAACAAGATGTTTCTTCTTAGAATGAGATCAAAGCCCTACAAATTTACACACCCAGATCCTATGATTTGCTGTAGACATAAACCCATAGCTTGCCATCACGTGAAATGGCAATGGTGCCTTCTATGAATCCATACCTGTACTGGTCATGAGTCAAAGAAAATTTAGGAAGTGATGTGGTTTCCTAGAACAAACAGCATCATGGAACCTTATAAGATGACCATAGAGAAAAAGAAAGCTGAACATTGAAAATAGGAACCAAATACCATCTGCTGCCATCTCAATAAAAGCAATGCTTGTAATTAATCTCACCTGCTTTAACTAACATGTATGTAAATAAATGAGTGTCATACTTGACATGTTTCACATGTACTATTTAATTATGAACTATTGTCTAAGTTTTACATCTTTTATGACTAAAATGAATGAGTTGACTTTAGAAACAATCACTTTTTAATATTATGTATTAATTCTTTGGGAAGTTCACATGATGCATTTTGATCCTATTCACCTCACCCCCTCTGTAACTCACACACTTCTGTTTTCTCCTCTCCTTCCTCCTCTTTCTCCTTCTCCTCCCTCTCTCCTTTCTGATTATTACAAGAAAGTATATAACAGCAGATGTCCTGATCCTCTGGTTCTTAGACTCTGTCTCCTCCCTCTTCCTCGATGTTCCCTGGGCCGTAGGCACAGGGGTTCTGTTGTAAATAAATTCATTGGAGAAATACAGTTCACAGTCAGGGTTAGGGTTCTTGGTGTTTTGACTAACTGTGGCTTTTTGGGATGATCTCTGTTTAGTGCCGAAGAAGAAGGAGGAAGAGGAGGAGGAGGAAGAGGAGGAGGAGGAGGAGGAGGAGGAGGAGGAAGAGGAGGAGGAGGAGGAGGAGGAAAAGAAGTTTCTTTGAAATGGAGTAAACCACACTTATTTGTATGTGTTAATATAAATGTTTAGAATGCATTAGAGAATTTATTATACTGGTCTTAGAGAGTGGCAGCAGTAGATTCTCTCTGAGGGTCCTATCTCACTAGCCATGGGTACATGGCTGAGTTTACTACTGTATGAGGCATGAAGTCCCTCATATTGAGCAGGCTTTACATTCAATTAAGTAGTTGTCGGTTATACCCAGGCTATAAGTACCAGTATTGTGCCTTTCAGAATATCTTGATACTCTGGTCATTGCATTAAAGCTGTGTAGAACCATTGATTGCCTTTTTCCCTTGGAAGCTTACATTAACTCTTTAAGATACTATGACAGCCAGTCCTCAAGGAAGAGGCTTCTAAAACACTTCCCTCAAGATCTGTGTATGAAGTGTGTGGTGTGTTTTTAGCAAAGTCTTACAGCCTTTGTTGGAAGGCACCAAAGTTAATACCCTACATTATTTTGAGGGTTCCTTGGGCTCTTCTGACCAGCAAATTAAAAAGAGGTTTCTATGACTTGCACTGGGGTTTTTGTAAGATAAGTCTATAGATCTGGAGTAAACCACTGCCACCCTAAGTGGTATAACTTCAATTCAATGATAGTCAGCATTCCAGCATCTGAGCAAAGCCTCTTGGGTTGTGTTATAGCAAGTGTCCCAGGGAAAATGGCTTCTGAAATGGAGCAAAATGAGAAGCTGTATCTACTCAGCAAGTTGGAAAGGACGGGACACAGAAAGAAGACTGGTGATGATACAGTGTCAACCAAGGGTCAGCTGACCCCACAGGAAGTTCTGAAACAGAAATGGCCATTCAGACATGCCCTAAATAGAGGCAAAGAGCTAAGCATTTTTACATCTGCGGCTACTGGATGTGTACTATCTCTTGAACAGGATAGGAAACATGCTGAGGGAGCTACCTTTGCTAAAGCAGTTCCCAAGAGAGACTACAGTGTGAAAGATACCTACAGCATCCAAACATGTCAGAAAGGAAGCCAAGGGAATGAATGCCTTGGGCTTCTCATTAAAGGGCCAAAGGGGGTGTGTCTGAGTCACACTCTGCATCTTCTACTGCAGGGATGCATTGCAAAAAGTCCTTGCTGCTTTCTTGGCCCTATTGTTCTTTCTGTGGTTGAACCTGATGTCTTACAGCATCTGCAGAATCATCTGGAGTGAATTTAGAAATGTTTCTACCAAGTTCTTGCTCTATGATTGAATTCATTGTAAGTATGATCAAGGTTAAGCCATCTAGGCCTGCTCAAACAAATATTCTCACTCCAAAGGACACTGATGTCCCATAACATGTGAAGTTGGCTGAAGTACAGAGCAGGGAGCACAGAGCAAACATGTAATGACTTGCATTCAAACTATCCCACACAAACATACCACCAAATATAAGAATGAAAATTTCATCAATGTACATTCTTCCCTAAGTGACTGCCACCATAGGATGCACTGCTTTGGCATTGTGTATGGTGATTATACATATGCATTTTAACCAGATATTCTGAGGAATTTCAAATACACAGAAATAGAAAATATTACTCCTCACTTCCTATCATAATGATATACTTTAATTCCATCCCATGCATGGCATAGCTTCAACAATAATCAATATGTGGTCAACTTTTCCCAGTAATAACCACAATTTCTCTCCACCCACCCCCAAATCTGCCTTCTTTTAAAGTAAATCCCACATGCATCTTTTAATCCATAAATACTTCAGAAGAGGGTTACAGTTTAGTGCCCATCAGTGTTACTAATTTACTAGCACATCTGTAAAGTGATATGGACTTTGTATCACAAAAGGAAGACTGCAGAATTATTCATTTTATGGTCAATTTTAGACCCCCTAGCATACACTTGTTGTATAAGGAAGAAAATAAAATTACATATGTTCTTTTTCTTGGAAAGTTCTAACTCTCCCTCTTCTCTCTCTTCTCTCTTCTCTTCTCTATCTTCTATCTCTATTTCTTCTCTCTGTCTCTTTCTCTCTCTCTGTGTGTGTGTGTATGTGTGCATGAGCACTAAAGGAAGGAAACAAAACCATAGATTATTGTGTGTGTGCATGTTTGACGAGCATGTGAATGTGGGTACCCATGTATACCCAGAAGAGCTCATACTTAGATGTATACTATCACATCCAGATTTTTTTTTTTGTGGGCACTTAAAAGGCTTTTGTGACAAGTGCTTTTAACTGTTGACCCATCCCACTGGCTCTTGGAATTTTTTTTTCTAGAGCAGGTATCTTGAGCTGAATTTTGAAGATTTATTATGAAATTCTGCAGGAACTGAAGAAAGTTCCAGGTAGTAGCAAGAACTATGAAACTACTATTTTAGATTACATATTAATGTCCATATGCTCGTCCACAGAAACCGTCTAGTCTGCTTTCCTAAGGGAGACACTTAGTGCTACACTGATGTGTAGCCACAGTCAGAATTTCCAAAATGAAGCAGATCCGGAAGGGGCAACTGGTCTACTCATCTGTAATTACTTTGGTAGCCTGCACCAGCACTTGTGCCTTAAATCCAGAGCTCACCTAGGGAAATTCTCAGTAGATAGTGAATTAGAGGGGCCATATGTACCTGTAAGTGAGTTAGAAGGCATAGCTTCAAAAGATATCTCAATGCCACTGTCCCCCACAGAACCGTGAATAGTCGTGGGAGAACATGAAAGAGAAAGAAATGAATAGCACACCAACAGGACAGATTAAATTACAGATGTTTTTCTGAACATATGCTCTAGGAACTCTTAAAAAAAAAAAACTTGGAAGGAAAAACCGAAATACCACTCCCCACACAGGCCCATGCTCAGAAGGATTGTGGGTGTTTAATACTTCATAGTCAGTGTATTAATAAAAATAAGGTTTATTAATTTTTGTGTGAAGCTACTACATGACATAACATGTTAAAATCTTTGTCATGAGTCATTTTATCTTACACTCACAACAAACTTGTGAAGTAGAATCTAGATTTATTCTTCTTTTACAGAGAGAAGTGCAAGGGGAAAACATTTGAAGAATTCAGCTACGGTCACACAGACACCACCAAGTAGCTCTGGAAGCTTAATCTGAGTAGTGTTATTTCAGAGTCCACAGTATTGTGCATTCCCCATCAGTATAGATACTTTGGCACCAATATGATTTCTTGCAGAATCAGATACTCTCAGCAACACTACTTGGACAGCTGGGTATGATGGTTCTACCCTGTAATTCCATCCCTTGAAGATGTGAGCAGAAAAATCACAGTCATCATTAGCTTTATAGCACTTTTGAGGTCAACTAGAGTATGTAAGACCCTGTCTTAAAAAGGAAAAAAATAAAAAAGAAAGGCAAAGTAATATGAGGAACATTTAGACAATCTCTTATTTTGAGACTTTGTGAGGCTCATTCTGAGTGAAATTCTTTAGCTCTCATCTCTTATGAGCAGAGCTCTACAGGTGTCTGAGTGCCACTATCAACCACATCCTCCCCAAGTTACAGAGAGGAAGACTTTTATATCTGCCCCCTCCATGTGCGTGCGTGCATGTGAGTGCATGTGCGTGTGCGTGTGTGTGTGTGTGTTTATATTACATCTAAAAATACTCTTTTGTGGCTGTGAAATAACAGGAGAGCTAAAATTCACACATTCCAAATAGATAAGCAAAAATAACTAATACATTAAAATAAAGTAAAAATGTGTCTATTTTTATGCATAGATGTATGTGTGCACATATGTGTATGTCTGTAAATATGTGTGTATGTGTGTGTGTATACAAAATATGTAATTAGCTAATAAGAGAGAAAAAAGGGTGGATATAACAAAGTAATGATTAGGAGTTGGAAGAGTTAAGAAGGTTATAAAGTACATTATATTATTGCTTGATATAATAAATTATACACTTATTTAGGAAGAAAACCACTTTATTTTTAAGTACATCCATCTCTGCATTTAAAGCAATTAAAATTTGAAATAAAGTATGCGTCATGAGCTTTAAAAAATCATAACTTCTCTATAAACTGTGCTGTGTTCCAATGTCATTGCTATTCAATTTTATTTTTATCCTGGAAGATTGGAAAAAATGTCTATATTTAAATTCTGTGATAAGCATTTCTAGTCTGTATTTTGACCATTTATAAATACTTTTAACAGTGAATGGTATGCCCTCACACTCATAGCCAGTCTTCAAGTCCCAGAAGGTCTTAGCTTCATGGATATTTATCTAACACATTTAAACAAAATGACTATTTAGTCCATAGTTTCAGGAAGATACATTAAGATAAGAAAAAAGGATTGAAGGTTGCAAAACTGTCTATGCTAAATTATGTGCTGCAGTGAAGTCTTAGGCGGATTTCTTCAATTTTGCATAGACTCATACTTTCTTCATGCATACTAGAGCCTCCAAACTGTCTTTTCTTTAAATAATGCAGTGAAGAAATTAAATAATTAAAGTTGCCAGCAATGAGTATTAAAGACTTACAGCAGGAAAATGGGGGAAAGCAAAAGGAAAGAAATGAATCCCTTTTAGGGAAAAGGATGTGAACCCTTTAAGTGCATCTCACTTTGACGAGAAAACCTCAGGTATTAGAGCTCAAGGGTTTGGGGAAACGGACTCCTTTCTAGAGAGGAGATGTGGGATCTTTGCTGCTGAATTTTCAGTTTTAATAAGGCTCCTGGGATTAGTGATTAGATTGTAGTGTTTTAATTTAAAAAGCAGTTTTCAAGACAGGCTGTCACTTTATAGTATAATTTGGCCTTGAACTCACAGTCATCCCCTTGCCTCAACTTCTCAAGAGCTGGGATTGTGAGAGCACATTACCACACTTGTCTCAAGTAAATTTCAATTACTTCATTTGTTTCATTGTTTATTTGGAGACAAGGTCTTATTTGTTTTTTTAGCCCAGACCAGACTGGAATGCTCCATCTAACCCATGCTCTCTTTAAGCATGTTGAGGCTCCCCTTCCTTACTTTCTGCAGTGCTAGGATTGTTGGTGTGAGCCATCATCTTCACATGACTTTATAAACCCATTGCTGTGGGTGCTTGAATTTACTGGAACTTGGTCCCGGCCTCTGGCTATTACAGGAGCACCCGCCTGTACTTTAGAGACTGTACTGGAAGTTGGCATCAGACAAAAGTCTTTACCTTACCTGGAAGCTTCCAGGCATCCTGTTTTCCACCCCAAACCTAGATTGCTGCATACACTTAGGACTAGGAGATAATTTAAAGAGATTTTAGATGTGTGAGGGAGCAAAGCATTCCTTAGCTTCCTTTAGCTTCAAGTTGCCCTAATCTGATTAAGAGCCCAGACCTCACACTTTCACTCAGAGTTAACTGTTAAAGCTTAAGGGGAGTCACAAATTCTTACAGAACCTGATTGAAGACAGATTACTGTTCAGCCTGGATAATGTTGGCTAAAGGTCTAAACACACACATACACACACACACACACACACACACACAAAATTCCTACAATCTTCAGAACTGTAGTGAAAATCAGTATAGTGAAAAGTATATCAAATATTTGAATCTTGCAATGACTTAGCTCAAGCTCAATACTCAGAGTCTGGCCTCTAAAATGTATTTCAGGTTCTATTCTCTGCATGAAATTCCTCAACTGTTCCTGCAGCATTTTCTTTGATGAACTCTTTGGATGACTTCTCTCTTGAAGTAGGCACTTCCCATTAACAATTTGAGAACCTAACCTAGTACTGCCAATTTAAGCATTAAATGTTAATGGCTTAAACCTTTGAAAATTTGAACTCTTATGTTATTCATTGAGCTGGCATTGGCTGACTGACAGACTGGTAGATGGGTAACTGACTAGATAGATAGATAGATAGATAGATAGATAGATAGATAGATGGGTAGAGAGGTGGATGAACAGATAAACAATGGAAAGAACTAGATAGGTAGCAAGTGTGGGAGATTTGAAGAATTCCAAATTTCTAATCAGTGGGGCTGATTCAATTCACCACTTTTATTGAACTACTTCACTTGTTAAAGATCCCTGGCTAGTCGCCTTAGAATGTGTCTAATTTTGAGGCCCAAAAGCTGTGAATTAATTCTGAGGAAAATGTCTAACACGTGTGCAGTCTTTATTCCTGATACTCTCTGCAGTATTTTTATAGCAATGAAAAATTGTAAACAATTTAAATGCCTAACAGGAGAGCTTAGTAAATTATTATGCAACAACCCAATGGAGTGTGGTCATTAAAATGATAATTACGAAGACTGTGGAGACATATTTATGCCATATATTATGTGAAAAACACTAGATATAAAGTATACGTGTGCTGAGTTTACAAGGTTATGTAGATAGGTTTTGTTCAGCCGGTTTCTAGAATGGACTATCTTAACATGAAAAGATCTGTGTTTTAGCAGGGGCAGTGTCATATTTCTCTCCTTTTCAAGCTATTCTAAATACATTTCTATTATTTCATTCTGGTGAAAGTGTGGGTTGTTGGGAGTTGGTCTGGTTCTAATATGTATTCAAATGGTAAATTCTGCACTCCAAGAAGAGCTGGTTGACCCAAGACTAGCAAATACCCACATACACCTGCTTTTGTTGTGCAAACCTTGTTCCTCAGTTTAAAACTGTTGGTTAAATAAAAGTGGCTACAGCCAATTACTGGAGGGAATAGAGATAGGTTTTCAGTTACCTGACTGGGGGTCACAAGTAGGGACCACAAGAAGAAAGGAATGAGAAAAGAGTGAGGGAGAGAGAAGGAGTATGGAAGAGAACAAAGGAAGGAGAAGAGGTCTCCATGATGGACCAGAAACGTGCACAAGTGAAATGCTCCCCCAACCCCAGGACAGACTGCTGAAGCAGAAATAACCTTGAAAGATAATGAGTTGGGGAGGTAGCCAGTCTAGCCATTAGAAATTTAGACTAGGGATAATTTACCCAGTAGTTGGGCTAAAGCTAAGTAAATATATCACAGTCTGAGTCTCATTCATTCTAAAGACAGGTGGGGATAGGAATACCTTATTAATTTACAGAGGCTTTGTGAGTTTACAGAGGCAGAGTGTCATGGGGAGAAACTGTATGAAGACTTCGAAAATATTTTAGAATAATGTGGAGTAAAATTTAAAGTTTCCATAAAGAGAAAGAGATGTCATTAAACATACCTCATCGCAAACATTTACTACCACTACTGATACTTTATTTATTATTATTATTATTATTATTATTATTATTATTATTATTATTTATTTGTGGTTGGGTGTTATATACTCTAGGTTGGCCTCAAACTCCAATATAGGATGACCCTGAACTTCTGATTCTTCTGCTTCCACTTCCTGAATGCTTGGGTTCCTGGCATCTCCTTGAATCCTTTCCTGTCATTATCAAAGTTCTGCCAATAGCTAGGTATATTGGGTACATGCAAGCATGTTTGTGGGATGAAGGAGTCAGTGTTTAAAATGTGCTGCTATGGGAAAAGAGCTCTGATAACAGAAGCCACTTATAGAATAAACATGTACATGGAATCTACCGAGGGCCCTCTTAGAAGAGCCCTCCATCCATCATAATTGGTTCCAGCAGACTTCTCAATGGTTTCTATTAAACATGGTTTTATCATGAGAAATATTTCATAACCCAACTCATAGCCTAGCTGCAGAATCTGAGTAATTAGCAACACTCGTCCCACTTTCAGCCTAGAAACTTCTGGGTAGTGTTGATTCGGACATCCATCTGGGAGGAGAGAGCTGAGGATTTACTGGACTCTCAGGTGGAGAGAGATGAGGGTAAAAGGTGAGAAGAGACTGCCTTCTGGTGACAGACATGAGGAGGCAGCAAGGGAACTCCCTGGATACTTTTTCCCAACTGAGAGTAGAACTTTCCCAGAAAAGCTGGTGAGCACAGAGATGAGACAGAAATACTTTGGTTGGGGAGGAGGGAGCTCATCATGGCAGAATTGTTTGTGGAACTGGAGTCTGGGAATAACTGCACGTACAAAACTCAGAAAACAGACATCATTCGCTCTCTGTGTATAGCTGGACAAACAACCCCACTAGCCGCTTTCCATTGCTGTAGAGAAACTGGCAGCCATGAGAGCATTAAAATAATGACCATGTCTCTGTTAATTTGATGTGTCACTGTGAGGAGCAAATGTGACAGCCACTGGAAAGGACTTTGAGAAGTTTATGTGAAAGCTGTCAGAGTGCTCTGTGGGTATTAACCATCAAAGTCACACGGTCATTCTTTATCCAGTCGGGGTGATTTGCTTTCATCCTTAACACACAGGTTGGTCAACTTCCCCTTTTCTTTGATCTAAATGTTTCTGGGGAATTTTGCTTTGAATTTGGATGTAGGAAAGAGCCTGTTCCTGCTTGAACACTATTTGGCAGAGAGTTTATCATTAAACACACAGCTAACGAATAACAGGAAAAACTGCAGCCTAGAAAGCCCAGTGGACGTAGAGGGGCTACCAGATAATAGAATATTGATTAGATAATTTGCCTTGGTGTCATTAGTTTCCACACAGAACCGAATCACTTCTGAAAGTTACATCTCTCAAATAACGAGAATCAATCTGCTAAACCCACAGGTCCCCCACAAACACTCTTGGGCAGAAAAATTGTTTTCTCAAGTGTGCAGGATATTAATGGCAACATCAATTCTATACAGATCCATTTTTTTTTTAATGCAGCCAACACCGTGGCTTTGGTTATTTTACAGACCTTTGGGTGGCCATCTTTTCACTTGCAGGCTTAACCTTCCTTTTCCATCTGACATCTCCTATTCTGTATCATTGAGTCCTAAAGTCTAAACTTTAATGATTTTTTAAGAGTTTTTTCCTCTGATACTGCTTGCCCCCGTCTTACAGAAAGTCCGTGTTTTGCATTGCTGACATTTCCCACAAAATTCTTTTCATTTTTCATGTTGTTGCCAAAATGTCAACATGCAAATATTCCGTGGACTTGCCAACTTGGATCTGAGTGGACGCATGCAGGAGGACAACAGAAGCAGAATAAGAAGTGACAACTGCTAATAAATATATTGCCTGTTTCCCCACAGTGGATTCAGTCCTTGCTTACCTCAATCAGTTTACTCTCTTTCAGAAACTAAAAACAATGCCCTCACTTTTAAATGAACAAACACTAATCCTAGAGATAGAAGATTTTCTCACCCAAAGCCAAATTGTGTTAAACAATGTGATCAGGAAACTCAAATTTACTGACAGAAGGCAATATGCAGCATTTATCGAGGCAATTTACATCATAGCCCTCCCTAACCTATCTATGAAACAGGCTAATGTGGCTCGAACTTGAATTTGGAGAACAATTAAGAAAAGCCTGACTTTGTCTCTAATCATTCACTTGACTCTTGACTCATGAATTCCTAGAGAAGTCAAATAAGTCACTGGACCAGAAGGGTGGCACTTGCCAGGTTTGAAATGAGAATCCCATTCCCTTCCTGTCTTTAATGCAGTGTCTATATTTGAGGATAAGAATGAGGCTCTTATAAATAGCAATGAAGATTTAAAAAATTTAAAAAAATCTGAGCTTTCAGCTGAACGTATTCCACTGGTTTTTAGGGAAAAAAAAAAACCACTTTATTGGTAAGTTATTTTCAAGTGTAAGATAATCATTCGAAAATAGAACTTTGCTGCTGTTCTTGGTGTGTAGAGTCACCGCCATAAGTCTCAGCTGAATGCCTCGTCCAAGAAACGGCTACTGAGAGGTTTGGCTCTTGAGGATAAATGGTTTTATTGTGAATCTAAGGGCAATGGGAATAAAGATGTCTAAATTCTGTTTCTGTATCACTAAAAGTCTGTGATGAGGGCATGGTAAAACACACAAACATAGCAAACATGACAAAAGCATTGGGCAGTGATTTAGGACTAACTACAACCTGACTACGACAAAGACAGGATGCAGTGATGTCACATATGATGATAGTGATCTAGACACACAGTTTGGACAGTGATGGAACATTAGAGTCGCATGCCATATGATGACATTTCAGTCTAGAATGGGCCCCCAGTACAACAGTTTGCTCATACGTATAAAAAGAACTGAAAACGATTGTCACCAAGTGACATGATTGTCACTACAACACCATAGTGCACTGTACTATTCTTCAGTCTCAGATGCTGCTGCTAGAAGGAGGACCATATTCCAGATAAATACAAGTAAAGAACATGCAATTATGTGCACAGATAACTTTCCAATTTAATAATAAGTAAGTAGGTTACCTACTTATATCCTTACTATAATTTTTATTGTTATTTTAAGTTATTTCTCCTATTTGTTTAAAGAAAAGTCTAGTGAAAAACAGTATGTTGGGACTGGAGAGATGGCTCAGCAGTTATTAGCACTGACTGCTCTTCCAGAGGTCCTAATATCAATTCCTAGCAACCACATGGTGGCTCACAGCCATCTGTAGTGGGATCCAATGCCCTCTTCTGGTGGGTCTGAAGACAGCCACAGTGTACTCATATAAATAATAATAAATCTTAAGGAAAAAGAAAGAAAAACAATGTTAGGTTATGCCAGCATCAGCTTCATATAGCTCTTGTTTACATTGTGTTGTGATTTGAATGCAAAATGTCTTCACTCACTTATGCGCTTGAATAGTTGATACTGAGCTGGGCATGCTGTTTTTGAATGTTGTGGTACCTTTAGGAAGTAGAGTCGCCGTGCAGTGCCTTTAATCCCAGCACTTGGGAAGCAGAGGCAGGTGGATTTCTGAGTTCGAGGCCAGCCTGGTTTATAGAGTGAGTTCCAGGACAGCCAGGGCTACACAGAGAAACCCTGTCTCGGAAAAAAAAAAAAAAAAAGGAAATAGAGTCCTCACTGGAGGAAGTGAGTCATCAGGGGGAGGCCTTTGAGGTCTATAGCTGATGCCAGTCCATCAATGCTCTGCTCTTTGCTCAGCTAAGATGTGAGGAAGTGACGATTTTTAGCTGCACATTTCCTTTACTCTGAAGCCACCAGCCATGGAAACCTCCCCTCCAGGATGCATTGCGTTCCTTCAAACTGTGAACCAATACAAAGCATTCCTTCTTAAAGTTGTTTCTTGTCATGTATTTGATCAACAAGCATCATAAAAAGGAATAAATTTGCCTTCTCTTGTGTCAAGAGGACACAGCAAATTATCAACCTGTAGTGTATACAGTGTACAGGTACAGTGTAGTACCTGTTTACTCTTCACAAATGTCTAAAGCTGCAAATGTGTTAAGGGATGTGTGTGTGTGTGTGTGTTTATGTATATGTATACATCTCATATATTATATATTTTGTATTATATATACTATATTATAGTATATATTATTTACAAAATATATTTTTCTAGACTATCATGTTTCAGATTAACATGTAAAAGTCATATTGGGTGTGCATCATTACAAAATGTCTCATTTTGTACCAATAAACTAGAGTTAGTCCCTCAGAAAATGTCTTAATTCATAAGGCACTTTTGACTTTGTCTTCCCAGAGAGATTATGCTGTTGAGCCAGGTGTTACCTGATTCTCTAGGAGAATCTAAAGAATAAAAGAGACAATTACACTTTAGTAA